>NC_048305.1:34804874-35079769 GCF_013100865.1 Trachemys scripta elegans
CCCCCCCCCCGCTGCCCCGGACCATGAGGCTCCTAGCAGCATGTTTTGCTCCGCGCAGAGCCAGACACACTGCCCCACGCATGAATGGCAGGTTTGTAGAAATTTTGGTGGTGCCCAGAACCTGCCCCCCAACTCTGCCCCCCACCTGCCTAAGGCTCTGGGAGGGAGTTTGGGGGGGAGGAGGTCTGGGGTGCAGCTCCTGGGCTGGGGATTGGGGTGCAGGGTGCAGGCTCTAGGATGGAGTTTGGGTGGGGGAGGGGATCTAGGGTGCAGGCTCTGGGATGGAGTTTGGGTGCAGGCTCCAAGCTGAGGCAGGGGGTGTGTGTGCAGGAGGGGGTGAGGGGTGCCGGCTCTGGGACGGAGATTGGGTACAGGCTCTGGGCTGGGGGTGGCGGCGTAGGAGGGCGTGAGGGGTGCAGGCTCTGGGAGGGAGTTCGGGGGTGGGAGGGAGATTGGGGATAGGAGGCGGTGCAGAGGTGAGGGCTGAGGAAGAGGGGTTCACGATGCAGGAGGGGGCTTAGTGCTGGGGCAGAGGATTAGGGTGCGGGGGGATGAGGGCTGGGGCTGGGGTTGAGGAGTTTGGGGCGTTGGAAGGCTCAGGGCTAGGGCGGAAGGGCAGGGTAAGGGCAGCCTGCCCTGCCATTAGGAAATGGGGGCACTAGGATCCTGGGGTAGCAGACAGCAGTTGCTGCCGGGAGCCACTGCTTTCTTCCAGGCAGCGACGCAGCAGGGCGGGCGGGAAGGATCCGCAGGCAGGGGCCGGGGCCCACTCCAGGCAGGGCCGGGGGAGAGACCCAGCTCCAGATATTGGTGGAGCAGGGCCCCCAGCCCTGAATATTCCTGGAGCATGGCTCCAGGGAAGGGGGAAGGCGGGGGAGGGGCTGGTGGCTTGCTGCACTGGGAGAGTGGAGCCATTTGTCCACCCCTGCATTAAGGTGTGCCTGGGCACACCCTGTGCACATGCCTATGATCATGTGACAAAATGGCCAGTGTTGGTATGGGGGGTGGGGAGTCCCACAATTTTCTTGGTGGGGGGACTAGAACACCACCCCTTGCTCTGCTTTTAGGGCCCCCAGTGCCCCCACTAGTATCCCAGGAAGATGGTAGAGGAGGGAAGGGGTCTGGGTTTGCTCCTCACTCTGAGCCCCAGCCCCTCTCAACCTGTGCGGGTTTCTTACTCTTTTCCCTCTTGGGTAGGATTCCTCTCCCAGTGTCAAGGACTGAGAGTGAATCGCCCTGCTCTGCTGGGGCAGGGTTTCCCTTCCTCCAGATCGCTAGTCTTTCAATTCCCAGCAACACGCCTCCAAACTCCAGTCCTCACTCTTTCCTCACTCTACTCTGTCTAGCTGAAGCAGGGTTTTTTTTATTAGGTTCCCGACAGGGCCTTAATTGGCTACAGGTGCTCCAATTAACCTGTAGTAACATTCCCTAGACTACAGGGAACCATGCCTTAATTAGCCTAGGGCTTATATATCTCCCCTGGACACTCTCCCACTGCTCCATCACAATGTACAGAAAGCTCTTCTTCAGGTCTGGAAAAGGTACAGTATCACAGCTAAATAGAAGATTAAATGGACAGTTTAGCACAAGTAGTTAGCACATAAGAATGGCCAGTATGGGTCAGACCAAAGGTCCATCTAGCTCAGTATCTTGTCTTCTGACAGTGGCCAATGCCAAGTACCCCATAGAAAATTAACAGAACAGGTAACCATCAAGTGATCCATCCCCTGTCGCCCATTCCCAGTTTCTGGCAAACAGTGGCTAGGAGACACCACCCCTGTCCATAGTGGCTAATTGCCATTGATAGACCTTCCTCCATGAACTTATCTAGATCTTTTTTTTAACCCTGGTATAGTCTTGGCCTTCACAACATCCTCTGGCAAAGAGTTCCACAGGTTGACTATGCATTGTATGAAAAAATACTTCCTTTTTTTGTTTTAAATCTGCTGCCTATTAATTTCATTTGGTGACCCCTAATTCCTGTGTTATGAGGAGTAAATAACACTTCCTTACTTACTTTCTCCACATGATTTTATAGACCTCTATCATATCCCCCCTTAGTCATCCCTTTTCCAAGCTGAAAAGTCCCAATCTTATTAATCTCTCCTCATGTGGCAGGCATTCCATACCCCTAACAATTTTTGTTTCCCTTTTCTGAACCTTTTCCAATTCCAATATATCTTTTTTGAGATGGGACGACCATATCTGCATGCAGTATTCAAGATGTGGGCGTACCATGGACTTATATAGAGGCAATATGATATTTTCTGTCTTATTATCTATCCCTTTCTTAATGATTCTCAACATTTTGTTCACTTTTTTGACTGCCGCTACACATTGACTGGATGTTTTCAGAGAATTATCCACAATGACTCCAAGATCTCTTTCTTGAGTGGTAGCAGCCAAGTTAGACCCCATTGTTTTATATGTATAGTTGGGATTATGTTTTCCAATGTGCATGACTTTGCATTTATCAACATTGAATTTCATCTGCCATTTTGTTGCCCAGTCACCCAGTTTTGAGAGATCCTTTTGTAGCTCTTTGCAGTCTGCTTTGGACTTAACTATCTTGAGTAGTTTTGTATCATCGGCAAATTTTGCCCCCTCACTGTTTACCCCTTCTTCCAGATCATTTATAAATATGTTGAACTGGGCCCCATAGAGACCCATGGGGGACACCACTATTTACCTCTCTACATTCTGAAAACTGACCATTTATTCCTACCCACTGTTTCCTATCTTTTAACTAGTTACCAGTTGTGACGGGGCAGTCCCGCCCTGCACTAGACCCAGCAACGTCAGACCAGTAGCTCTGATGGAGGAAGGCCCGCCCCGTGTGTACTCGGCATGCGCCAAGTGTTCAGGGAGTATAAAGGGAGGGAATTCAGCTCAGTCTGGGCTGGCAGCCGCAGGGGAAGGACCTAACCGGGAAGCTCCTGCAGAGGACCAGCTGATGCTCTCAAAGCTGCTCAGAATGGAGGCTTCTACAGGCCGGCACGAACTCCTACCGAGGGAGGAACCAGGGGAGGCGATGGACCTGGAGACCCGCAGAGAACCCTGGGATTCGTGGGAGACCCCAACTCCCAAACCGGTAGGAAGCGACCCGAGGGGGGGTGTGTGATGGACTGGTATGTTGCCCCCGGTAAGCCTCAGCGTGTTTCAGTAGGACTCCCCTGCTGAGCCAGCAGTAAGATCCTACTACCCTGTAACTAGGGCTTATTCTATGGACTCTGGCCAGTAGGCTGTGCTGCCCTGCAACCAGGGGCAATTCTATGGACTCTGGCCACTAGGCCGTGCTGCTCTGTGACAAGGGCTTATTCTATGGATGCTGGCCACTAGGCGTAAACTCTCACACCAGTCCATAAGAGGACCTTCCGTGTTCTCCCATGATAGCTTACTTTGCTTAAGAGCCTTTGGTGAGGGACCTTGTCAAAGGCTTTCTGAAAATCAAAGTGCACTATATCCACTGGATCCCCTTTGTCCACATGCTTGTTGACCCCCTCAAAGAATTCTAGTAGATTGGTGACGCATGATTTCCCTTTACAAAAAACATGTTGACTCCTCCCCAACAAATTATGTTTATCTATGTGTCTGACAATTTTGTTCTTTACTATAGTTTCAACCAGTTTGCCTGGTCCTGAAGTCAGGCTTACCAGCCTGTAATTGACAGGATCACCTCTGAAGCCCTTTTTAAAAATCAGCGTCACATTAGCTATCTTCCGGTCATTTGGTACAGAAGCTGCTTTAAATGATAGGCTATGGACTACAGTTAGTAGTTCTGCAATTTCACATTTGAGTTCCTTCAGAACTCTTCGGTGAATACCATCTGGTCCTGGTGACTTATTACTGTTTATCAATTTGTTCCAAAACCTCCTCTAATGACACCTCAATCCATAGGTGCTGACTCTGTGGCTGGAGCACCCACAGGGAAAAACCCACCGGCAGCTCCCCACCCCTCCACCCCAGCTTGCCTCTGCTCTGCCTCTTCCCCTGAGCACGCCATGTCCCTGCTTCTCCCCCTACCTCCCAATGCTTTTCACTGCGAAACAGCTGTTTTGTGGCAGCAAGCGCGGGGAGGGAAGGGGGCGGAGGGGGAACGTGGCGTACTCGGGGAAGAGGTGGGGCTGGGGCGGGGACTTTGATGAAGGGGTTGGAATGGGGGCGAGGCCAGAGGGGTCGAGCACCCACCAGCACCGGGAAAAGTTGGCACCTATGCCTCAATCTGGGACAGCTCCTCAGATTTGTGACCTAAAAAGAATGGCTCAGGTTTGGAAATCTCCTTCACATCCTCAGCCGTGAAGACCGATGCAAAGAATTCATTTAGTTTTTCCGCAATGGCCTTATTGTCCTTGAGTGCTCCTTTAGCATCTTGATCATCCAGGGGCCCCACTGGTTGGTTAGCAGACTTTCTGCTTCTGATGTACTTAAAAAAAAATTTTGCTGTTACTTTTTGAGTCTTTGGCTAGGTATTCTTCAAATTTTTTTTTTGCCTTCCTAATTATATTTTTACACTTCATTTGCCAGAGTTTATGCTCTTTTCTATTTTCCTCATTAATAGGATTTAACTTCCACTTTTTAAAGGATGCCTTTTTGCCTCTCACTGCTTCTTTTACTTTGTCGTTTAGCCACAGTGGCACTTTTTTGTTTCTCTTACGTTTTTTTAATTTGGGGTATTCATTTAAGTTGAGCCTCTATTATGGGGTCTTTAAAAAATTTCCACGCAGCTTGTAGGGATTTCACTTTTTCACTCTACCTTTTAATTTCTGTTTAACTTCCTCATTTTTGTATAGTCCCCCTTTTTTAAATTAAATGCTACAGTGTTGGGCTGCTGTGGTGTTTTCCCCACCACAGGGATGTTAAATTTAATTATATTGTAGTCACTATTACCAAGCAGTCCAGCTACGTTCACCTCTTGGACCTGATCCTGTGCTCCACATAGGACTAAATCAAGAATTGCCTCTCCTCTTCTGGGTTCCAGGACTAGCTGCTCCAAGAAGTAGTCATTTCATGTGTCAAGAAACTGCATCCCGTCCTGAGGTGACATGTACCCAGTCAATATGGGGACAGTTGAAATCCCCCATTATTATTTTTTATTTTAATAGTCTCTCTAATCTCCCTGCACATTTCATAGTCACTATCAACATGCTGGTCAGGTGGTCGGTAAAATATCCCTACTGCTATATTTTTATTATTAGAGCATGGAATTACTATCCATAGAGATTCTATGGTACAGTTTGGTTCATTTAAGATTTTTACTTCATTTGATTCTATGCTTTCATATATAGTGCCACTCCCCCACCAGCATGACCAGTTCTGTCCTTCTGAGATATGTTGTACCCTGGTATTACTGTGTTCCATTGATTATCCTCATTCGACCAAGTTTCTGTGATGCCTATTATATCAATATTCTCGTTTAATACAAGACACTCTAGTTCACCCATCTTATTATTTAGACTTCTAGCATTGGTATATAAGCACTTTAAAAACTTGTCACTTTTTAGCTGTCTGCCATTATATGATGTAATTGAATGGGACTTCTTTCATTTGACTGTTTCTCATCAGATCCTACCTCTATTTTATCAACTTCCATCCTCTCCTCCTTACTAGGACATAGGGGAGGATCTATTAATGAAGATTCTCTAGGAGATGTCTCTGTCTGAACCACGTGCTCCTCTGCACCTGTCGGTTTCCCCCCCAGCCCTTAATTTAAAAACTGCTCTATAACCTTTAAGTGCCAGCAACCTGGTTCCATTTTGATTTAGGTGGAGCTCATCCTTGTTCTATAGGCTCCCCTTTTCCAAAAGTTTCCCCAGTTCCCAATAAATCTAAACCCCTCCTCCCTACATCATCTACATACACGTATTCTAAGGGACCATTCAAGGTGGTGACTAATACTCCTGTAATTGTAGGACAAAAAAGGGAGTTAGTAGGTACAGATTGTTGTAATAAACCATAAACCCAATACCTTTATTAAGACCATGATTTTTAGTGTCTAGCAAAGTTATGAATTTAAGATCCCGGGCTCATCTTTTAAAAGTGTTTTGCAGGTTTCCTTTGAGGATGAGGACTGATAGGTCAGACAGAGTGATCACTTTGTGATAAGTGTTCACCCACATGTAATATGGTGGTTTTTGTCTTTTATAATTTTCCTGTGTGAGTTCATTCAAGAGCATAATGATTGGTTTCACCTACATAGTTGTTATAGGGGCATTTAATGCATTGGATGAGGTACACCACATGTTGAGATTGGCATGTGTAGGACCCATGGCTCTTGAAAGGTGTGTTGAGGGGGGTGTTGATTGTTCTAACAGAGTAGATATATCTGCAGCTTTTGCATCTGTTCTGGCAGTGTCTGTGGGGAGCTTGCTTCTGACGATGAGCTTGGAGATGTGGGGGTAGGGGGTGGTTGGAAGGCCAGAAGAGGGGATTCAGGAAAGGGATGTAAATATTGTTTTAAAAGTTAACTATTTAAACAATTAAAATTGAATCAGTTAACGGATATAAAGGAGTGGCTGGCAGGCATGGCTGGGGCTACTCTCGGAGGCATGGGACTGCTCTAGCCAGCTGGCGCAGGGTTGGGGCCGTGCCAGCTGGCCCACAATGGCTATGGGCTAACAGTTAGGATGGGTTAACCAGTAATACTAATGCTTACTGGTTAACCATTTAATATTTTACATTCCTAGTTCAGGAAAGATTTCTTTCAGGCTGGTGTCCCCAGTGAGTATGGGTTGTAGTTGTTACATCCCGTCCAGCAAGGGTGTTGAACATTTAACCTGGATTGTATTAGGCAGAATGTGACTAAGTTTCCACATTGTTTTGTCCAACCCTCCCAATTTTCTGTCAGCAAGGGTAGATTACATGACAATGATTCATCTACCAGCTCACTTGAACTAATGAGCCATTTCCTCAGTTTTAGGTCTCCAGATGGCTCGCAATTGTCACACAGGAGGAGGATCCTTACAAGGGAAGTGTCTTCCTTCCTTCTCCCTTACAGGGTACGTCTTCACTACCCGCCGTATCAGCAGGTAGCAATCGATTTATCCGGGATCGATATATTGTGTCTCGTTAAGACACGATATATTGATCCCCGAACACGCTCACCGTCTACTCTGGAACTCCATCAGAGTGAGCGGCGGTAGCGCAGTCGATGGGGGAGCCGCGGCCATCGATCCTGTGCTGTGTGGACCCCAGGTAATGCAATCCAGCTATGCTATTCGCATAGCTGAAGTTGCACATCTTGGATTGATCCCCCCAGTGTAGACCAGCCCACAGAAGCACACCACTAGAGTAAGTAGTGATAGGATTGCATGCCCCTAACCAGAAATAATATATGGTGATATACCTATCTCATAGAGCTGGAAGGGACCCTGAAGGATCATTGAGTCCAACCTCCTTCCTTCACTAGCAGGACCAAATACTGATTTTTGCCCCAGATTTCTAAATGGCCCCCTCCAGGATTGAACTCACAACCCTGGGTTTAGCAGGCCAATGTGCAAGCCACTGAGCTATATGAAATCAAATAAGACCAATAAAGCAATTTGATTTTTTTTTCTTTTCCTTACGCAAATGTAGTGAGTCATAATATATATATATTATTATACTCCAAATGGGTAATAAGTCATGAATTCCACTGTTAGTGGTGGAAGTGCTGGGATCACAGAAAATAACTGTTGCTACATAATCAGTTTAAAAAAAAAAATCTGATACTTCCAGCTAGGCAGCTGGTTAAATAGCTGGAATTGCTGTTTTTATTTCCACATAGCACATGACAAAGCTGAGAAAATGCCTGGTGGTGGCTATTCTTCTCCAAAGCTGCTGTTGACAAATTGTCCATGCTATAATTTAAACCATAGCAGCACTTTCTACACTTTCGACTGGACTTTCTCTGCCTTGTGTTAATTGGCTGTTTGCTCCCTATCCCTCATTCTTCACCTCAGCTCCACTCTCTTCTCCCCTCACCTATCCCATTCCCCACCTGATTCCCTTTTCATTGAGCTTATCCCCTCTTAAGTAAACCCACTCCCCTCCAAAAATCATAGAACATGACATTTGCTGCCATCACCTTGTTCACTCTCGCTGCATGTCCTACCCCCTTCCTCCCAGTGTGAGTATCTTATCTAATTTAGATCATTAGCTCTTCAGGGGCAGGAATTGACTACTCTGTGTATGTGTATTACCACCGGCCCTGAGGCACTGTTGTAACAAGATGAATTACTGTTCAAAAATACAGTAGAATTATGGTTGAGAACAATTTGCCAGAAGACTGCGTGCCACATGGCTTTGTCTGTGTATTTAACAGTTCAAACTTTGCTATGAACTGGTCCCTTCAGGTACTCACTTGCATGATTTTTCAATGTGTTCTTTTAACTGTACTGAGTGTGCATGCAACTCATTTTAAACTACTTTCAAATACTGTTACATGGCACACTATGAACAAGGCACCAAATGTACATCAAAGAGGGCAAGCAACGGACAGGCAGGAAAAGGAGAGGCACAGAAAACAGGAGCCACCAAAAGATGCATTATTCCAGACACTTTCACATTTTTGCAGCTGAGTGGCAAGAAATTATGCTATGTGGAAGAAAAGGTAACTTCTCAGCCTGATCTGTATGATGACAGGCTGCAGGATGCCTTATTCCTGCTTCTCCCACTGCAGGGTTACCTACAACCATGGGGGAATAAAGAACAAGTATTATTACAGCCTTTAGCACAGAAATTTAAAAGTGAACCTCCTCCCACCTCATTCCCAACTAAGCCTCAAGTCCTTTCAGTACTGCCTGTAGAGCACGAAGTCTAGACTTTCACAGGACCAGCCTTTGTGCAGATGCCCATTACTCCTAGGGACCTCCAATGTCTCCTTTCAGAGAAAGTCCATGAGAGGATCTCTCCCCCTTGTCACTGCCATGGCTTAGATCATGTTGTGGGTCACCAAGCAGGAAAGCAGAGCCGAAGGCTTATCATTCTGAGCCCTTAAGGCAGGGGTGGGCAAACTTTTTGAACCAAGGACCACATCTGGGTATGGAAATTGTATGGCAGGCCATGAATATTCACAAAATTGGGGCTTGGGGTGTAGGAGGGCTCCAGCTGGGGGTGCGGGCTCTGGGGATGAAGGAGTTGGGGTGCAGGAGGATGCGCTGGGCTAGGATTGAGAGGGTTGGAGGGGGAATCAGGCTCTGGGCAGCGCTTACCTCAAGCAGCTCCAAGAAACAGTGGCATGTTCTCCCTCCCCCTCCTACGCAGAGGTGTGGTCAGACAGCCTTGGTCACTATCCTGTCCACAGGCACCGCCACTACAGCTCCCACTGGCTGCAGTTCCTAGCCAATAGGAGCTGCAGGGGCAGCACTTGGGGTGAGGACAGCATGCAGAGCCTCCTGGCTGCACCTACACATAGGAGCTGGAGGGGGAACGTGCTGCTGAGAGAGGAGGGGATGGGGTCCCCTGGAGGGGAAAGGGAGCAGCATGTGTGTGTGTGTGGGGGGGCAATGGGCCCAGGCTGGAGACAGGAGGGGATGAGGTCCCCTGGAGAAGAAGGGGAGGTGTGTGGGGGGGCAATGGGCCCAGGCCAGAGAGAGGAGGGGATGGGGTCCCCTGGAGGGGAAGGGAAGGCGGGGGAGCAGCATGGGGGGGATGGACATGGGCCCAGGCCGGAGAGAGGAGGTGACGGGCCCCGGGCGGGAAGGGGAGATGGGGGAGTAGCGCGGGGGGGACACGGGCCCAGACCGGAGAGAGGAGAGGACGGAGCCCCAGGCGGGAAGGAGACAGACTCTCCCCTTCCCCTGCAGCGCCGGGTCCCAATGCACGCTACAGCCGGGTGCAGGGTTACAGCCGCCAGCCGGGACCTCCCTGCTCCAGGCCCGGGCACCCTCCGCACTGCGCAGCCGCTCTAGGTTTCCCTGCTACTCTGCCCCTCCACCGTCCGGAACCTCTTTCTTTCTCTTCTCGCGAGAAGTCACTTCACTCCACCCCTTCCCCCCTCGATCGTATCCTTCCGCTTCTCCGAGCCCCTTTCTGGAGAGTTCTGTGTGAAAAGAGAGTGAGGAAATAGTCCCCGTGCCCGAGCGGGCCTCATCACCAGGTGCTGCTGCCCCTCCGCCCGGCTGCCCCGCTGGTGACTATTGGGATAGTGGCGGAGTGATACGGCCTCGGAGGCAGCAGCGCATAAAGGCCCCGCGGAGTGATGCGGTAGCAGCTGCGGCAGCGAGCAAGAGCCCAGCGGCCGCCGGGGGAACAGAGAGTGAGGCCCTCCCGCCGCACCGAGACTCCCTCCGCGCCACCTCCCCCCTCCCAATAGCGCCGCCACCGCCGCGCCCCTCCCCCCGCGAAATAATCCCGAGCGAGCTCCCCTCCCTCCCCCACACCGCCCGAGCCGCGCGCCCCCTCCCGCACCGAGCCCCTCACACACACAATGGCGCTGAAGAGAATCCATAAGGTAAGGGCTCACGGGCTGGGGCGTCGCGCGCAGGGCGGGCCCGGCCGGGCTCCTGCTCAGCCGCCCGGGAGAGAGGCTTTCTCCTGTTCCCGGTCGCCACCTCGGCCTCCTTGTCCGCACCCGGCCGAGCTCAGGCCGCAGCCAGGGGTCGGGCCTCGGCTGTGCTGTAGGCCCCGCTAAGGGCCTGGCCTCGCCCCTCGGGAAGCGCAGGGACCCGGCTCCCGAGTACTGGGCCGGGGGGTGCTGCCCGGGTTCCTTCCTTGGTCCCTATCAGGGGGCCGGAGGCGGCCTAGTGGTGAGGGAGGCCGGGTGTGGGGCAGCCCGTCCCCCCTTACGTAACCTCGCTGGTAGGGGCTACCCGCGCAGGAGCTGGGCCTCCCCTGCTGCGAGGCGAGCCCCGAGCGGCTGCCTGCCGGCCCGTGTGCGCTCGGCCGAGAGGGAGCCTGCTCGGGAAGGGGCTTCCCGCAGCCCCAGAGCAGGGCTCCGCGCAGGCGGCTCTGAATCCGGAGCCAGCCAACTCGCGTGGCTGAGATAGAGATGCTCGTTGTCGCTGTCATCCCCGCGAGCTCTGGCCGGCCCGGGACCGTCCTTTCTCAGCCATCATCGGGCGAACCGAGCTGGCCTGAAGGGACCCCGCACGGGGCGGTTTTGGGCTTTTGCATCTCTTTGTTGTTTTGAGGCTCGAAGATGGCCTGGCAGGTGTCTTTCAAAGACCCAGGTAGTCTCTTACGAGAGAAATGTTGGCTCTATAGGCTATAGAGAGAGATTAGTGACATTATAAGAGCAGAAAGTGAAAGCTGAAAAACTGATGGTGAGGGATTGTAACCAGACTCCTCAAACCTTCTGGGTTTTTATCAACACGTATTTAAGGTCAATAACTTTTCTTGAGTAAAGAAAACCATTATTAAATCTTGAACACTTTGCCTTCTGTTAGGGGGTTAGTGCTCACAATATGCACCCACAGAAGCTGAAATTTGTAATGGTAAACACGCAGAAAAACCTCTAGATCTTTTATGAGTTGAAGGACCTAAATCAACTATATATTTTTTTAAAGCTGGGTGGCAAAATCTGAGGCAGAAGATAGTCCTGATTGCTCACTTAGTTATGTGGTTTTTGCATAATCCCCAAGAGTCAAAAGTGGTAAACTCATTTTGATTATCAAAGCTAAACAAATAAGACTCTAATACAGGGAATAAGGTCCTCCAATCCTAACAAGCTTTCTGCTCAAAGTCTCCCTCCTCTGTGGAGGACATGTAAGGTGCTGCCCAGGAGTTTTCTTTTGAGGCTGGAGGTAATCCTTTTTGTAGGAATTGCTATGTAACCCCAGATCCTGAAACTCAGGAAGTCCTTCTCAGGTGCAAGTTTGCTTTTGTTTAACTTCAGTATTGAGTGTGGCAACCTTAATAGACACATGTACTTGCTGTATGAGCTTGTATTTTTCCTCAGATGGAAAACTTACCCAGTAAGACTTTTAAACCTTCTAGTGAAAGCCTTAACTGACCTTTGTAACTGCTGTAACTAGTAGATTGTTATTCTGCCCAGTTTCAGATTTAATATTTGCTAATCGGAAGCTACAATGTATCAGATTCTTGTATTTTGGTAGGTGGTAATGCCTACTAATTTTTCCTAATCTATTCCTCCCTTTTAATCCCCTCTACCAGTACTTGGTTTTCTGTTAGTGGAGGGTGAAGTGACCATAGTTGTCAAACTAATTAGCTGAATACGTATATTCAGCTAGACATAATAGTACAATGCCATTTATTGTATGCTACTTCTCATTTACAAGTGGCTTCATCAGAATATAGTTACTTAACACATCTGAAGGAAAATACACCTAAAAAAGTCTGTTCCTGTAGGCCAGAAAAGTCTCCTGTCTCCTAGTCTTTTTGTAGGAGACTGTCAGTTTCTCTTGTACTCTGGAAAGCATTATAAGAAATTCTTAAGTAGTCATCCCCATAGTATCTAATAGAGATCTGAAAAGGACAGCTGTCCAAGAGTAAATTATTGAGGAATCTTTTGCTACCCTGCTTAGTCTGCCAAACAAATGGCATACTTCTCCAAAACAAGATCCAGCCCTGAACTCTGACTTTTAAGTCCAAGCCCCAAGTGTGCAACCTTCCTGTGTGTTTTCAAGTGTGGATTATGTGTTTCGATTCTAACTCAAAAGTTGGATAAAATGTATAGCAGGTGGCTGATGTGGAGATCTTTGAGGCCATTTCTGTTCTGATGCACCCAGCAGTGGACTAATTTTTTTCTGCTGTGATTGCATGGCATTTGTAAGTGTTAAGGAAGCTTTATTTTAATGTTTTCCATTGATCAAATTAAAGTAGCTCATGGAGTGCCAAAACGTACCAGTTTGAAAAAAGCTTGTAAGCTTGAGATTTGTCTACACGGGAAAATTCATTGGCATAATTATACCAGGTTACCTATAGTAATATAATCCCCCCCACATGGACCTGTACTTCTGGAGTAAGAGTGCCTTTTTCTGGTATAGCTTATGTTGCTTTGGCGAACTTTAAAGTATCTTAAGCTAACTTTGAAAAAGGCTCTCTTCTTCTGGAATTAAACCACTATAGCTAGCTGGTAATTTCTGATGTTGAAAATAATTGTGATTTTACAGATATGCTAAGAGTACCACTGGGTCTACACATGTTCACTAAACTGATACACCTGTCAAATACCATTTGGCTTACCTTTGCTTTCAGATTGGTTAAATTCCAGCTTAGTTGGTATCCTTTCACTCTGCACAAGTCTAGCACCCCTGTAGACAGCATTAAAATGACAAGTGGTTCAGACAGTGGCCTTTTCAAAGTCTCCTAGAGTCCTGTGTCTCTGCAGGTTTGTGCCAGGAATTGAGAAGTACCCAGAGGGAGTTGTAGCCAACTGTAGAACAGCACTAGTGTGAATATCATACAGAACACTAGTAGGCATGGTTAGCATGGACTTTACCATTTGTACTAGGCACTTGTTTCAGTGCTCAAGTCTAGCCCAAGGTGGTTAGGTCATAACATGGCTTAATCACTCAACCTTTAATTCTTTGTGTTTTAACAACTCAAGACTTGAAGAAATTTCAGTCCTTGTAACAGATGGAAGACTGAAACTGAATAACTATTCTTTCATCTGTTCACAAGGGTGTTGGTATGGTGGCTGCCCTTGAATGCTAGTCCCATATTTCAAGATAATTATAATTTTGGGGAAGGATGGGGTACTTTAAAATAACCATAATCCAAATGTTGGCTGTAGACAGTTTATGTCTAAATATTTGAAAAATGGCTGTGGCGTGTGCTCTTGCAACTAAAACTACATATAGCCTTTTTATTCTAACAAAGGAGGCATTCCAGTAGAGTGAAATGCATATTCTAAAATGCTAACTTTAAACAGGGTGTTGTTGGGGGAGGGGGAGAAGGGAATCACATCCCTTTGTATGGGAAGGGCTCCTAAGCCATACATTTCTACAGATTTTAAGCTTTCATTGAAAAAGTTTCTAGCCCTTTAAAATATTTTGACACTTAGGCCATGTCTATACTGCTTTGTAGTTTGGACTATGGGGAGCGAATAGCAGTGTGTGCTAAAGTGCTGTGCAGTAACTCCTGTGTTGATGCTGCAGACACTGACTTAAAGGTTTGTACTTTGCACTGAAGTAGTCCTGGAGAATCAGCAGAATACTTCATGGAGGAAGACCTCCCTTAAAAACCATCTCAGAAGCTGGAATTGCAAATTCTCTCTCTCAGACTTTACTAGAGGAAAAAGTTGTGAGAAGTGGCTATAACGTAGCAGCAGTCCAGTAGACTTTGGAGAATGGAGTAGGGAAGATGAAAGTTTCTTAGCTATGTTAGAGAAATAGGGGTATCAGTCTCTGGCCTGTAGGAAGATGTTCATTGTGGGTAAGGCACTGTGAACTGGGATTTGAGATATCAAAGTTCAGTTCCTAGTTCTGCCACAGAATTTGTGAGACATTGGGCAGTCAATTTGTCTAATTTGTCCTTGCCTTGAAGGGGTCTGGGTGATTAGCTCACTAATGATATATTCTGATACTGTGGGGATGGGAGTTACAGAAGTACTTATGTTTGTGATCCAAACGTTGAAGCCACTGATCAATTTACAGGGACAGTACCCTGGTGGGGTTGTGGTCCGAGATGGCCTCTTGGGAGTCAGGTCATTTCAGAGGCAGAGCAAAGTTGTTTGAAGTCTGACTGTCAAGAGCTGTAGATGCTCCTAGAGGGTCTTGTATGAAATCTGATACAGTGGCCACATCTCATTCAGCAGATATCCACCGGAGAGAGACTTGCTTTGGAGTTCTGTATTCTCTAGTCAGAGTGCTTTGAAGAAACTTTAGTCCTAAAACAGATGAGGTCTTGGATAAATTAAAGGCTGTAAGATAAACTGTCAGATCTCTTGGGTTGTGTTAGTCTGTTTCTTGCAGAAAATTTTCCTTCAGGTTGCACAAGGGGCAATCTCAGCAGACCTTATCTGCATGTCTGCTGACTCACATCTAGAAAGTTTGTGAAGCTCTTCCCTGTTGGAAGAAGCAGATCTTCAAACAAACCTGAGGATGTGCAGGATGACCTCAAACCGGTCAGGAGATCCAGAGTTTCTTCCTTCCCACTATCTGGGGAACACTTGTCCCAACTCTTTCAGGCAGGGGAAATCATTTAGCTTGACGTCCTGTTCAACGCTATATGCCAAATTCCAGCTCATCTGTTTTTTTTCATGCATTCTTTATGGGAAAGGTTGAGAAAAGATCTTAGTTCTGTTGAAAACAAACTATAGGAGTGATGCCTGAGCCTTACAAAGGGAAAAGACTTTTATTCTAGTATTTCCTTATCCCTAAGAGGATCAGTAGTCTGTGGCCAGACTCTAGATCACTGCAAACATCTGAAGAAATCAAAACCTTTAGCTTCTTTGCAGAGTATAATACCTACACCCCACCTGAAGGACAGCTTTGGGGCATCTCTGCTTTGGAGATAACTTATCAAGATGTGGAAGCAAGTAAAGGCTCAAGTACCAGCTCAGATTCAAAGTGGACAACAGTAATTGGCAGGTGCTGCCATCAGACCTTGTCATAACCAGATAATTGAATTACTGGTAACTGAATGGATTGTGTTTGAGTTAGCTATGCTGAATGAATTTAAATTTTGTCCTGTGTTCACACTGTACTCAAACACTTTCACTTGCAATACCCTGTGTACTTATCCCACAACTCCAGCTCTGCTCCAGAAGCAGTGCATTTTGGGAGACTTCAGAAGGCCACTGATGTATTGTTTACAAGCAGGTGATAAAATTTAAAAACTGACCAAAGCAGCAGTACTCATCAAAACAGCATGCCTGTATGAAAATAATCTGTTTTTCCCACTCCTCCATTCTGGAATCCATGTCCAAAGGCATTTGCAGGTGTAGAGTAACTTGGGACAGTGGGAGGGGGTAGGATATTTGTTATAACCTCAACCTATAGAATGTAGGGCTTGTCCTGAATATGCTAATATACTGTCAACTAATAGTCAATGTTCTGTGGCCAAGCACATGAAATACAGTTTCTGTAGAAGTAATATAGCTGGTCTTTCCAGAGAATGTTTATCAGAAAGTTGGAAGTTGCTCTGACCAGTTTTAAGATACAGGCAAGTATCAGTCACTATTCTGTTTACCATACCAGCAATTTTGCCTAAACTTCACACTTGCCTAATATTAAATCCTTAATGAGAGCTACTCTTTACTAAGGCTGTATGGGAAACAATTTAGTTCTTTTGGCTGCATAACTTTTTAAACATCTGCACCTATTACACCTCTACCCTGATATAATGCAGTCCTCGGGAGACAAAAAATTGCACCGTGTTATATCGAACTTGATTTGGTGTTCCTTGTTCCCTGACTGCCCCCTCCAGTGACCCCTATCCCTAATCACCCCCAGGACCCCACCCCCTACCCACCCTCCCTGTCCTCTGACTGCTCTGACCCCTATCCATACCCCTCATCCCCTGACAGGCACTCACCAGCAGTGGCGGGAAGTGGAGCAACATGGCCCCAGCCCGCTCCACTCCGCCACCTCTCAGCCACGGCGCTCTGCTTCCCACCACTGGTGAGTGTGGGGAGGTTGGGGAAAGGATGCCCTCTGCACTCACCTGCGGCGGGAAGCAGAGCAATGCGGCCCCAGTCCGCTCTACTCTGCCACCTCCCAACTGCGGCAGGAAGCAGAGCGATGCGGCCCCAACCTGCACCGCTTTCCTTGCCCCAGCCCCACCCTAGCCGTGTCGCTGGGGGTGGGGTGTTGGGGAAAGGTTCTGCACTCACCTGTGGCGGGAAGTGGAGCGCCGTGGCTGGCAGAGTGGAGCGGGCTGGGGCCGGGCTTCTCCGCTTCTGCTGCTGTTGGTGAGTGCCCGGGGGATCTCTTCCCCGAGCGACACGGCTGGGGCTGGGGCGAGGGAAGAGGAGCGGACTGCTCCTGGGTCCCCGCTAATCCCCCGGGACACTCTGGGACTGCAGGGCCTCCAAAATTGCCCCCCCTCCCCCCACAGCTCCTGCCTTCTAGACCCTGGGGGGGGCAGAGGGAGAGCCCCTGACCGTCCCTGAGACCCTTTGCCCCTTATCCAACCCTCCGGCCCAGCACCCTTAACACGCTGCTCAGAGCAGCGTGTCAGAGCTTTACCGCATTGTATGTGAACCCATGTCATATCGGGTCGTATTATATTTGGGTAGAGGTGTATCTTCATAGACCTTGTTTAAATTCTGTTAAAGTGAACAGTAATTTGAGTATCTGCAGGGCTGAAATTCAGTGAGACAAAGCTACAGATGAGGGTGAAAAGAGAACTTGCTTTGTGTCCCATGAGGGAAGTTTCATGGTGCTTATGAGCTATGACAGTAGACTGTAAATCTCCTGAGGTTTATAGTACGTAATACTTTAAAACTTTGCTGGCAAAGCTGGTAGAATTTGAAAGTACACTGAGAAGTAGACAGGGTGGATTTGATTTAAATCACTAGTCAGGAAGACTCAATTTAATCATGGTTTTCTACATAAGTGTATTCTTGTTGGTTGTAATTGAAACAGATATTTATGAAATTGGGAGGTGAACAATCTCCAATTCAACAGGTTAATCATTAATATTTGGAGGATTTTGTTGCCATGCTGTATTAGGAGGAGAACATCACCAGACAGTCATTTACATTTTTATTTAACTAAAACAACGTTAAGTATTCTGGATTTTTTTCTTCAACAGCAAACATATAATATTTTAACAAAACACACATGTCCCTCGCTTCTCACATTTATCTCCAGACTTCTTCTCCTTGTCCAGATCTATTCTGTCCCCAACACTCTTTTATTCATTGAACTTCTTGAAACTTTGTACTTTTAGGGCATGGCTACACTTGCAGATGTAGAGCACTTTGAGTTAAATCAGCCTTCTTAGAGCACAGTAGGGAAAGCGCTGCAATCCATCCACGCTGACAGCTTCAAGAGCACCGGTGTGGCCACATTTGCGGCACTTGCAGTGGCATTGCGAGTGGTGCATTATGGGCAGCTATCCCAGCATGCAAGTGACTGCAACGTGCTTTGGAAATGGGAGGGGTAGGAGGGAGTGTGATGTGTGTGTGGGGGGAGAGTGGGTTTTTGGGGGGCTGAGAGCATGTCAGTCAGCATGCTGTCTTGTAAATTCAGACAGCAGCAGACCTCCCCCTCTCCCCCCACCTCACTTGCTCACAGCATTCCACAGTAACGGCTTGCATGCCGGCTTTCAGAAACAGAGTTTTGAAAGGGCATTTCTGCATTCCTACAGGAGTTCAAAACAATGACGAGTGGCCACTTGACTTAAGGGGATTATGGGACGTTTCTAGAGGCCGATCAGAGCGCAGTAATGCAACACCTCGTTCACGCTGACGCCTGTGCGTTGTAGCCAAGGCGCAGCAAATGTTCTTCTCCTTGCCGAGGTGGAGTACCAGCAGCGCTGTAGCTGCGGAGTCAGAGCGCTCTACGTGCCTTGCCATTGTGGACAGGTAGTGAGCTAGTGTGCCCGGGGCTCCTTTATTGCACTATAAGTCGTAAGTGTAGCCAAGCCCTTAGAGAGAGGTAAGGGATTGACTCTGTGTACACAAACTTGCACAGGGACAATAGAATTGAGGTCTGTTATTTCTGACCTCTATCTATTTATGTATTTAATATTTTTGCTGTTAACAAGCATGTTACATCTGGAGAAACAAATCCACAGTTTGAGAATTGCAAAACTAAGCATCTCTGATGGTATCTTCTAGACCAGGGATCGGCAATCTTTGGTACGCAGCCTGTCAGGGTAAGCCCCTGGCGGGCTGGGACGGTTTGTTTACCTGCAGCGTTAGCAGGTTCGGCCCATTGCGGCTCCCACTGGCCGCGGTTTGCTGTCCCAGGACAATGAGGGCTGCGGGAAGCGGCAGCCAGCACACCCCTCGCTCCACGCCGCTTCCCGCAGCCCCCATTGGCCTGGAACGGTGAACCACGGCCAGTGGGAGCTGCGATCAGCTGAACCTGCGGGCGCTGCAGGTAAACAAACCGTCCCGGCCCATCAGGGGCTTACCCTGATGGGCAGTGTGCCAAAGGTTGCTGATCCCTGTTCTAGACTGAACACTGAGTCCCGTTGGGTAAATAAAAAGATTAATCAATTCTAAATAATCTGTACAGAAGGCTGTGGAACCCCATAAGATTGGGTCCCTAATCCATGAACTATTGGAACTCATTTACAAAACTTTTCTTAAACATTACATGAATATGTTGTCTCCTACTATAGAATTATGATTTATAATCCCTATTCCATGATGAGTTACATTATAGCTCAGATATCTTAATTAAAATGATCTTTAGATAGGTTTTTTCCTCAACAGCATTTTATCCCTCCTTCCCCCCCCCCCTAAAAAAACTTTTAATTGGTTTTTATCCACCCTGGAAGTAGATATGATTAGCCACTGCTAGGCACATGCAGAGCTTATAACTGCTGTGCGAAATAAATGTGGTTCGTAACTCTTACAAATAGTATATGCTGGCAAAGCCAAGAAGCTCATCTCTCCAGTTAATGGCATTAATGTGGTTTTAGCGGCAAACTGGTGGACCCTGTGACTTGCATAAGAACGGCCGTACTGGGTCAGACGAAAGGTCCATATAGGCCCAGTATCCTATCTTCTGACAGTGGTCAATGCCAGGTGCCCCAGAGGAAATGAACAGAACAGGTATCATCAAGTGATCCATTCCCTGTTGCTCATTCCCAGCTTCTGGCAAACAGAGGCTAGGAACACCATCCCTGCGCATATTTTCTATGAATTTATCTAGTTCTTCTTTGAACCTTGTTGTAGTGATTGCCTTCACAACATCCTCTGGCCAAGAGTTCCATAGGCTGACTGTGCGTTGTGTTGAAGAAATACTTCCTTTTGTTTGTTTTAAACCTGCTGCCTGTTAATTACATTTGGTGACCCCTAGTTCTTGTATTATGAGAAGGAGTAAATAACACTTCCTTATTTACTTTCTTCACACCAGTCATGATTTTATAGACCTCAATCATATCCCTCCTTAGTAGTCTCTTTTCCAAGCTGAAAAGTCCCAGTTTTATTAATCTCTCCTCATACAGAAGCCGTTCCATACCCCTAATCATTTTTCCCTTTTCTGAATCTTTTCCAATTCCAGTACATCATTTTTGAGATAGGGCAACCACATCTGCATGCAGTATTCAAGATGTGGGCATACCATGGATTAATATAGAGGCAATATGATACTTTGTCTTATTATCTATCCCTTTCTTAATGATTCTCAACATTTTGTTCACTTTTTTGACTGCTGCTACACATTGACTGGATGTTTTCAGAGAATTATCCACAATGACTCCAAGATCTTTCTTGAGTAGTAACAGCTAATTTGGACCTCATCATTTTATATGTATAGTTGGGATTATGTTTTCCAATTTGCATTACTTTGCATTTATCAACATTGGGCAACAAAATGGCAGATGAAATTGAGTCCCTAGTTATGAGAGATCCTTTTGTTGCTCTTTGCAGTCTGCCTCGGACTTAACCATCTTGAGTAGTTTTGTATCATCTGCAATTTTGCCACCTCACTGTTTACCTCTTTTTTTTCCAGCTCATTTATGACTATGTTGAATAGGACTGGGCCCCGTACAGACCTCTGGGGGGCACTACTATTTACTTCTCTCTGTTCTGAAAACTAACCCTTTATTCCTAACCTTTGTTTCCTATCCTTTAACCAGTTACCGATCCATGAAAGGACCTTCCCTCTTATCCCATGACTGCTTACTTTGCTTAAGAGCCTTTGGTGAGGGACCTTAGTTTGAGGAGGGACACCACTGTTCTATTTTTGGGGCTTGGGATAGGACTATACGACTGTGGGTTAAGTTGCAGAATACGTCTAGGCTTTCTACATCCATTCTAGATAGACATTAACCTTGATCATGATCTTGGTGTTTTGCAGAAGCTATGAGGATTTAATTTAGGACTAGTAGTTCATGGAATCTCTTGTAGGTGAGCTGGCATTCCTCCTGGAGGCTAAAGGTTTCTTAAAAGGTGTTATAAAGATGAAATGGATCTCCATCAGCCCTTCATCTGAGGGTTTATTACACATAGTGCAGGTAAACTGGTAGAGCTAAAACAACGAGAAGTCCAGTGGCACCTTAAAGACCAACAGATTTATTTGGGCATAAGCTTTTGTGAAGAAGTGTTTTTTTTTAACCCACGAAAGCTTATGCCCAAATAAATCTGTTGGTCTGTATCCACAAAAACGAGGAGTCCGGTGGCACCTTAAAGACTAACATAGCTACCCCTCCGGTAGAGCTAGTAACCCTCAGGAATTAGTTTTAAAAGCAGTGTCAGCAAGATGGCAGACTTCATTATTCATTCATCTTGGATCAAGGAGCTTAGAAACTGCTGGAGGCTTTAGTGGATCTTACATCTCATGGAAGTCTCTGGCATACATGGTGACAATTAATTTTTGTACCAACTGAGTACTTTGTGCATCTTAAGACCATGTTTTCAAAAGGCAGACAACCACTTTGTGGGTACACATTTTTGGTGCACACTTAAGAAATGGGCCTGCCCCAACACTGGTTTCATGTGCAATTGTAACTGCATGGGCAAATGCAGCTGCTCTGAATTGTGGGAAAATGATTAGTGGAAATCAAACTGCCAACATGCTGGTACACACACAGTGGCACATAAAGATTACTAGTGCCTCTGCTTTGCCGGCAGATCTTGTAATTTTAGTCTCTTCAGGGTTCAAAGTCAACCATTTGCCTACTGAAGTTAATACACCTCTACCTCGATATAAGCGGTCATGGGGAGCCAAAAATCCCTACCGTGTTATAGGTGAAACGCCGTTATATTGGGGTAGTGGTGGCAGGGCTCCAGCAGTGATTTAAAGAGCCCAGGGCTCCGGCCGCTGCAGGGAGCCCAAGGCCCTTTAAATCACTGGCCGAGCCCTGCTGCCGCAGCCCCGGAGTAGCAGCGGCAGGGCTTTGGCAGTGATTTAAAGGGCTCCGGGCTCCCCGCAGCATCCGGAGCCCGGGCCCTTTAACGCGCCGCTGGAGCCCCGCTGCTACCGTGCTATATGTGAACCCGTGTTATATCGGGTCTCGTTATAGCGGGGTAGCGGTGTAAGACCAGAGCTCTAAAGAGAATGTCTTGTGGTCGTTAATTCCTCATATTTGTCATTCTAAAGCTTCAGGGACTGTGATGCTATTTTTTGCTGAAACAATGTCTGAAATAAAGGACTTGGGTTACTTACTTCTACCAGTTTCAGTGAATTTATGCATCAGATTCCACTCAAATGCCATCTTGCTGACACTGCTTCTAAAACTAATTCCTGACAAATGGTCCTTGAGGGTTACTAGCTCTACCAGTTTACCTGCACTATGTGTAATAAACCCTCAGATGAAGGGATGATGGAGATCAAGTTCATCTTTATAAGACCAAACCTGAATTTGCAGCTTAGAGTAGGAGTTGCATCATTAACATGACTACATACATATGACTTGATCTGATGAATCGTGGCTTTCCTAGGGAAACTACTATGCACAACTTCGTTAATTGTGAGATTAATTAGAGGTAAGAGGAAATAGCATCATTGTGGTAACAGCTCAACTTCTAATGACAGCCATAACTCTACCCTGTATCCTCATCTGCCATTCAGATATACACCAGAGGATCTCACGATCAGCATGATAGTAGCAGACTCTTATATATGGTGTCTAATCAGTGCTGTAGTGAAACTCATGACAACAGCACTGCACGATGATATAGCATAGTTTGGAAAAGTAGTGTGGACTCTCTCTATAATGCATTGGGTGAACAGGTTTTATGCTAAAACTAGTTTGTATGTGGGATTTATTGCCTCCACTTTATAGCGAGGAGGCTGTACAATGGATTCTTAGGCCTGTAGTAGGGTGGTGGACCGGAAGTTTGTCCTGTATGTGAAAACTCAAATAAGGTATTGTAGCTTGTGAGGGAGGTGTAGTAGTCTTGATCCTAAGTGTATTAGTGGTCCAGTTATACAAGTATATAGCTAAGATGGAGTGGGTGGGTTGAAGAGTGGTAAGAGGGAGGTCTAGGCTGGGGTAAAAGATATGGCTGCGGGGCTGGAATTTTGAGTACTATCAGTCCTAGATTGGTTTCATTACCTCAGTCAAATAATGACACCATCGTGATCTAGATCCCCTGTCACTTTAAAGGTATCTCAGTCTTTATTTAGTCTTTGGGGTTAATATCTATTTCAAAGTGAGATAGTCAGTCAGTATTGTATTGACGACTGGGGTCATGGGGTATCATCCCATACAGTCTGAGTGGTGTGGACAGAGCCCAGTGCTTGCATCAGAGCAGTCTGCAGTGCAAGAGGCCTGGGTGGCTCAGGCACTCAGCTAAACACTTGAGACTTTGAGGGCTGCTGCTATAATTAAAGTGGCTGGGGCAGAGTTGGGTGACACTGCTGCTGGTTGGGTGGCAGGGGCATGCAGCCACTAATGCTTAAAGGGCTTGATTGAGGGCTTCCAACACTATACCATTCAAGCATTGGTTCTTCTGCTGTAGTGGTGCATAAAAGGGACCTCTCTTGCACAGGACAACAGACAGTGGGTTTTCCACTACTTGTCTTCAGGCTGGCTGGAGTCCCTGCTGCTCTCGGTTCAGTCCAGTCAAGGAGATAGAGGGGCAAGGATGGGACCTCAGCCCCACGTGACTTGAGAGTTGTTTTCAGACAGCATGAGGTGCGCAAGTCCTTTTGCTGGGGTGGAGTGGGGCTGAGGCATCGCTCTTCCTGATGAGCAGCACATCTTGGAGTCCGCTCAGCCTGTCCTGAGGAGTGGTTGTAGGCACCCCAGCAGATGGTAAAGATCATCTTTGCAAGCTATCACTGCCCCAAGCACAAGTGGAGCCATGGGGCTCCCTGTGTAGGGATGTACATACGGCCTAGGATGGTCTTAATCCAATTTTGGAAGCACTTAAACTGTGAAATACTTGAGAACAAAATCTGATCTGAAAGCCTTTAGTTGCCCATTGTGTCTAGGTCAAGATGATATCCTTGTGGTGCAAAGTCACAGTACAGAAATGAAACAACAAGTAAATCTAAATAAAGCTTCACTTCCTTTTGTTAAGGAGTATATTTGACCCTTAATTAGATGTGAGCTTTGTTAAACTGCCTTCCCACAGATGGGAGGTAGGGGATAGATGGGGATTTTAAAATGTACTCAGTTTTCCTTTTGGAAAGGTATTGGCTATATATCCATTGTGGGCATGTACATTGCAAACTTTCCTCCCATTACAGCTAACTATCTTGATCCTTGCTGTTCAATACCACTGTTTTCCCCCCGTAAGCCTCAAATACTGTCAGTGATCTAACTATAGATATTCAAATGTGGGTTAGTCCTGCTAAGAACCAGAGTGGCTCCACTAAAACTTTGTTTTGATTCAAGGCCTCTTTTTAAGGCTTGTGTATTAACCCTAGCAGGCTGTGGTATGGAAGGTAGAAGTTAAGTCATAAAGGATTTATTTTAGAGACCTATTCTAGTGACATTTATAGAGGAAACGTGCATAAACAGGTTACTGTAATTAAATCTTTGAGACTGTTTAATGCAAATATTTCTTGCTTTATTAGATGACTGGTTTCAGTTCATTTGTAGCTAAACATTTAATCCAATGTCAAAATATGGATTAGATTAAAAACACACACTGCTTATAGATTTGCCAGAAACTTTCAAATAGTAGAAGGCTCTTAAAGCTGAGATTCCATATGAATGCTCCCTGGGCGTTGCTTCTTTCCCACTCGTTCTTGGCTGTTACAACCTGAACAGTACTTCAGCAAAAAATGATTTATATTATGTAAATTTCATGGAAAACTGTAAGCAGCAGCAGTATAACTGAACAGGTGGGGAGGCATAAAAACCTGGATGTGAAGAGGAAAGGAAGCTCTGTCCCTCTCCCCAAATTTGTTGTCAGCCAGAAAGCAATAGGAGAGTCAAATGCTGCATTTCTCTCAGCAGTAGGGGCTTGGGAGCTCTGAATTTTCCACACTTCGGTATGAGAAGGAGCAGAAGTTTCAAGTGTGGTAGATGTTCCAAATGGAAAATAACTTCATCATGTTTATGTAGCATTCTAGGCAATGAATCAATGCTGCCAAAAGTTAACAAAAAGCACAATACCTTAACCTAAAATTCTCAAAGCCACCTTAATGCTTTCATCAAAACAGCTAATTTATAACACCTTGAAAGTAAGGAGTTCAATAAATGCAGGGAAACTCATAACAAGAACTCCTTTTGGCATTAAACCTCTCCAGTCTACCTAACACCTAGCACATAGCACCTTTCTTCAGTAGATCTGAGTGCTTGACAAAGGAAGTCAGTATCTATCCGCATTTCACAGGGGAGGAAGATGAGTCACAGAGGCAGCAGGAGTGGCCCAAGGACACCTAGCATGTCAGTGGCAGAGTCAGAAATAGAACCCACATCTGAGTTCCAGTCACTGCTTCCTGCTTAAATCCCCAGTACCCTGAACTGTAAGAGAAAGTGTCTCAAACACAGTAAGATGTTGGGGGAAAAACTAGTGAGACCAGCTTGTTAACATTTGGATTATCACTGATAATCCATTACTTACATAAAATATAAATCTATAATAGTCATTTTTGGAAATCTTCATGAAGCTTGTAGGATTTTTGTGTGTGTGTGAGAGAGAGTGTGTTTTGGACTGAAGTTCAAAATTCGGTGGCTACTTAAAACTGTATTGAAATTTCCTCAAATGTTCTGAATCATTGACTCCAGTGCCCATAGCAGAATGAGACTTCCAAAATGAGATTCTTCAGTCTAACTTGACCATTGGTTGGGCATTTAGTACACCCTCTTTCTTTAAGTGTGAGTGCTACATGCTCCTCAGCAACTCCATGCATAACAAATTCAAATTCTGATAACATTCTTTCCCTAGTCTTTGGGAGTGGAGGAGGATAGGCCAGCAAAAAGGTATCCATGTCCTTAATGCTGTAGAGCATGCAGGGAAGGTAATGCTACTTCAGTTAATAGTTGCTGGTCACTACAGCAGAAGCATGCAGGTAACTTGCATTTCCCTATTCAGAGGCCATTTTTACCTTTGGGTAAAGGTCTGATTTTTTTGGGAGTTCTGGTATGGATTAAGGCTATATTCCTAACTTCATTTTTGGTACATGGCCAGGCTTAAAAAGTGGGATTTAATGTCACCTATCTTAATTTTGTGAACATTTAAGAATGCCTTACTATCAAAGCACAAATAGTTAAACAGAAATAACTTGAAGCACGATGATAAACTTTTCAGACCTGATTAGTTTCTCTATCTGAGATCCTATCCCCAATTTATTAATATGGTCGAGAACAGTCTAAAGGGAAGTAACTTGGAGATGCAAGTGCAAGAAATTTCAGCACTGCTTACAGGGGACAAAAGATTGATGTCATAAGTGCAGGTTTTGATTAAACTTCAAAACCAACTTCACATAGTAAGAAATGATCCTCACCAGATAAATGAAGTTCCATTTGAGACTTAGGAATACACCACTGGGGAAAAGTGCCGCTGAAGTACCAGTGTCAGTCTTTTGTGAGAGGCAAAATGTGATTTGATTTTTGGATTAAGTGAAACATCAACTGTCCATCCATTCTTTCTTTTAGGAGTTGAATGACCTGGCACGTGATCCCCCAGCTCAGTGTTCAGCAGGGCCTGTTGGAGATGACAGTAAGTACTGCCTCAGTAATAAGGCATCTAGCATGCACATTCATAGGCAATACTGGCACTGGCCTCCACTTTCTTATCTCTAAAATGGGAATACCTAACTCACAGGAGTCTCCAGCTTCAGGAAATATTTGTAGTGTCTTATCTGAATGGAAGATCCTAAATAAGTGCTAGATGTTACTCCATGTACACTTACAGATGCTACTCCAACACCTTAATATTTTCCTCCTGGTAGTGGAGATCTTCCAGTGACTCTTAATTATTGCAGACATCTTAAACTCTTTTTACCTTCTGTTACATATTCTCTTGTATGAACAGTGGTACACATGGCCCGCTGCTATAACAGCAGGTAAAATGCTGGGGTAGCTATCAGAGTTCGTATCTAAACCAGCAAGATACCCAGGCTTAACATATCTTGTGATGCATTATCTGCATTTATACAGAGGATGCCATCAGGACTACAGTGTATACAGGAGCAGCTTTGAAATAAGGTTGTCACGTTAAATATAACCCTTACATAAAATAATATAACCTTTGCACAAAAGATGCATTACAAGAATCTTAGCTTAAAAAACCCCTAAAGCATTAATAACAGAAATGCATTGTTGTAGTCTGATATAAACTGCACAATCCAATTACCTCTACTTTAGCCTTGAAGAGGGCTCCATATCATCCTCTCTGAGGAAGAATGTGAGGGCACATTCTTACTATGGTCAAACAACTTAGACACTGAAAGAATCTCCATCCTCAATCTCAGCATCAATATGGTTGTATTAAGGGGAGATCTGGGTCATACTTGTTGGGTTTTTTTGTTTTTAAAGAAGGGAAGAAAAATTGGGGATCCACCATACGTATTAAAACAGGGTGTTAACATCTGGGAGTCTGACTTCTTCTAGGGCAGTGGTTCTCAACCGGGGGTATATGTACCCCTGGTGGGACGCAGAGGTCTTCCAGGGGATACATCAACTCATCTAGATATTTGCCTTCTTTTACAACAGGCTACATAAAAAGCACTAGCGAAGTCAGTACAAACTAAAATTTCATACACACAATGACTTGTTTATACTGCCCTATATACTCCTGAAGGTCTTCTGCGCTAAAAAAATTTAAAATTCTGCACACTATTTTAAAATTCAGCAAATTGTGTTGGTTAATAATTAAATGTGGAGGCTCCAGCATGGCAGTGGGGAGCACAGGCCACTGACTGCACACAGGTAGATCACCCTGTGTGCTGGGGTGTCCCCCCTTCCCCCCCCCCCCCACACACACACACATGGGCTTGGCAGTAAAGTTGCACCCAACCCTGACACAGTGCAAGGACCAGGACTGTCTCAGAAACACCCTGGGGCCCTGCCCTTCTGTGCCAAGCACGCTAGATGTAGGCAGGCAGGCTCAGCCCAGCAGGATCCAAGTATGGAGGGGATTAGTGTCCCTTCAGTCAGGTGTGGGGCAATCTGGCTGTGCGCGGCTTGGTGGGGGTCTGGGTGCGAGGGAGATCTGGATGAACAGGGGCTTGTTTGGTGCGGGGGGTATCTGAATGCAGACACAATGGGGCTCTGCAGGAGGGTCCAGGTGAAGGTGGTTGGAGCTAGGTGGAGGGTGGTGTCTGGGGGTGGAGGGCTCAGCTGGGGGGGTCCAGGCACTGGCTTGGCTTGGTGAGGTGCAGGTCTGGGTGCTGGCTTTGTAGGGTTCAGTGGGATGGGAGTCTGCATGTGGGGAGCTAATCAGGGTGGGCCAGGTGCATGTGGGATGGAACTTGTTGGGGTGGGGGTTTGAGTCTGGGGGGTGGTCTGGGTGCAGGGTGAGGTCCAGATGCGGGGGGGTGGGGCTCAGTGGGGATTGCGGGGGTCTGGGTGCAGGAGGGCTCCAGATGCAAAGGATGAGGCTTGTTGCGGTGTGAGTTTTGGTCAGTGGTGGTTCTGGGTGCAGGGCGTGAGGCTTGGAGGGGCAATCTGGGTATGAGGTGGGTCCAGATGCACAGGGGGTTGGGTGGATGGGGGAGCAGCTCCCCATATAGTGACTCCTCTCTCTCCCCCCCCCCACCCCCCAGAAGAGCGATGGGAGCAGGCCAAACTCCTGGATGTATTCCTTTCTACACAGTCATAGGAAGATAGGATATCAGACTAGTGGTGGTTTAGTCCAGTGTCCTGTCTTGAACTCTGACTAACATCAGACCTTGCAAAGGAAGCAAGAAACCCCCAAATTGAATATTTTATTAAATCTCCTGTGTAGGAGAAACTTCTTCCTAACCCCATAAAGTTTTTTGCCTGTCTTGCAGCATGAGGTCTTGTATTCCTTATATAGCAGGGTTTCTCAACCTGAGAGTCACCAGAATCTCAGAACCAGCTGGGCTCCCTACTCTGAGCATTGCGACCTGTTGCACATAGTTGCAGCAGTGCTCGGGTTTGGCCAAGCTGGCTCTGCATCATTATGACAATCAGGCCAAGTTTGTGTGAGTGGTGCTTTGACCCCCTTTGCCAGGTCACAATGCCACTCTCGCCAATCCAGGCCTGGCCAGCTCCTATCAGGAGGTCTGGGCCAAATCTGAGTGGTGCTGTGACCTCAAAGGTTGTGATACCTGAAGCAGGGAGCTGAGCCTACCCAGACCCTTTGGACAAGAGCAAGGAGGGGGCGGTTGGGAAATAGTGGCCCGCAATGTAGCCCCTTCCCTGCAACCCAGGCCATCTTCCATACTTTCTGGCTGCCCCCATCCCAAGCCCCTGAGGCGGTTCTCCCTCATAGTTGGGATGATTCCTTCTGTTATACCACCCCTTTACCCTCTGCCCTCCATGGGCCTTATGTGGGGCTGTATTTTTTGGGGAGCTATTGGCTCGTCACCTCTTTGCCCCCACTTCCTTCCCCAAACTCACAACTCCTTCCACATTATACCACAGTCTCCCCACTTTACCTCCAGGTCCCCAAATCTCACCTGCCCCATAATGCCATTTGCCTCCCCCGGGCTATGGGGGAGAGGCTGTTTTGGGGATATCTCAGCTTGCCACTCCCAGTTGCCACTGTATGAGGTCCTCAGCTGTTCACATCTGGCCAGAGCATCTGGAATCTTAGCTCTGAGCACCCTGATGGACCCCTGCAGGAGAAGTGGGGCATCAGGTCTGGGGAAGCATCAGCAGGGGAGAAATCTCTGGGTTGTGACAAGCCATCAAGGTTTACAAATGTGTATTGAGCCCAAAGGTTGAGACTTGCTGACTTTTTAGCAGTCTTTTATCCTGGGTAACTCTAGACACTCTACATAATGTACAACCAGTTAATCAAGTGCATTACCTTAAATAACCATATACATTCTTTGATCTACAGCCAACTTACAATCTCTCTGAAATATCAGTCTTTTGTATACTCATTGTACGCTTCATGTTTGTGGCCATTGTCTTAAAACTAAACTTAAACCTAGATCTTGCAAATAGACCCATGCAGGCAGACCCTTATGCCTGTGTGAACTCCCATGGCTCCTGTGCAGGTAGTGTCTTCCCACACTCCTCCCTACAAATCCAAAATTGGTCTAGTTTCACAATTAGGGCCTTATTTGCTTCATATTAAATATATATTTTGTTTCTCCTCTCCTAGTTTAAAATAGACATTTATGAAAGTCAGAATTCTTCTAAAAATCCAAGTATGCCAAAGTAGGAATTAGAGATGTAGTAAATTTCAGGATTACATCTGTCTGAATCTTGTATTCTAAATTGTTACTTGTACTGATACTGCGGTACTAGAATTAATATCTCCGTATCATTAGAACTGAAAAGCTAGCAAAAAGCACTAACTTTTAACTTTGTGCTGTTCATAACTTGTATAGTCAGTTTCACTCTTTGCCTGTATAGTTGGTCAGGCTTTTTTATTGCTCAAATGTTTGATTTTTTTTTTTTTAAGGTTATAAACTCTCGTAGCTTGCAAGAAGTTTTTAAAAACTAGTTTAAAAAAATCTGTCAACCGTCCCTATGTAGTTGAATATTTGACCTTGATCTTATATAACTGGATGTGTGGCAGTGTAGATTTGTACTGTAGCAGAATGTACTGTATGGTGTCTTGTAGGATGGGAGTATGGCTAGATGGTATGTGAATGGTTTGATTTAGACTTCTAGGGATTGTGTTGTTGGTGTGGTACTACGTATTTCAACTTTCATGTAGGAGTTTCCTGGCTTACTACACTCTACCCCAGGGTGGACAAAGTACGGCCCATGGGCCGTTTTAAGATGGCCCTCGAGCTTCCACTGGGGAGTGGGGTCTGGCACTTGCCCTGCTTCAGCGTTGTTCTGCTCCAGCCAGGGAGCAGGGTCTGGGGCTGTCCCACACCGCTCCCGGAAGCAGCAGTATCACCCTGCTCTGGCTTCTATGTGTAGGTGCAGCCAGGGGGCTCCGCTCTGCAAGCTGTCCCGACCCCAAGTGCTGCCCCCACAGCTCCCATTGGCTGGGAAGTGCGCAGAGCTGCCTGGCTGCGGTTCCACATAGGAGCTGGAGTGGGGACATGGCCGCTGCTTCCAGGAGCTGCTTAAGGCAAGTGCTTCCTGGAGCCTGCACCCTGAGCTTCTCCCCATGCCCCAAACCTCTGCCCCAGCCCTGATCCCCCTCCCACCCTCCGAACCCCTTGGTCCCAGCCCGGAGCAGCCTCCTGCACTCCAAACCCCTCATCCCCCAACCCCACCCCGGAGCCTGCACCCCCAGCTGGAGCCTTCACCCTCTCCCCCTCCCCTGCACTCTATTCCCCTTCCCCAACCTGGAGCCTCCTCCCGCATCCTGAACTCATTTCTGGCCCTCCCTGGAACCCGCGCCCATACACACCTCAACCCCAATTTTCTGAGCATTCATGGCCTGCCATACAATTTCTATTCCCAGATGTGGCCCTGGGGCCAAAAAGTTTGCCTAGCCCTGCTCTACCCCTTCTTCAAAGGGTTGTTTTACATATGCATACAGTTTACTGACCAGTGCTTTGGTGATAACTGCAAATACTTTTGGACTTTTCAGATTATAAATTATAGTAAGTAACTTGTGTTTTCCTCTTTTCAGTGTTCCATTGGCAAGCTACAATAATGGGACCAGTAAGTATATGAATTTCACATCTCCGTGTAAAGAACCCTTGAAGTTGATTCTCTTGTAATAATGATTCTTTATTTTAACAGAATGACAGTCCCTATCAGGGTGGAGTATTTTTCCTGACAATTCACTTCCCAACAGATTACCCCTTCAAACCACCTAAGGTGAGTGGTTTGTATAAATCTACATAGTGGAGTGTTGGATAGCCTAGATCAGGGTTCGGCAGCCTTTCAGAAGTGGTGTGCCAAATCTTCATTTATTCACTCTGATTTAAGGTTTCTCGTGCCAGTAATACATTTTAATGTTTTTAGAAGGTCTCTTTCTATAAGTCTATAATATATAACTAAACTGTTGTATGTATGTAAAGTAAATAAGGTTTTTAAAATGTTTAAGAAGCTTTACTTAAAATTAAATTAAAATGCAGAGCCCCCTGGACCAGTGGCCAGGACCCAGGCAGTGTGAGTGCTACTGAAAATCAGCTTGCGTGCTGCCTTTGGCACGTGTGCCATAGGTTGCCTACCCCGGCCTACATTGATGAGCCTAAACTGAAATTTCCCCTCTTCTGCAGGTTGCATTTACAACAAGAATCTATCATCCAAATATTAACAGTAATGGCAGCATTTGTCTTGATATTCTACGGTCACAGTGGTCTCCAGCACTAACTATTTCAAAAGGTAACTAAATGAGCATTGGAGGTAATCTTACTTTTGTTAAATTATTTATTTGGATTTATTAATGTGAAAAACTGTTGCCTGCCTATTCCTGATTACTCATGTGGTCAAAACTTCTAGCTCAATATCTAACTCCATGAGTGCTGCATGTAGGGGAGGGATAGCTCAGTGGTTTGAGCATTGGCCTGCTAAACCTAGGGTTGAGAGTTCAATCCTGGAGGGGGCCACTTAGGGAGCTGGGGCAAAATCAGTACTTGGTCCTGCTAGTAAAGGCAGGGGGCTGGACTCGATGACCTTTCAAGGTCCCTTCCAGTGCTAGGAGATGGGATATCTCCATTATTTTTTTATTTATTTTTATACTTTTCATCTAGAATCTTAAACACTGTCCCTATGGTCTAGTTATATCAATGAGTCCTTGATTTATCTCAGTGGCATAAGCAGAGGTAACTCTTACCTCATTACCCAGTCTTGCTGGTCTGTACCTTTGTTCATATGCATTTGAACAATTAACTTACATTTAGGAGTTTAAGAACATGGGGTGGGAAAGTGCCTGTAGTAATGAATTTTCATACCACGCTCATGACTGTAGTAAAGCACTTTCCAGTAGTGTGCTTAGCAGTGTGACTATGTATCTGGCATGTGGTTTTTATTCTCATCTTTTCTCCATGGGAAGATGCATGTGCATTGGAGAGTCTTGTTTTGGTAGGTTTTGTACTTGGAAGGGAATAATTCATGTGTATAGGTGCTATTCTAGAATAATATAGCTATATCTAACAAGACAAGCTGTTAAAATCAGACTATTTAAGTCAATTTACACGAGTAAAACATCTTAAAGCAGACTTCCTTTATTCAGAGGAAAATATACATAGGGACAAACTCTTATATCTTTTAGTGGAACTGAATGATAAAACCATGGAGGCATGGGTTTGCTAAGATCACATTGTTCCAAAACAAATTGTCTTGCAATATCCTCAACTACTGCCCTACATGCCCTGAAAAATCTCAACTTGGTATGTCCTGTTTTTATGACCATCTGTGCCATTGTGTGGGGTACATTTTACTTTCCCTCAAACTAGAGGATCATAATTTGTGAAGTATTGGACAAGCAATATATCCAATGTTAAAGGGCCATTCATGTCCAATTTGACATAATCTTTCTCTCCCATGCCACTACATGGGTTTCCAGGTTCGTTCTTCCCGTCTCTCTAGATGTTCACCTAATGCTGGTGGTTGTCCATGAAGGCAGCTCCTGTTACCTCCTCTCTTGTGTACTAAAGCTCCTAATGGGAGCAGTTAGGCTGGCTCACTTCCAGATACTCTATAATATATAGTGTGGCCTTCAAGAACCTGTATGTTTGCAGAAGCAGTTGGAAACAAAAGAGCTAGACCAGGGATCACTATTCGTTCATGAAGCTGAAAGTGAAATTGTCACTGCTATGAAGTGACGATCCAGCATCAATAGAGAAAATAAACTAGATCTTGAGTCCTTTGACTGTCAAATTAAGATACCAATTTCCTTACTTATGACCTTTGCCTACAGAAACTTTGATCACCATCTAGTTTTCTTTGTGTACTTTATCACACAGAGCTGTCTTTTTTTCCAAAGCAAATACATTTTTCTCTATACAGGAAGGGTTTTAAAAGGAACAATGAGCGAAGAGTATAAATAGCATATATAAAATAGAAAAAGGGAAACTAGAGAAGCTGGAACCAAACAGTTAAAAGCAAAGTATAAGATGGTTTATGTTTTATTTGGTATAAAATAAAAAGCAGGATGTGACAGCTCTGGTAAAACTCCCCAGGCTGCTGTTTGGGTGTCGTCATGCTGGAACCTAAACACCGCTTCAGTTTCCCTGGGTTTCAGTGGGCTACAGCCATCATCTTTGGCTCCATATTCCCTTGCACACTTCCTCATACAGACTGTTAATCTTTCGTGGCAGTGAGTCCTCCAGGTCCAGCAGCTCTAGACACCAGGTCCTGTTCTGACCCCAAAGATACCACAGTAGCTCAAGCACACCCTTCAGAGATCCAACCTTTTGAGCACTGTAGTTTACAGTACCTCTCCAGGGGCACATAAGTGAAGCACATAATACATAGGCTTTGCAAAGGTTTCAAACACAATTACATTGATAAGTACAAGAAATATACATATCTAAACAACAGACTTGTGTATACATTTCCCTTCCTCAATTTCCTCACCACTCTGTGTTGTTTGGGACTTGTCAGTCTTCTATCACCCCTGCCCTCCTGTAGATGGCTTCTTCTCTGAAACATGGAATTTCTCTGGTTTCTTTTCCATCTCCTTCCAATATTGCCAGTGAGATCCTTTCTTTGATAACTTCCAGTCCCCTTTGTCAGAGTACTCCTGATCAGTCTCATGAGATGCAGTCCCCCACCAGATGATCCATTGTTAAGTTATGTTTTCCTGGAGTCCGGACTTAAAAAACTGGGGTTTGCTGAGTGGTAGCCATTTCTTTGTCCAAGGGGCCCTCCATGTGACTAGAGGTCATCAAGATTTAGTGACCCTCCCTTGTTAGCCCTGTCACTATCCCTTGGAAATTCAGCCTAGCATGGAAGTAAAAATACAACAAAGCATTCAGCCCCACATTCAAAATGGAGTTGTTTGATAAAGAGCTCATCCTCCCAAACTAGAATTTATAAATTTACACAGATTCCCCAAATGGTCATACAAGGACAATCCACCAAATGCCTACTGAAAAGGAGGCAGTGGAAATATTAGCTCTGCCATGTCAACTCTGAATGCCAGCTCTCAATGTAGAGGCAGAATGGGGAATCAACTAAGTTCGCTGGAAGAAGTTCAGGGATCTTAGAGAAACTTTGTTCTTAGTACACAATTAGTAGAGTTCATCAGGAAATAGGTTTTCCATGGAAATTCCAACATTTTTGAAGTTTTTGTTCCGAATTGGAACAAAGTCAACATTTACCAAAGAAAGGAAATCTGTTTGGAAAAACTGACTCCTTAAAATAAGTTTAAAACATAATACAAAAATATTTAATATCTTAACTATATAATTACGCAATTTGTTTGGCCTCTATTCTCTCAACGTTTATCAAAATTGACACTTCCAGAGTCTTAAGATTTTTGACAGAACTGTTCCAAGAGATTTTGATCAGCTCTAATGATCGGCTAAAGCCATTAAGTTCGATTGAACCTTCTTTTAAAGAAAGTTCAAACTGAATAATCAGTGCTCTCTTTAAAGGACAACAGCTTAAAATCTATTTTTTTCTTAAAGGCAGTGAACTTAAAATGAATAAAAGGAAATGATTTTTATACAAAGCATAATTAATTTGTAGAACTAAATATTATAGCGTGTCACTGAGGTTAAGAGCTTAGCAGAAAATAGCACATACAACTTTATTCACCGTGGCATAAGCCAACCACTAACTGCTGGAGGTGAGGGGAAAGGTTAGGAAGAATCTTTGTCTAGGTCAGGGTGAGGCTTAACTGCACTACAAGACTTCTTACATAACCTTCTGAGTCATCTGGCACTGACAAGGCTGCAGGGCTAGACATTACTGGTCTGGCATGTTCCCAAAGGTACTTTTGGGTATTACACCTTGGAGATGTCTTGTCAACTTGCAGGGCAGTGGCTTGTCTTGTCTTAATTTCTCTTTCCTGTTTGTATAGCTTTCTTTAATTTTTCATAAACTGAAATGGAGAAGCTTTCTGTAAGTTGTTTTGTAATGATATTTGGTCTAGTAACAATGGTAGCTGAAGACTCAGGCTGAGAGTTCTTTAAATTGCGTGTTACATCAGCAACAATATGTAGACTTCAATTACAAATAGAACCTCAGTTATGAAAATCTTGGGAATGGAGGTTTGTAACTTTGAAATGTTTGTAATTCTGAACAAACATTATGGTTCTTTCAAAAGTTTATTGACTTAATACAGCTTTGAAACTTTACTATGTAGAAGAAAAATGCTGGTTTTAACCATCTTAATTTTAGTGAAACAAGCATGGAAAGTTTCCTTATCTTGTCAAATTTTTTTTAAACTTTCCCTTTATTTTTTTTTAGTAGTTTACATTTAACACCGTACTGTATTGCATTTGCTTTTTTGTCTCTTCTGATGCCTGATTGCATACTTCTGGTTCCAGATGAGGTGTGTGTGGTTGACCTGTCAGTTCGTAGCTCTGGTGTTCGTAACTCTGAGGTTCTGCGGTATAAGTGAACCTCCTATGGTGATAGGAATTGCTAATAAGAAAGAATATAAGGGAAGGATGAATGAAGACCTCTTATTTTCGACAAATTTAATGCAACTTGTTCTTTAACCACTTCTGGGTTGTGGCTTTTTGCTTGCATGAGCTGTGTGCAGTGACTTGACTTGCAAAATTACATATAGATTACATTCTTTTAATGTATGGGTTTTTTGTGAAGTTAAGGCAAATGTCAGTGACGGTTGCCCATGCAATCTTAATTCAGTCCCCTTGTGCATATGTATTATGCTAGTCTTTAACTACCATGATCAGATACTGTCCCACAGGACCCTTGCCTAATGCAGTGCACAGTATGGACTATAGCTATTCAATATTTCTCTTTAACCTCATTCAGTGTGGCTCTGCACATTACTTCACACCATTTAAAACCTGCACTGAATACTAAGCTCTGTGTCTTAGTATCTTAATGAATTATCTTCACACAACCCATGTGAAGTGAGACAACATCCTCATTTTACACATGGGAACTGAGGCACAAAGATTAAAGCCAAAATTATTAATGCCCACTAGTTTTGGGTGCCCCATTTGAGAAACCTAGGATTTTCAGAATACTTAGCATTTTATGGTTTTACTAATAGTTGAAAGCCTGTGCTGTCACACAGGTATAATTTGTAAATTTAAAATGTCTGAGAATTTAAAAATTGGATGGTAACAGACAGTGAATCCCAGTGATTGAACCTGGTGATATTCTAAACAAAGAGCTTTCAGCCATGCGTGTAGCTCAGTGATTCTCAAAGTTTTGTACTGGTGACCCCTTTCACATAGCAAGCCCCCCCATTATAAATTAAAAACACTTTTTTTAAATATATTTAACACTGTTTTATAAATGTTGGAAGTAAAGCTGGGTTTGGGGTGGAGGCTGACAGCTCGTGACCCTCATGTAATAACCTCGTGACCCCCCTCAGGGGTCCTGACCCCCAGTTTGAGAGCCCCTGTTGTAGCTGTTTCCATTGCTTCATGCTGACTCAGCAGTCAGTCTAGGCTTTAGAGTGACAATCCTGGAATTTTTATATATAGATATGTTCATAGCTTCCATTGATGCCAATGGGAGTTGCAATTGAGTGCTCACTCAGCACTTTTCCAATTCAAATCTCTGGTGTCTCAGATTGGGCACACAGTTATTGGCCACCTGTAAAGCACCAAAACACACTCTTGCCCAGCATCACAGGACCTCTGTGGTAGATGCAGGAATAGAAACCAATTTCTCAAGGCAACATTCAACTGCCTTAATCAGGAGATCATCCTCTCTGCCTTCACTATCCTGCCAAATTCACTACACATCTTCCAGTTTCTTCAACAAAGGAATCAGGGGATCCTACAAATAGTCTCCTTCACTACACAACCCTGATTCATTCCCATAGTGCCTGTGCACTGAATTAGGCAGGGGTCATGGGGGGGGGGGGGGGGGATGGAAGATACTGTGTGATCATGTAATAAAGGCTCACATAATGCATATGCACAAGGAAGCTTGAATGGGCAACTTTAACTCTCTGGCATTTTTTAACTTTTGAGTTGCTTGATTTAGCAACCTTAATGTTTTCACTGTCGTTTTTGTGTGTAATTTTCTAAGTATGAAACTTAACTTGACAAGATAATTGATTTTCTTTAACTGTGAACCTTGTTGACCTCTCCTTCACATGAGTAATCATTGGCGTTGGGATTTTTATTTCTTCAGCACAACATTCTACCATGTGAGCTAATTAAAGTAACTGATAGCAGGAGAAAACTTATCTTCTTCATGGAGCCTGTGCGTGCACGTGCTCTTGCTTTGCCAGTGGGTTTCGCAGCTATTTGCTTGATAGCAGCAAAGGAATGTTTAAACTGGGAAGTTATGGGTTTGGTTGCAAATTCTGGAAGGGAGTGGGCTCTCATGGGAGGTAGTCCCTTGTGCCCCAATCCTCCCCTGTATTAGTCAGGTGGCTGCCTGTGTACCAGCAGGCATGGGAAGCATTGAAAACACTGCACATTCTTGTGCACAGTGCCCCTAGTGGTTTGGAGGAACAGTTGCGGTGAGTATCTCATCCCTGGGCTGGAGCATAATCAGTTATATAGAGCAGTAGTTTTCAAACTTTTTTTCTGGGGACCCAGTTGAAGAAAATTGTTGATGCCTGTGACCCAACTGAGCTGGGGATGGGGGGGTTCAGGGTGTGGGAGGGGGCTCTGGGCGGGGGGGGGGGGGTGGGGGGGGGGGGAGGAGGCTCAGGACTGAGGCAGGGGTGTGGGAGGCGGTCAGGTCTCTGGGCTGGAGGTGCAGGCTCTGGGGTGAGGTCGGGGATTGGGGGGGGACTCTGCATTGGGATGTGGGAGGGGGTCAGGGCTATGGGCTGAGGGTGCAGGCTCTGGGAGGGATGAGGGGTTTGGGGTGCAGGAAGAGGATTGGGGGGCTCAGGCCTGGGGAAGGAGATTGGAGCATGGGGTTGGGGTGCAGACTTGCCTCTGGCGGTGCAACTGGGGTGCAGAGGCAGGCTTCCCACCAGTCCTAGTCCCATGCTTCGCCTGAAGCCGCCAGCAGCAGGTCCAGCTCCTAGGCGGAGGCACACAAGCAGCTCTGCGCGGCTCTCACCTGCAGGCACCGCCACTTCCCCCTTGCCCTCCCCCAACAGCTCCCATTGGTCGGGAACCGGAGTGCAGTGCTCAGGTTGGGGGCAGCGCACGGAGCCCCATGGCCCCCCTGCCTAGAAGCCGGACCCTCTGCTGACTGCTTTCGGGGTGCAGCGCGATGTCGGAACAGGTAGGCACCTAGCCTGCCTTAGCTGGGCAGCACCGCCAACTGGACTTTTAACGTTCCGGTCGGAGATGCTGACCAGAGCAACCCAGTGCCTTATATGCCATGACCCAGTATTGGGTCGCGACCCGAACTCTGAAAAACGCTGATCTAGGGAACGTGCATGCTCACTGCAGATAAATCTTTGAAGAATTTACTTGCCATACTCCTAACAAGTTTCTACTGAGCATGTGTGAGCTGAGGTTTTTCAGAGGCTTATAATTCAGCCAAATTTGGGAAGATTTTTATAGGAATGGTGAAAGGTGTTTCTCTGACATTACAGTGACCCCGTGCCATATTTCAGTACGGCGGCACTGGCAGTTCTCAGTGAGGTACTTGTAATGTTTTTAAGCACAGGCAAAACTTGCCCTAATCTCATTCTCATAAATAGCTGAACTGTTAGCTGGAGATCTCACATTCTCACTGAAAATACGTTCAGATCTTGAGGCAGATACCTGTCGTGGAAAAACTTCAGCCTAAATGGTTGGCTTAACAAAGTTAAGACCCTATTTTTCATTTCTGACACTGAAAGTGCTGGGCAACCTTTACTATAGGCATTACTATCTGCGCCACCTATAACAGAATTTCAGTAATGATCTAAGCTTTTATTCACTTTTTCTTTGGCTTGAGTTATTGGGAGCATGAATTCGTGAGTTTTTTGCATCATGCTGTTACAGCATTTAGCTAAGGCTCTCAACTAGAGTTCCATGAAGTTGAGGGCCTTCAGGAAAATGCTGTCTCTAACTATCTCCTGAAACTTTCACCCTTGTACCCTGATTGCTACAGCATTTGCAGTGCGTGCAGTTGTCACAGTAGGGAATGAATGTAATGGTGGTCTGACATTGAAATTCAGAGCCCACTGAGGCCCTCAAGAATAGAATCAAGTTTTTTAATTATATCCAGAAACTAATGGGAAGCCTCTGGGGGAGGTAGGGGGCATGGAGCACTTGTAAGATAATCATAGCAGCTCTCCTCTGAAGTGGAAAAAACTGCTGCATTGTAGAAACTGTATCTAAAATTGTATCTTTTAGCCCCAGGCAGAGTGTATTACAATAGTCTAACTGGGGGCTTGATGGACACACACATAAGAGGCTAGATACTCACCTTATACAAATGGCATAGTATGCCAGCAACCATAAAAAACCTATTCCCCTTAAATGCCAAGACCCTGAATCCAGGATTGTTATCTTTGATTGCAAGTCCTCTTAATTCGTAATGTGGTCAGTAAACCTGTTCACTTTCAGAATGTAACTTGGAGATGGCCAGAATAGCACAACTGGGTGTAGGAGTGTTCGGAAATATAGCTAAAAATCGAATTGCAAGAGAGGCCTTCATATCATGCAACCATTTGGCTGGGATGTGGGGATGGAATCTGTAAGCTTATAACTGATATTGGAAGTGGAACAAATGGTGAGAGACCATAGCCAGATTCAAGAAGACTTGGATGGTTTTAAGTGACTGTCAATAGCAGGCAAGTGTAATTCAGTGTAGGCAGAATAAAAATAGCTTGTCCTGAGAAGAGCTGATGAATGTAATAGTAGTGTTCTGCTACGTTATCACCATACTTCTCTGTATTGGGGAAACTTGTTTCCAGTCTCTCTAGTGGACAGCAGCAGGAAAAAGGCTTTAATAGGGTGGGTGATGGCATCTTTAAAAATCCCTTTTGACAATTTGAGACTCATCAGTTTTTTTAAACTGATACAGCAGAACCTCAGAGTTCTGGACACCAGAGTTACAAATTGACCAGTCAACCACACACTTCATTTAGAACCAGAAGTATGCAATCACGCAACAAAGAGCAAATACTGTACAGTACTGTGTTAAATGTAAACTACTAAAAAAGCGGGGGGGGGGGAATTGACAAGGTAAGAAACTGTTTCTGTGCTTGTTTAATTTAAATTTAGATAGTTAAAAGCAGCATTTTTCTTCTGTATAGTAAGGTTTCAAAGCTGTATTAAGTAAATGTTCAGTAGTAAACTTTTGAAAGAACAATCATAATGTTTTGTTCAGAGTTACAAACAGCCTCCATTCCTGAGTATTAGTAACTCTGAGGTTCTACTGTATGTTAAATGAGGGAGAAGGCACATGGGGGGGGCTTTGGAGCCTGTAGGGGTACTGCAGAAACACTTTGCCTCTTGGAAACTTCTTAGGTTCCTCAGGGAGGCTAAAGCTTCCAATCTGTTCAGGGAAGTCTTCTTTCCTAGATCTGGGAGACACAAAGTACCCAAGAAACTGAATGTTTGGCAAAGGCTAGTTTGTAAGATTAAAGCTGTCAGGCCTCTTTTCCTGGCCAAACTGTCTTGAGCAGGTGATAGTCCAAAAAATACAGGATATTAATCCTAGTAATCCATGAAGGAAGGCCAAGAGGTATCATCACTCCATTTTTTTTCTGGCATAAATTTAATCTCCAGTTTGGTGGATCCTGATGTGGTTACACCCTGCAGTTTGTTATGCCAAAACTCATTATCCCCATTTTGCTAACCTTCAGAAAAGTTCCTAAATAGGAAGTCAGTGCTCCGGTATGGATTATAGAACGAGTGGCAGTACCTTGCAGGGGAAGATTTTGCTTAATTTCTTGTACCTTCCTAATCCAATTAAGAAATTAGTGCCCAGTTCCAAAACTTCCAGAGGAGGTAAAAGTATCCAAAGATAAAGTTCTGTAGTTTCTCTGGAGGACAGATTGTATCCTTAAACTCTTGGGATTGGTTTGAGCACTCATTGAAATGTTTATGGCCTAGCCCAGGGGTCGGCAACCTTTCAGAAGTGGTGTGCCAAGTCTTCATTTATTCACTCTAATTTAAGGTTCTTCTTCGAGTGCTTGCTCATATCGATTCCAATTAGGTGTGCGCGCGCTGCGTGCACGATCGTCGGAGAATTTTCTACCCTAGCAACACCCGGTGGGTCGGCTGTGGAGCCCCCTGGAGTGGCGCCTTCATGGCGCTGGATATATACCCCAGCTGACCCAGCGCCCCCTCAGTTCCTTCTTACTGCCCCTGACGGTCGTTGGAACTGTAGAGCGCAGCATAGCTGTTCTCCACTCTCCCTAGCTTATCCTGTTAATTTTGTAGATAGTTGTAGTTATTGTTGTGATATAGTGTTAGATAGTTATTCATCTTCATTTTAAATAGTTGTAAATAGTTAGCAGGGGTTAAGGGGGTTGTTCTCCCCCCTTTTCCCCCCAGTGCATAGCCGGGCTCATGCCCAAGGCTCCTGGTTTTAAGCCATGCGCGTCCTGTGCCAAGCCTATGCATGATCTGCACGACTCGTGTCTGAAATGTCTAGGAGAGTCCCATCAGACAGATAAGTGCAAGATCTGTAAGGCCTTCAGACCGAGAACCAAAAAGGAGCGGGACTTTAGGCTCCTCATGGAGGCGGCACTTAGCCCGGATCCTCCCTCGGCGCGCCCGGCACCGAGCGTCTCGGTGCGCAGCGCCCCTGCGGCACCGACTGGTACTGCACCGCGGGCAGAATCGGATAAGGCCTCACGGCACCGGCCTCCTTCGGCACCACGACCGGCACAGGGGCCTCGGTGCCGTTCCCTGTCTCCGGGACACTGTTGTCCTGCAGACGCCAGCTCCCCCGGTGCCGGGGGTAGAGCCGCATTCTCCTTTAGAGCTCCAGAAGCAAGTACCGGCTACACCGTCGACTCCGGCACCGCGCCCGTTGAGTTCGGTGCGGACTGGCTCACCACCTCGGTTGGTGGTGGAGCCTTGTCTCCCGTCTACTCCGGAGACCTTTGCGACGGCGAGAGACCTTATCGCTCTCACGGAGCCGGCACCATCTCAACCACCGGCACAGTCAGCTCCTCGCACAGTGCAATCCAGGGGCAAGCCTGCCCTGGTACGCCCGCCATCTCCGGACGTGGAGTCACGGCACCACTCCACATCTCGGAGCAGGTCCCGACACCGCTTGCAGTCCCGGCGCCAACTATCACCTCGGCACCGGTCCTACTCGCGGCAGAGATCCTCTTCACGGCACCGGTCTACGTCTCAGCACCGTCAGGATCATCGGTACCGATCGGACTCAAGACGTAGTTCTCGGCACCGGTACGAGCGCCGCTCCACTTCGAGGGGCCGCTCCCGGTACCACGTCTACTCGCGGTCGTCATCTTCTAGGTCCAGATCCGGATCTCGGCACCGACATGGCACCGGCACCGATCCCGGTACCGCTCACCGGCACCGCGCAGGGACTGATCGCCTACGGACAGGCACCGGTTGGCACCGTATTGTACCGAGCCAATTCCAGCTCGTTCGGCACTGCCTTGGCCCTCGAGATCAGCATCTCGCTCCTCCGGGGCTTCGAGAGCTGCGTACACTACTCAGGGCCAGGCTGCTGCGGCTGACTTGGGCCACTGGCAGGAGGCGGCAGAGGACCCTGCGCAGGACCCTACGCATTGGTCTTTCTGGACCCCATGTGCATATCACCAGGCGCAAGGGGTTCCACCATCAGCCTCTCGCTCGGCACGCTCTGAGCCCAGAGTCCCGGAGGCCACCATCTCCTGTCCTCCCCCAGGGGGCATGGAGGCTCCCGTGCCTACACTGCCTCAGGCCCTGGGTCCAGGGGCAGGCGATGCTCCGCTTCAGGGACCCTTAGAACAAGACCCTCCGTTAGACCCCTTGCCCCCTGAGGCATCCTCCTCATCTTCCCCGGATGAGGCGGTGGAGGTACAACAACCTCGGGCCTGCCCCCGATAGATTTTGGTGCCCACCAGGACCTATTACGTAGGGTGGCGTGTAATATGGACCTCCAGGCGGAGGAGATAGTAGAGGTGCAGGACCTGGTGGTGAGCATCCTCTCGGCTGATGCCCCATCCCGGGTGGCATTACCAATAATTCGGACGATTCAGGCTAATGCCACTACCATATGGCAAACTCCTGCCTCTATTCCACCCACAGCCAGAGGGGTAGAAAGGAAGTACTTCGTCCCTTCCAAGGACTATGAGTACTAATATACTCATCCCCCACCGTGTTCACCAGTGGTGTCATCAGTAAATGCAAGAGAGCGTCACGGCCAGCAGGCTGCAGTGCCCAAATCGAAGGACGCTAAGCGCTTCGATTTGTTCGGGCGTAAGGTGTACTTGGCGGGAGGGCTGCAGCTTGGAGCGGCAAACCAGCAGGCACTCTTGAGCCACTACAGCTTTTAACTCATGGAACTCCATGGGGAAGTTCAAAGAGTTGGTTCCCCAGGACTCAAGGGAAGAATTCGGGGCCTTAGTGGAGGAGGGTAAGAAGGTGGCGAGGACCTCCTTACAAGCCTCACTGGACATAGCGGACTCGGCCGCCAGAACGCTGGTGTCTGGTATCACCATGCGGCGAGTTTCCTGGCTTCAGGTCTCAGGCTTGCCGCCGGAACTGCAGCAGACCCTGCAGGATTTACCTTTCGAGGGCCAGGGGCTGTTCTCAGAGAAGACGGACTCTCGGCTGCAGAGCCTCAAGGACTCGAGAATGATCATGCGCTCTCTGGGGATGCATGTCCCAGGGCCCCAGCGTAGACCCTTTAGGCCCCAGCCTCAAAGGTTCTACCCTTCCCCGCCTCGTCCGAGAGAGGACTTCGCCAGAAGGTGGGGATGAGGTGGTAGGCGAAGGTCGACCAGCCCTCAATCCGGTCAGAACCAGGGCCCGCCTAGACCACCTTCAGATCCTAGGCAAAACTTTTGAAGGTGCGGTTGAGGACAGCGCCCCAGCCACTTCCCAGGATCCATCTCCCTCCTTTCGGGATTGCCTCTCCCGTTTCCACCGTGCTTGATCCCTCATAACATCAGACTGTTGGGTCCTTCGCACGGTGGAGAGGGGTTACGCTATCCAATTTTCTTCGTTCCACTCCCCGTCCCTCTTCAGGGACCCTTCTCACGAGCATCTCCTTATACAGGAGGTTTCTGGCCTCCTATCTATGGGAGCCATAGAGGAGGTGCCACCAGAGTTAAGGGGCAGGGGGTTTTATTCCCACTACTTCTTGATCCCCAAATCAAAAGGGGGTCTGCGACTCATTTTAGACTTACGCGGACTCAACAAATTCATAGTAAAGTTGAAGTTCCGCATGGTCTCCTTGGGGACCATTATCCCTTTCTTGGATCCTGGAGACTGGTTCACCGCCCTCGACATGAAGGACGCATATTTTCATATAGCGATCTATCCCCCTCACAGGCGCTTCCTTCGATTTGTGGTAAACAAGGTGCACTACCAATTTGCAGTCCTTCCTTTCGGCTTGTCTGCGGCTCCGAGAGTGTTCACAAAGTGTATCGCTGTCGTGGCAGCATACCTTCGTCGACAAGGGATACAGGTGTTCCCGTATTTAGATGACTGGCTGGTACGCGGCCGCACCAGAGAGCAAGTTCAAGTTCATGTCCACATAATAGTACAAACATTCCACGAGTTGGGCAGTCTACTCAACAAAGAGAAGTCCACTCTAGAGCCAACCCAGAGGATAGAATTTATTGGGGCAGTCCTAGACTCCAGACTTGCCCGAGCTATTCTACCAGACAATCGCTTTCATACCGTTACAAGCATCATTCGAGGGCTCAGGGCCTTTCCGATTACCACAATAAGGACGTGCCTTGCCCTATTGGGTCACATGGCCTCTTGCACTTATGTAACCAGGCACGCCAGACTTCGGCTTCGCCCACTGCAGGCCTGGGTATAGTCAGTGTACCGCCCTCATCAACACAGCCTAAACCTGGTGGTCACGATCCCGACCTCACTCCTGGCCTCTCTCACTTGGTGGCTGGACTGCAAAGCGGTTTGCGCAGGAGTGCCATTCCACGCCCCTCAACCATCCCTGCACCTGGTCACGGATGCCTCATCTCTAGGTTGGGGCGCTCACCTTGGAGAGCACCATACGCAGGGAATGTGGACCACACCCCAACTAGCCCTGCACATCAATGTTCGAGAGCTGATGGCGGTGCGCCTGGCCTGTCAGGCATTTCTCAGTCTCCTACAGGGCCGTTGCGTGTTAGTCCTCACCGACAACACCACGGCCATGTTTTACATCAGCAAGCAAGGAGGAGCCCAGTCATCGCTTCTATGCCAAGAGACCATTCGCCTGTGGGAATTCTGCATCGCCCATTCAATACATCTCACGGCATCGTTCCTTCCTGGAGTCCAGAACATGCTAACGGACCGTCTCAGCAGGTCCTTCCAGACACACGAGTGGTCGATTCGCCCGGACATCTGTTCAGTCTTCCAGAGGTGGGGATTTCCCCAGGTCGACCTGTTCGCATTTTGAGCCAACAGGAAGTGCCACACGTTCTGCTCCCTGCAAGGGCGATCTCTGGGCTCTCTGTCGGACGTGTTCCTTCTAACCTGGAAGGGCCACCTGTTCTACGCTTTCCCTCCATTTCCACTGGTCCACAGGGTACTGCTCAAGCTACGCAGAGACCAGGCACGGGTGATTCTAGTCGCTTCGGCTTGGCCAAGGCAGCACTGGTACACCACGCTTCTGCAGCTATCGATTCAAACACCGATCACGCTTCCCCTGTGCCCAGATCTGATCTCTCAGGACCACGGCCGACTATGTCACTCCGACCTACAATCGCTCCACCTCACAGCGTGGATGCTCCATGGCTGAATCGGACAGAGCGGCAATGCTCGCAGTCTGTCCAACAGATTCTGCTGGGAAGTAGAAAGCCCTCTACACGGTCCACTTAGCCAAGTGGAAACAGTTCTCCTGTTGGTGCAAGCAACGAGCCACGCCCCCCTTGCAGATGCCTATTCCTCTTATTCTTGAATATCTCCTATTCCTAAAACAGCAGGGCTTGGCGATATCTTCGGTTAGGGTTCACCTGGCCGCTATTTCGGCATTCCACCCAGGAGAACTCACTTCCTCAGTCTTCTTTAACCCGATGGTCGTTAGATTCCTCAAGGGCTTAGACCGACTGTACCCACAGCAACGCCAACCCGTTGCGACGTGGGATCTCAACCTAGTTCTCTCAAAGTTCACAGGGCCTCTGTTCGAGCCATTGGCTACCTGTTCACTCCTGTACTTATCTTGGAAGACAGTCTTCCTTGTAGTCATCACTTCAGCAAGACATGTTTCTGAACTCAGGGCGCTTACGTCTGAGCCTCCATACACTGTGTTCCATAAGGACAAGGTGCAGCTTCGCCCCCACCCTGCCTTTCTTCCCAAGGTAGTTTCACCTTTTCACGTGAACCAGGATATATTTCTCCCGGTCTTCCATCCTAAGCCACACGCTACTCGTCAAGACTGCGTATGCATTCCTTGGACGTACGCAGGGCTCTGGCTTTCTATATTGACCATACAAAGCAGTTTAGGAAGACGACACAACTGTTTGTTGCAGTGGCCGACCGGATGAAAGGCTCACCGGTCTCCTCACAGTGCCTGTCCTCTCGGATCACATCCTGTATTCGTGCTTGCTACGACCTGGCCGGTGTCCCGACGCCGCGCCTCACCGCTCACTCCAAGAGGGCCCAGGCCTCCTCGACTGCCTTCCTGGCTCAAGTCCCGATCCAGGACATCTGTAGAGCTGCAGTTTGGTCGTCAGTCCACACATTCGCTGCTCACTATGCGCTGGTACAGCAATCCAGAGACGATGCTGCATTCGGATCAGCGGTTTTGCACACAGCGATGTCTCACTCTGACTCCACCACCTAGGTAAGGCTTTGGGAGTCACCTAATTAGAATCGAAATGAGCAAGCACTCGAAGAAGAAAAGACGGTTACTCGCCTTTGTAACTGGTTGTTCTTCGAGATGTGTTGCTCATATCCATTCCACCTCCCCGCCCCTCCCCACTGTCAGAGTAGCCGGCAAGAAGGAACTGAGGGGGTGCTGGGTCGGCTGGGGTATATATCCAGCGCCATGAAGGTGCCACTCCAGGGGGCTCCACAGCAGACCCACCGGGTGTTGTTAGGGTAGAAAATTCTCCGACGATCGTGCATGCGGCGCGCGCACACCTAATTGGAATGGATATGAGCAACACATCTCGAAGAACAACAGTTACAAAGATGAGTAACCGTCTTTTTCGTGTGCCGGTAATACATTTTAACGTTTTTAGAAGGTCTCTTTCTATAAGTCTTTAATATATAACTAAACTGTTGTATGTAAAGTAAATAAGGTTTTTAAAATGTTTAAGAAGCTTCATTTAAAATTAAATTAAAATGCAGCGTCCCCCGGACCGGTGACCAGGACCCAGGCAGTGTGAGTGCCACTGAAAATCAGCTTGTGTGCCGCCTTCGGCACCCATGCCATAGGTTGCCTACTCCTGGCCTAGCCCCAAGAATAAGCAAACACATGGTGGAAGTTCCTCTGGCTGAGTGGGAAACAATCACTCAGTATACTACCACCATTGGGAGTTGCTAGCAACTTTGTCTATACCACATAATTGGCAGAGACTGTTCCATCTTCCTTGTCTAAAAATACACCTACAGTTATTAACAAGGCATGAGACTCTAAAAATAGGGCTTGAGCCAAAATGACTTGCTACTTGTTCTGCTTCTGAATATAAATCTATATTAAAGCCCATGCCAATTTAGACAACTAGGGTTGTCTTCAGATTCCAGGAGGGTATCTTCTGTGAATTCAAACTCTCCGGGAGTCTCCTCAATCAGAAAGGAAGGTCAGTGTTGCAAGTTGGAAGTGCTAGGCTGGGACTTGAAAGGTCTGTGTTCATTTCCTACTTCTGTCAGACTTGTTACTATGGTCACATGACTTAATCTCTGCTGGAGTTTGTCTGGTAAAATGTGGCTAATACTCCCTTCGTTTTTTCTGTTTGGCCTAACAGCTCTTTGGGGGCAAGGACTGCTACTCCTATGTGTTTATACAGTGCCTGGTCTGACTTGAGGGGGAAATATTGATTGAGGTTTCTGTGCCACCAGAATAGAAATAAACACACACAGGACTGGAAGGGACCTCAAGAGGTCATCTAGTCCAATCCCCTGCACTCGTGGCAGGACTAAGTATTATCTAGACCATTCCTGACAAGTATTTGTCTAACCTGCTCTTAAAAATCTCCAATGATGAAGATTCCACAATCTCCCTGGGCAATGTATTCCAGTGCTTAACCACGCTGACAGTTAGGAAGTTTTTCCTAATGTCCAACCTAAACCTCCCTTGCTGCAACTTAAGCCCAGTGCTTCTTGTCCTGTCCTCAGAGGTTAAGAAGAACAATTCTTCTCCCTCCTCCTTGTAACAACCTTCTTTCTATATACTTGAAACTGTTATCATGTCCCCTCTCAGTCTTCTCTTCTCCAGACTAAACAAACCCTTTTTTTTTCCTTTTCAATCTTCCCTCTTAGGTCCGGTTTTCTAGACCTTTAATCATTTTTGTCACTCTTCTCTGGACTTTCTCCAAATTGTCTCCATCTTTCCTGAAATGTGGGACCCAGAACTGGACACAATACTCCAGTTGAGGCCTCCTCAGCGTGGAGTAGAGCGGAAGAATTACTTCTCACGTCTCGTTTACAACACTCCTGCTAATACATCTTAGAATGATGTTTGCTTTTTTGCAACAGCATTACACTGTTGACTCATATTTAACTTGTGGTCCACTATGACCCCTAGATTTCTTTCCATAGTACTCCTTTCTCGGCAGTCATTTCCCATTTTGTATGTGTAACTGATTGTTCCTTCCTAAATGGAGTACTTTGCATTTGTCCTTATTGAATTTCATCCTATTTACTTCAGACCCTTTCTCCAATTTGTCCAGATCATTTTGAATTTTAATCCTATCCTCCAAAGCACTTGCAACCCCTTCCAGCTTGGTATCATCTGTAAACGTTATAAGTGTACTCTCTCTATGCCATTATCTAAATCATTGATGGAGATATTGAACAGAACCGGATGCAGAACTGATCCCTGCGGGACCCCACTCATGCCCTTCCAGCATGACTGTAAAGCACTGATAACTACTCTTGGAACCGTTTTCCAACCAGTTTTGCACCCACCTTATAGTAGCTTCATCTAGGTTGCATTTCCCTAGTTTGTTTGAGACGAACATGTGAGACAGTATCAAAAGCTTTACTAAAGTCAAGATATACCACGTCCCCCCTATCCACAAGGCTTGTTGCCCTGTCAAAGAAGGCTATCAGGTTGGTTTGACACAATTTGTTCTTGACCAATCCATGCTGACTGTTACTTATCGCCTTATTATTTTCTAGATGTTTGTTTGCAAATTGATTGCTTAATTATTTGCTCCATTATCTTTCCACGTACGGAAGTTAAGCTGACTGGTCTGTAATTTCCTGGGTTGTCCTTATTTCTCTTTTTATAGATTGACAGTATATTTGCCCTTTTCCAGTCTTCTGGAATCTCTCCCGTCTTCCATGACTTTTCAGAGATAATCACTAATGGCTCAGATATTTCCTTAGCCTACTCCCTGAGTATTCTAGGATTCATTTAATCAGGCCCTGGTGACTTGAAGACATCTAACTTGTCTAAGTAATTTTTAACTTGTTCTTGCCCTATTTTAGCCTCTGGTCCTACCTCATTTTCACTGGCATTCACTGTTAGACGTCCAATCGCCACCAACCTTCTTGGTGAAAACCGAAACTAAGTTATTAAGCACCTCTGCCATTTCCACATTCTCTGTTATTGTCTCTATCCCCTCCCCCACCCCCCCCCCCCCCCCCCCAATTGAGTAAAGGGCCTACCCTGTCCTTGGTTGTCCTCTTGCTTCTAATGTATTTGTAGAATGTTTTCTTGTTACGCTTTATATCTCTAGCTAGTTTGATCTCGTTTTATGGCTTGGCCTTTCTAACTTTGTCCCTACGTACTTGTGATATTTTGTTTTATATTCATCCTTTGTAATTTGACCTAGTTTCCGCTTTTTGTAGGACTCTTCCTTTTTTTTTTTTTTAAGATCATTGAAGATCTCTTGGTTAAGCCAGGGTGATTTCTTGCCATATTTCCTATCTTTCCTACACAGTGGGATAGTTTGCTCTTCTGCCCTTAATAATGTCTCTTTGAAAAACTGTCTTCAATTTGTTTTTCCCCTTAGACTTGCTTCCCATGGGACCTTACCTACCAACACCCTGAGTTTGCTAAAGTCTGCCTTCTTGAAATACATAGTCTTTATTTTGCTGTTCTCCCTCCAACCATTCCTTAGAATCGTGAACTCTACTATTTCATGATCACTTTCACCTAAGCTGCCTTCCACTTCCAAATTCTCAACCAGTTCCTCCCTGTTCATCAAAATCAAATCTTGGACAGCCTCTCCCCTAGTAGCTTTCTCCACCTTCTGAAATAAAAAATTGTTTCCAATACATTCCAAGAACTTGTTAGATAATCTGTGCCCTGCTGTGTTATTTTTCCAAACAGATGTCTGAGTAGTTGAAGTCCCCCATCACCATAGATCGATTGCTGTGGTGCTGGAGAATTCTCTTCCTTGAACAGGTTGTCATGGCCAAGAAATAGGACCTTCTTAACAAAGTATTTCCTGCACTTTAAATGGAAGCACTTTGACTCTGAACTGAAAGGATTTATCCTGAATCATATCCATCTGGGTTTCATTTTATTCCTCATCACAGTGCAGAAATACAACCCTAATTGACGGTAATTTCATCTTGCCATATTCCAGTTCAGAGGGCTTCTTGTTAATCTCCTCATAAAATTATTCCTGAAATGGTTAAATTTGTAAACTTAAGTTTTGAAAGCCTGAATATTTTCAGACTCAGATTTGGCGCTTGCTAGGCTTGTGGAAGGTTGTTTTATATCTGTTTTTCCTTTTTCCTGGTGACTAGAATGTCGTCCAGGAGGATATTGGAGCTACAGGCCCTTGCCTCTTATTTTTCTATTGTTTTCATAAGGAAAAATATCATTAGACTTGTTTTGTGTAACAAAACCCTATACATGAGAACTCAATTAATTGTAGCTTGCTCTCAGTAAGCATGGCTAAAATATCTGGATTCATCTATAGGTTGAGCCTACTATACTCTTCCCCTAGCTTTTTTTTAAAATAGCAAATTTAAAGTAGACTACATTCCAATTTAAATATTAAGTTTGGTAGGCTGCCAGTTTCTAATGTGACTCTTGAAAGTTTCAAGTCAGGAAATTAAGTTGTCCTCACAATTGAGCTGATTCCCTCAAATTAAGAAACTGCAATTTTTAACACTCAAACTCTTTGCTGTGCTCAACTTGGTCTTGTTTAAAAAAAAAAAAAAAAAAATCATTTATATTGAACTGAATTCTGCCAGGTGCATCAAGAATACCTCTTTAACTGATGATGGGAGTATAGGTAGCTTGTCATTGTCTTATTAACCTACATCCAGTATATAGTGAAGTTGGTCTGATAGGAACCCGTTATCTTTCTGAATGAACCTGAACCATTGTTTTAGACTTCAGAAAATTAGGGCAGTATTCCCCCTTCTCACTTTTTTAGAACAAAAAGCCTGTTGATTACAGTGTAGCCTAAAAATTGGAGGCATAAACAAGAGTTCTACAGATTAGCTAAGGAAAATAAAGGCACCTAGATAATCACCCCATTGTTGGGCACTGTGTCCTGTATTTGTGGCTGAGAAGTTGGGACATGTATCTTCTAGGAGTAAAAGTTCTGTCCCTTAGGCTATATATAGTGTATAGGCTTATCTCTTACGAAAGTTAGTCTCCTTAGTGCATGAGCCTTGAAAACTTCACAAGTCATAGTTCAATGCCCATTAGAGTAGGAAGACAAGCTGGAAAATAGTCTTTTAAGAACCTGTGATGTCTTCAGTGGTGGATGGAGGAGATGATGTCAGGCTGAAAGCTCTACTTAGAATACATTCGTGACTTAGTAAATAGCAGCCTATTTTTAGCATATTGAGTATCACAATTTGAGTTTGGCTATACATAATTAGAACAGGACAGGGGATGTAGATAAGAGTTGATTGGCCTTTTTGGGAAGGGAGATGAGAGCTAGGGCCCAACATAAAATCCATTTAAAATTTTACCTCTGTATTTTTAACTCAAGTACTGCATGACTTGATTATTAGGTCTGGTACAGCTGTGCTTGAGGCAGAACTGGAAGGGTGAAGGGAGGAGGTAACTTTATGTATGCCTACCCCAGACCCAGGGGCCATTTTGGTTTCAGGAGTGTGCTGTCTCAAAGCTGCTAACAGCCCCAATGGTGAAGTCTGCTAGCCAGGTTGCTGGGGCACTTCAAGCACTTATCACTCCTGGGGACTTCCCCATGCTGAAGGAATCCTCAACTGGCCAGTGAGGCTACAGGTCCACTCTGCTCCTAGAATGATGCAGTGGGATCTTGCTGGAGCCAAGAATCTTATCCTAATTTCATCACCTACTTGAAGGTGTAGTTCTAAAGGAGTTGGCTGATGTGATTGCAGAGACATTGGCCATTATCTTTGAAAACTCATGGCGATCAGGGAGGTCCCAGATGACTGGAAACAGGCTAATATAGTGCCCATCTTTTTTTTTTTTTTTTTTTTAAGTGGAGGAGGAGGATCCGGGGAACTACAGGCTAGTCAGCCTCAGCTCAGTCCCTGGAAAAATCATGGAGCAGGTCCTCAGGAAATCAATTCTGAAGCACTTTGAGGGGAGGAAAGTGATCAGGAACAGTCAGCATGGATTCACCCAGGGCAAGTCATGCCTGACTAATCTAATTGCCTTCTATGATGAGATAACTGGCTCTGTGGATGAGGGGAAAGCAATGGATGTTATTCCTTGATTTTAGCAAAACTTTTGATACAGTCTCCCACAGTATTCTTACCAGCAAGTTAAAGTAGTATGGGCTGGATGAATGGACTATAAGGTGGGTAGAAAGCTGGCTAGATCATCAGGCTCAATGGGTATTGATCAATGGCTCCATGTCTAGTTGGCAGCTGGTATCAAGCAGAGTGCCCCAAGGGTCGGTCCTGGGGCTGGTTTTGTTCAATATCTTCATTAATAATCTGGAAGATGGCGTGGATTGCACTCTCAGCAAGTTTGTAGATGACACTAAGCTGGGAGGAGTGGTAGATACGCTGGAGGGTAGGGATAGGATACAGAGGGACCTAGACAAATTAGAGGATTGGGCCAAAAGAAATCTGATGAGGTTCAACAAGGATAAGTGCAGAGTCCTGCACTTAAGATTGAAGAATCCCATGCACTGCTACAGACTAGGGACCGAGTGGCTAGGCAGCAGTTCTGCAGAAAAGGACCTACGGGTTACAGTGGATGAGAAGCTGGATATGAGTCGACAGTGTGCCCTTGTTGCCAAGAAGGCTAATGGCATTTTGGGCTGTAGGAGCATTGCCAGCAGATCGAGGGACGTGATAATTCCCCTCTATTCGACATTGGTGAGGCCTCATCTAGAGTACTGTGTCCAGTTTTGGGCCCCGCACTACAAGAAGGATGTGGAAAAATTGGAAAGAGTCCAACGGAGGGCAACAAAAATTATTAGGGGGCTGGAGCACATGACTTATGAGGAGTGGCTGAGGGAATCAGGATTATTTAGTCTGCAAAAGAGAAGAATGAGGGGGGATTTGATAGCTGCTTTCAACTACCTGAAAGGGGGTTCCAAAGAGGATGGATCTAGACTGTTCTCAGTGGTAGCAGATGACAGAACAAGGAGTAATGGTCTCAAGTTGCAGTTGGGGAGGTTTAGGTTGGATATTAGGAAAAACGTTTTCACTAGGAAGATGGTGAAGCACTGGAATGGGTTACCTAGGGAGGTGGTGGAATCTCCTTCCTTAGAGGTTTTTAAGGCCTGGCTTGACAAAGCCCTGGCTGGGATGATTTAGTAGGGGATTGGTCCTGCTTTGAGCAGGGGGTTGGACTAGATGACCTCCTGAGTTCCCTTCCAGCCCTGATATTCTATGATTCTATGCTCTTTAAAGTAGTCCTAAACAAGTACTGCGGAGTTCATATTTCTATAGTGGATTTCCGTATCAAATTTGCGCCTTCCTGAAAACACAATCTGAGATATACACAAGATAGAAGGAATTGGATTCTCATTATTACTAAAATTGCAGTCAGCCATAATTCTGTGGCTGATGTGCAAGACAGCACTGCGGAGATGATAAATCTGAGAGTGGGATTCTATTTCAACAGTAAAGTAAACTCTGAAATTGTAAATACAATGACTAAGTACATAGGGAAGCATATCTCTTAAGGTTCTCTAACTTCTAACCATTACACTTTAGAGGGAGAAGGGTCTTTCACCTCTTTACGCTGTTGCCATGAAAATTAAGACTAAAGTCCAGGTGAACTAGAATGCCTGGCAATGCAAGAGGATCTTGAAATTGGTATCCCACCATATTTCAACACTGCCTAAAGTTCTGGGGGAAGGGGGTACATTAACACCTGGTCATAAACTAAACTGGACAGATCAGGCTGTAAAGGTGAGGAGTAGTATTATATCTAAAGACTTCATAAAATCTAGTGAGAGATTCTGAATGAAAAGACCAGATGACTTTTATAAATAGACATTCAAAGCTGTCAGAATACAAATTTACTTAAGGTTACACTGCTGGCCTTCTAATCAGAAAAAAGTGAATGCACAATAGTGAGATTAAATAGGCAACAATCTAAAATGGTAGTAATGGAGGACTTCATCTACTTGCATATAAGCTGGTCAAATGGGACATGGTATAAAGAAGCAATGTTGTGACACCTTAAATGATTTTTTTTTAGAACAGCTAATTCCAGAGTATGAGGAGAAGCTGTTCCTTAGTCCAAAGTAATACACAAGAATTGGTTCAGGAAGTAACTATAGTTGAGCACTAGGTAATAATGACTGCAGCATAATTATCTTCCTCTTTAGCGAAGACTGTTACAGAAACTAGCATGATCAAGTTTAGACGGGGGATTGAGGGGGATTAAAAAAGTTAAATTACTTCCAAACAAAAAGTAGGGGAAACCCTCATCCTTGAAACTGATATGGTTCATTTAAGAAATCTCCGTAAGTATCTTAAAAGATGCATACACTTAACAAAAAGAAGGAACGCCACATAGTAAACAAATATGGATAAATAACTATGTTCAAGAGGTTACTTGCCAAGCCTAGTGAAGACAAGAACACTTAACTTCAGCAGGCAAAACACGTAGGAAGGAAATTAAGAAAGCTAAAAAGGACTATGAAGAGCAAATAGCTAAATGTAAAAAATCCTAACAAGAATGTACTATAAGCAGGAAGTTTACAAGAGAACTAGGAGGTAGCCTGAATCACCAGAGATTAAATTTAACAATTGAACGATAAGGATATGGTAGAGAAGCCAAATGACTTGTTTGCATCAGCCTTCACTACCAAGTAGGGTTGCCAGTTTTGGCTGGATGTTTCATCACATGTCATAATCTTTCATTTCTGGAAACTCCGGGACAATCCTGGAGGGTTGGCAACCATACATCGTGGTTTTGGGGATATCTGCTCATCTCAGGTATTGAGGTGTTGTCAAGGACTGAAGTGCCTGCACCAACTTGATTAAAGTAAAGCACAAGTCGCCAGGACTGGTTTGTCTATATCCAAGAGTTCTGAAAGCACTTAAGAATGGCAGTGGCTGAGTTGCTAGCAAACCAGATGTCCTCCTTAAAACAGCTACTCTGCTGAAGGATTGGAGCGTGGCAGATGTGTAGGTTTGCCTTTTCTTTAAAAGGCCTACAGGCTATATTGGGATTAAGACCAACGAAAAGTTAACAAGGGTGTCCTAAGGTTCTATACAAAGACAAATGTCTGTAGTAATGAATGATCTACAAAATCAAGACAAAGAATGAGGGAGAAAAACTTGCAAATATCTTTGTCAAAGACCTAACCAACTGATGTGAATGGACTGCATAATGGCAGATGAAAGCCTTAACAAATGCACAGTGGTGCAACATGGAAAAACTGTTCATGAACCTTGCTGGGTTCTAAATTGTCTAACAACTTGGGTATTTAGGGGGAAATCTGAACGTCATTGTGGACAGCTCAAATCAAACCTCTGCTGTTGTGCGGATTAAAAGATAATGTTAAAATCCTTAAGGGAAAGGGATGGACAACACTGAAAATAAAGTTACTATATAAATCCAATGAGATGACCTCACCTGGAATACTATGTTCTATTCAGGTCACACTTTAAAATAAAAAAGAAGGGGGGGGGGAGGAGGGGGCTGGGGAAGTGGAATATGTTGAGACAGTGAGTGACTACAGCCAAGTAGAAACTTCACGTGAAGAGATTGAAAAGACAAACTACTTCAGAAAGGAGGTGAATAAAAGGCTTGATATTCAGAACAATGGCATAGAGAAGATGGAACTGATTCGGTTTTTCACCATCTTATAATAGCAGAATAAGGGAACATTGAATGAAATTGAAAAATTGATAAAAGGAAATTCTTTCACATAATGCACATTTAGCCTATGGAACTACAAGGTATTGAGGCCAAAGAGTTTAGCGGATTTCTGAAAGGACTGGATGTTTTATGCATAACATCCAAATCTTACAATAATAGGGATGTTAGGGTTTTTTTTGGAAAGGATAAACTATATCATGTCAAACTAACCTCTGACAAGTATTCGTCTGCTTGTGTAGGAAGTATTTTTCCTATTCCATAACTACCTGCTACAGGATTTCTTGTACCTTCCTCCAAACATCTGGTACTGACTGGGCTGTCAGAATATTGGACCATTGGGACTACTAGTTTGAAACAGTGTGACCATTCCTGAACTTTTAAAGTTCTCTAAAATTGTGTGTACAGACACTGATGAGGGTGCAGAAATTCTGTTAACGCAGAATATTGTTTTGTCGTACTTTTTCTCACTGACAACTATTTTAAGGATTTTGTTTCCGGAACATAGTCTGTCCAATGAAAATTCAACTAATTAATTGGAATATCACAGGTGGTATAACCCAGAAATGGCTGAAGAGTGACCTTTAGTAGACTGGTAACATAGTGTTGGAGGAAAAGAGGCACTAATCTAACCGAGAACAAGAAATAGGTTGACCTTTTCAGAGACCTTACATCTGCAGGAATTTATCAAATACAGAATCTGAATTGTACACCAATATTTTTTGTTCTTTCCTAAAATAGTTCTAGAAACCTGGAACTATAGTTTGACACTAATATACCCCACTAGTAAAGAGTCTACCATAATGCAGTGAAAACTACATTAACTCAAGCATCTGTGATCACCTCTTGTTCTTTCATCCCCACCCAATACAACTTAGCTAGTGAAAGCACCTGGCCCAAATACCTGGGATCATTTCTTTTTTCACTCTAGCTCTGAAGTTCTTCTTAACATGGCAAATTAAAGATGAATGTGAGAAATCCATCCTACTCTTGCACTCAGCATATGGGACAACAGTTTGTCCTGTCTTGTAGAAGACCCTTTTGTACAAGGAGTTTCCAAAATCTTCATGGAGCAAACATCAAATAGTATGATTAGACAAATATTTAATTTAATTTGGACTCAGAGCTGTTAGTGTAGATACAAGATTTAAGATTTCCCAGGACTGCTAATGTCATGTATCTAAACTTACCCAGAGCAGGCCTTCTGTGTGCTAAGACTCCTTCTGTTGCTACCATGAATGGAGCTGAGCTGGTGGTAGGAATTATGGGACATCTGGGAGGCAGGGTCTGTACTACCGTGGCAGCATCAAATGATAAGATGGACAAGGTCATAGCAAGATGTAAAGATGTGTATTTTTAAAGACATGCTTAGTATTGCTTCTCTGTATTAATAAGATCAAGATTTTTTTTTCTCTTATTTTTAAACCTCAGAAATATCAGAATGTCAACTCTATTCTTTCCTGGCTTTGCTGGAGGGCCTATTGGATTTCTCAGGCTATGTCTAGTCTTGGAAGACTGGTCATATTTAAAAATACTTAGCGAAAGTTTTAACATTGCGTTAAGTACAGCTTTACACTTAGTTCAAACAGGGAAGGTTGTGTTATCTTCTAAATATGACTTTCCCTGTTTACACTAGATGCAGAGCAGTGTTTTAAAACATGTTGGCAAATGTGATCTCTCTTCCTATTCTAGACATGGCCTCAGTTATCTAATCTTAACTTTAAATGAGTAGTAATATGGACAAAGAATATTGTGAACAGTTGGTCTTAAAATCTCTTCCCCTTCTCAGTTGCTCTTTCACACTCCGATTATGTCATAACATTAGTTCTTCAGTTATCTTCCAGGCAAGTCAGGACCTAAATTTCTATTAATTTTTTTTTTTTATTTTTAAAAATCTTGTCTTAAAACCCTTTAGGCAATTGTATACATAATACCTGATATTTTTTTAATTGCATGACACCTTTTTAAAGGTGATTCCAACTTGTAATTGAACAGTTCTGTCCAGCTGTCTCCATACTGGCATGGTGTACTCAAAATAACAGTGTTATGGTCCTGCAAAGCCTTAGTTCAGCTGTGAAATGGTAATTACTTTAGGATATGAAATCATTTGGCTAATTTTTCTGGAATTTACTATTCATTAGTGTTAATGTCTGTTTTGTTTTGGTCACCACATCTTGACTCCAGACATCAAGGGTTAAAATAGCAACCAAGTATCAGAGGGGTAGCCATGTTAGTCTGAATCTGTAAAAAGCAACAGAGGGTCCTGTGGCACCCTTGAGACTAACAGAAGTACTGGGAGCATAAGCTTTCGTGGGTAAGAACCTCACTTCAAAAGTACTTCTGTTAGTCTCAAAGGTGCCACAGGACCCTCTGTTGCAATAGCAACCAAGTAGGTTTATTTCCTGCAGGTGTTTTCAGCAGCACTTAAATTCTAATGCAATGTTTTTTCTCTCTAGTACTTTTGTCCATCTGTTCTCTGTTGTGTGATCCCAATCCAGATGATCCCTTAGTGCCTGAGATTGCACGGATCTACAAAACAGATAGAGAAAAGTGAGTATGGAAGCTAAAAATCTGTTAAACGCTTCAGTTAATGTGAAAACAGGAGAATCTGTACTCAGAGTCAGAGGTAAAAAGAAAATGGGATTACTTTATAAAAAAACTAATCTCCGAATTTGTTGAATTTGTCTTGATCAGTTGGGAACCTTGGTCTTCTAAAGACATTGCTTAGAAGAGGCACTGTAGATACAGTGCACACTGACACTAGTCTTAATATAGTAGTACCTAATGACATTGCTATAGGGAAGTCTCTATTTCTAGTTCAAGTCTGTATTGAGGGACTTTTAAGTAAGCCATAACTCCTCTTCCCCCCTCGCCCCCCAAATCCATGAACTAAATGCTCAGCCTATAAGCAAATCTATATCTGTTTAGTTGCTTTAACTACAGGTTTGCCTTCATGATCGATACCCTGATAAACCTGTGAAAAATCTCACAAATGTAATCTGTATTAAAAACCATATTTTATACAGATTTTGCAGCATCAGTTTGAGTTACACATTTTAAAAACCCTTCACTGTCTGTGCTTCAATTCTACATAGTCGGCAGAAGGAGAACAAGTTAAACTCTATTACAGGGAGTGCTAATGTTCTAGATGGTGGGGCATGAACACGGAGGTAACCAATACCTCTGATTCAGCTTCATTGACAGCATACTTAAGGTGCAAGGGAAGGATAAGAGTGGTAAAGAGATGTGGGGAAGACTTACAAGCTTTTAAGGAGCAAATTGCAAAAATCAGAAGAACTTTCGCATTAATGTAACTCAAATTGCTTCAGTTTAAAAGGGAACTTCTTGTCTGAGCAATTGCTTGATGATGATGATTGTAAACTAATTCCCCACCTTGAGCTGTTCCCACTCCAGAACTGATCAGCAGTTCCCTTACACGACCATCTAATGAAGTCAAGACAGCACTTCAGCAACCTGTGAGTAGGGAGGGAGGTGAAATTAAGCAAGTTTCTGGATAATATGTTTGGTAATTCAGAAGCAGATACTGGGGAAAGTCAGTGCATCTTGTCTGCCATCAAAGCTGCATGATTAGTATTCAGCAGTTTGGCAAGAGGTACAACTGTAAAAGTGTCAAATCCACAGTGTTTATATATTCAGTTCTGCTCATATATTCTCGAAAGAAATATGAAAATATATTAGTCTTGTGCTATCAACACATTTGAACTTGGCTTTTGAAGAGTTTAAACAATGTTGAAGTTAATATAATGGGTTGTCTAAGTAAACCCTGTTAAGTTGCAAAGAAACATTCTTAGATTAAGTTGACTAATAGCTTTATTGGAACAAAGATCCAGTTGGAATTCCGTATAATAAGGTGGCCAAGTATCCTCTAGCTAATAGTGTACTCTCCAGAGTGAAGTGTTTACAAAAGAAATGTATCTCACTTTTTTGTGACGGGTGGAATGGAGATGTCCCCAAATATCAGTAGTGCATCAAACATTATGATGGTATTGCAGTGTTTACTTGAGACTCTAGCCAAAATGTCCTGTGTGCACAATTCCTGACCCCAATGGGTGCACTGGGTGCAAAAAGACTGTAGGATTGGGTCTGTAAGGAGCAGGTTGCTCCTTAGAAGTTGAAAGTTGTCATGGCCCAGATTTCGTCCCTCTTTTGCTCTGTCAAAATAGTCAACCATAATAGCTGGAGCCAAAATAAACAAATGCTGTAACACTATTCTGAATCTGGCAATATCTTGCAGCTCAGCATCTATGGGAAACTATTACTTTTTCCTTACAACTGACGACGACTGAAGAGAAAGCAGAAGCAAAACATTGCCAAATAGTTATTGCATCATACTGAACTTTCAGACTATTATGAAGATAAAATTTACAACAGTAACACACTGTTGCCCAAAGATAGTGGTTAGAAAACATGTAAATTTAAGTCTTCCTGTCAAAACACTAGTTTTTATGTAATTCTGCCCCAAAGACTTGGTTTTGTTGCTGCTTGCTGAAATAATTATGAACACAGCAAAGATTACTCTCTCTGCCCTGATAAAGGGTTAAGTTGTCACTTATTTGCATGAAACTTTATTTTGCTCTTCAAATTACCTGACTGAAAGTTCTGATGTTGCTGAAGAGAACTTAGCTTAAAGGCATGTGTAGAAAAAACATTCCACTGGAGTTAAAAATATCTCTTGCATTTGAGTGGACGATATATGTTAAACAAATCCTCTTTTTATACATACAGGTACAACAGAATAGCTCGGGAATGGACTCAGAAGTATGCGATGTAACTAAAGAAATTATTGGATAACCTCTACAAATAAAGATAGGGGAACTCTGAAAGAGAAAGTCCTTTTGATTTCCATTTGACTGCTTTCTATGAGCCCACGCCTCATCTTCCCCTGTGCACATGTTTACCTGATACAGCAGTGCTGCGTGTTGTACATACTTGGAACAACAAAATAGAAATACTGTATTCCCCGTACCAACATTGACTCCTAGCAAAGAAGTGTGTGTGTGTGAAAAGCCAGTTCTTCAGTCATAACTTCGTTGTGAGCCTAAAAGCATTCCTTATTGATTTAAATTGGGTAATAAAATGAGGGGGGAGGAGTGGTGGGTTTCATCATTTTCTGGAGACAGTTCACTGACTTGTGGGAGGATTTTTTTTAAATGGAATCCTTTTAAACTCATAACAGTTATGGAAAGCCAAGGTGAAGAACTCAAAGCTGTTTCTGTATTCATTTTATTCTGAAGGATCTACATCTTAGGTAAAAGTTACAACCAACAAGATTAACCCGTACCCACATCCTGTGTTTAAGGTCTAAGTTTAAATGGTCAACATTTAAATGGATTGGAGCTATTAGTGCATCAAGTGATGTTGATTTATTTCAACTCTTCTCTCCCCTCCCTCATTTTTTTGGTTTGTATGTGGTTTCTCAGTTAATACATAGCTAATAGCTCTTATTTTTCTTAAGTTTTTTAACTGCTTAGGTCTTTCTGGATGTAAGGGTAAAAATTCATTTGACAGAAAACTCGTGTATATTTAAAGACCCAACTGCTCCCCTGGGGCTTGTACGTTCAAGAATGATTAATCTGTGTAATAAACTGATTACTACAGTCATTACATATAACTTTGTGTGAATAGGCTTTTAATTTTAAAACCAGTTTGTTACAGGCTATAATTAATGGTGGCTTGTCCTTAAATGTCTGCATTCACAAACAGTTGCATTTCAGAATCATGAAGCAATTCAGTTTGCATCAGAAAAGGCTATGCGCCTGAACAAGACAAACTTAAGGTTAAAGCACTTACATGAACTCAAGATATGTAGTGTGCCAGCAACTTGACTGTTAAACCAAAAAATCAGTTTACTTAATGAGGATCTGAGCAACATTTTACAAAGCCTAATGGTATTATTCCCACTTGCATGGGACTTAACACAATGCATATGTAGGTAAGTGAAACCTTATGTAACTAAAAGTAATGGATGTAAAAGGGTAAAAATTATCAAACACACATCAGCACAAACGTTCATAAAATGTAGCTTTTACATGCTTACTTTGCACTAAACATTTGCAGTGTTCATATGGTTTTAAATTGTACTTGTATGTGTCTTTTATTTGAACAAAGTCTTCACTTGAATTCAATGAAAATGTAGTTTGAAATTTTACTTTGTAAACAAGTGTATTTGCCAGCAACATTCATGTGAAGTAGGTGAGTCTGCAATTTTATCTCCTTTAGTATAATTGTAAAACAAGCCATCAAACTGAAGGAGAGGCCATAGCCTCCAGCCACAGGGGTCTGTCCCATCCATTTTCAAATGCATCTTTACACTCTTGCACAAATGAGGAATAAATGTCCACTGCTTTTGGTCTAAATTTGTTCCAGTTGTCTCATCTCTCAATGTCCTTGGTTATGCATCTCTGCATGTAAAGGTTAGCAGCCTCTGGAGTTTTCTGTGCAGCGGGCTACAGGAAAAACTTGCATATTCAAATGAGTCTTGATAGCAGACACATGGTAACTGCTATAGTTTACACTTGGAGGTTTTTATACTTATTGCATGGGGGGGAAAGCAAAGTTTTCTGATTAAAATGGCTCTGAAACAGCAGAGCTTCTCTTGGAAAGAACTACAGAATGTATGGTCATATATTGAACAGGTGATGTGCTAAGAATATAGAACGCTTCTTGGAAAAAGTACAATTATGTGAAGTAACTTGTACTGAAAGGACAAAAGAACTTGGGAAAGGCTTTCATTATTGAAGCATTATCTAGGAGCATAATTGTATTTGCCTATGTTCATATGATATTATGGCCATAGAAAAATGAGCCGTAATGGGAACCTACAGACTGGTTTGATTCACCCACCATGCATGCTGTTACCAATAATAAGATACAGCCACATAGAACAGGAATTTAATAACTTGTACCTAAATTTACAGCTGTAGTTTAGAATGAACTTCTGTGCAGTCCTCTTGTCTATTGGAACTTCTAACAGTTATGATCAGGCCTTATATTTAATAGTAATTTTAAAAAAAGCTCCAGTGTTAAATGCGCTGGTACCCTACAGTGGCACTTGGGGAAAGTACAGGGTACTGTGAAGTCAGCAGCACAATTTCCTATGCCATGTTTGGTCTTCCTTATCACCTTCAATGATAAGCATAACTAAACAATTACTTGCCTTTAACCGCACATCTGTTTTGAGTATCGTGTATAAAGTCTCCATAGTTTGCTGTAAGTGCCAGAGTGGAATATATAATCTAAATAAATCCTTTTTATGTGGTCATGAAGTAAATTACCATACTCATAAGGCCCGAAGTGTGTGTGGTGGGGGAGAGATTGAGAGGCAAGGGTAGAGGAGTGTTATAAGAAGAGATAGAGAAACAAAAGGAGCCTGTTTCAAAGCTGTGGATGAGGCTCTTGCATGGTCAGTTGTAATAGAAAGGGTGGCAGAAGTCTATTCTAGATAAGAGTAGATAAGATCTAAGCTAAACGCTAATGCAAAATGATGGGAGTGTTCCATATTCCGCATAATTCCAGCTTACACATGGCTATCATCACTTGTAGTAAAGTGACTTCTACCTTCTGTAGGTGAAGTGAAGGCTTTAAATTTATTGGGACCTGAGTTCATGCAACCGCAGGTGTGAATAGCACCTTGTGTAGATGTGTGCATGCTAGTTGTATTCTAGCTAGCTCATTAAAAATAGCAGTGAGGATGCCACAGCACAGGGCTTAGCAGTTACGTATGTACTTGTGGAGGCAGGCAGGCTTGTCCAGCCTGTGCTAAAGCCCATTCCATGATGTACACTTAAATTAGCTTGCTGCAAATTGGAGTACAGATCACCAAGAATTTCTGTCTACATGGCCTTGCATTCACATCCCTGACTACAATGTAGACATATCCTGAAGCATTACATGTTGCAAGAAGCTTTAGTTTCTGGGTTCTTTGCACAGGTGTTAATGTTGCCCAACCAAGCAGCTAACAGAAAGGTTGTCTTGACTTTACAGTTTGTTTCAGTTAACTAGTTCACTTTAACTGTTACTACTGTGACTTATAGGGTTGTACCTTCAGAAGCACTCTTGCATCTAACAGTTCCCATTTTCCTGGGTGCTAATTATGTCTACCTATTTAAAAAAATAAAAATAAAAAAAAAGGCCGCATTGTGGGTGTCTGAGCCTTCTTGAAAACTCTGGCTGTAAAAATATCTGATGATAGAGCTAATCACTTAAATGTTTTTATGAAGACTGGGATATACTGCAGTACAGCAGATGGAAGGATAAATGGTTTCAGATTGTGAACTGTCACTAAAATGTCATCCAGCTATCTTCATTCCAGCAGCCTCATGAAATTATCTGCCAATGCTCTACCTGTAGTTTTAACAATGTGTTATGTTCTATAATTGTAGCGCCTGAGAATTCAGTCAAATTAGTGCTTTATTCTGTCACTTCTGTATAAGCCTAAATCATACACTCCTGGATGTTGGACTGAGAAAACTCACTTTACAGAAGAACTCCACTCACTTGGTCTGTTGTATTAAATGGCTATAATGATTCCATTTGAATTTCAATTTGGAATATTTGTCTTGAAATGAATCTTGATTTTTCATTTGGGTTTTTGGGGGGTGGGATAGCTTAAAGCAATCCTGATTCTTAAACCTCTTCGTATTGGGATTTGCTTTTAAGGATTATATTTAATAACCAAAGCCCAGATTTTTAAAGGTATCTAGGCACTGTTAAATTTAGCATTGCAACTCTTAACTGATTGAGGAGCCTACAATCATTTAAAAAAGGGGTCTTGGGCACATCAGTGGGATATAGTCCTAAATTCTTTTGAAAATGAAATGTAGGTGTCTAAATCAGGTGTTAGCTGTGCTCTGTGTTGCAATGCCTAAATAATTTACAAATTTTAGCCTAGATCTCTTGAAATCTTCCTTGTTACTTTCAGATCCTATTCTCTCAAGTTAAGTAACAGGATGAAATTGTCTCTAGATAGTAGTTATAGGCTAGGTTCTAAACTTTACAGGTAATGTATCCAGTATATCCTCCAACTTGTTCCTGAATTGGGGGACACTGCTGCACTTCTTACAGAGCAGTAACTAAAGGATAATCTGCTCTAGCACTTACAACTGAGACTCTTCAGTAACTGGGCTGATACTCTAAAAAGGAGCTGCATGCTTGAGTGTATGTTTAGAGACTTTCTGTTAAAGTACTGTCTGCGCTAGTCAAGCAAATGTACCATAAAATGTCTTTGTCAGTGTCCATCTAGGTTCTTTCCTCATATCTAAGACTGTTTAGCATAGCTGTTAAGCAAATGGTGGTCTCTCCCTTGCTACTGCAGCAGCCAATCACAGACGTGTCCTGCCCTGCTTGCCTTCTCTTGATGATCCCAATCTTCTTCCTGCTGTTTAGAGAAGTTAAGCAGCTCCAGTGATGCCTTGCTGACCTGGAGTTTTGATGACTTGGAGAACAGATCATAGGCCTCTTTGTCCAATTACAATTCCCCGACACGCACTTGTGTGAGCAGCACTAGCTGCCTGTTCTGGCACCTGGGTATGTGGGAGGTGCAGTGGAAAAGTCTGCATCTTTGCTCAGAGCAGTTAGCAATCTGTCAAAATGTCACTTCACTGTAGAGAGTTTGAAGGACATGACACAAGCTTCGCTGCTGCTGACAGTGAATGTAATTACACTGCAGCCAGCAGAGGCCTGTGGTGTAGGCCTTGGGGCCTGTGGGTGACATCTTATCCTAGCAGAAGGATGGCAACTTATCTTCAGTAACGTTCTGGTTCCATAATTTTTAAACGATGGATAACAAGCCTGTCTTCTTTCTTCTCCCTGCCCCCTCCTCAGGTTAGTTACTCTGAGGCTCTCAAATTCCCTCAACCTATAGATCCCTACCTCATACGTTGCCCCTGTCTTTAATACTTTTAACCAAATTTGATTCTTCTCCCCCTCCATCCCTTCTGTGAGTTCTGAGCACTTTTCACTGTTGGGGTTGTAGATGGAAGTTGTTCCAGGTGACAGCTTCTGCCAAAGCTACAAGAAGGAGCAAGACATTTTTTTGAAGGATCTACGGTTATTCTTGTGGGAATTTTAAAGAGAGAACCTGCCATTTTTTAGTACAATCTTGAGCATTCTAGAGGTGCAAAGGCCAAACCAGACATTGAATAACTGCAGCCACAGAGGGACATTGGGGGGAAATCCCTATTGCCACTGCCTCTCTGAGTCAGGGAGTATGTTCATAAATCTGCATGTGTGATTGTAATGTCTTGCAACGCCTCTCCATTAAATAATTCCATTAAATTTACTGTGGCTTGACTGCTTCTTTTGCTTAACTTTGGTGTTTTCCTTTTTTAAACTGGTCTTTCATTCCTTCTGTCTGACTAGATTCTTCTACCTAATTCATTCACTTCTCTACATTCACTTATATCCAATCACAAGCCCTTTCCTTCCTCTCATCCATCATCAGTGGTGTTGCCCTCTCCATCAGTCCTAATCTTGTTCCACTTGCTCCCCCAATCTAGGCTGTCCTTCAAAGACAAACAGTGCTTCCAGGGCTGAATTCAGTAGCACTAGCTAGCTGCCTGTAAATTTAGATTCTGCCTGCTCCCTGTGCTGTGGGGAGTTACTATAGGCATCCCCTCCAGCCCTGCTCTCCTTCTCCCGGGAAGGGGGTGGAGCTGAGAGCAGCATCACCCCCTAGTACCACCCCTCACTTTCCAGTGAGCAGCAGGGCGGCCAAAGCTGGTAGCTGCATTCTCCTTTCACCATAAGGCAATGTTTACAGGCTCACTTGCTGCAATAAACTCATACCTAGGAGCACAGAGCTATCTGTGGTATTGCTGATGCCCACAGCAGACCTCATGATGCCTCCAGCCACAGTTTGACTTCTTACCCGAAGGTTCCTATTCTTCCTCAAAGAAAAGTTTGCTGTCAGTCCTGTACTGGCCTCAGTATGAGATTTGGTGTCAGTGTAATAGATAATTCCATACCCTGATAGTTAGTTTAGCTTGTCTCTCCCTTGCTTAAGTTACTGTGTCTTTTTGACTGTCCATGCCCACCCCTGGGGGGGAGAGCTGTCGTGGAGGAGGATCTGTTTCTTTTGGGGCCAGTGGGCATTCTTAATGGGTCAAGTTTGCTTTATAGAACTTATTTACATGACGCACACATCTCGTCACCCCTAGAATACTGGTGTCCCAAATCCCTTCATCCGTGGTGGGGGAAAAAAGCTATCATTTAATCTTCCGGAAATTAGAGCAATGAGTGAATCACAAATTCCTGAGGATGTGTTCCAGTGCTACTTAATCCCCATGAAATCTGCAGGGTCTCTCCAAATGGAATCTTTGGATGCAGACTTTGTGCCACCATCTGAAGTATCAGGCTGGGCGAAGTGATCTTTTTGTATCTACATAGAAGGATCCCTACTTTCATATCCCCGTTTTGCAATCTCAAACTAAGTCTTTAGTTCTCTCTGGGCCACTTGGATTTCCTGTATCATTTGTTCCCATTTGGCCATGTCAGCTGCAAGAACCTGGCAATAGTCACATTGCTCTTGGGGAAACATGCTCTGCATTTCCCATTGGATAGTTGGGCCATTAAGAGCCACATTTAGGCAACTCTCTCCATATGTCTGAGCCATCAGCTGAAAGGCTTTCCTCCTTTGTATTGAAGGTGAAGTCTGGAGAAACAATTTAACCCAAAAGATAGACCAGGGCTAGTTGTCCATTCCCTCCTTGGTGGGGGAGCATAATGGTTTCCCTTTTAGACCTTCTTTTGGGCCCATTTCATGAATGGGTTTAAGCATTTTATGGAACCATCTGAGACATTGAGGAAAATCTAGTCCTTAGAGTTCAGACTAGAAAGGACCTTGGACCTCATTCATGTGGTGCTGAACCCCCACATGACCTTCAGTAAGCCCTCACCATGATTTGAACTGCCCCAGGTGCTGGTCTGTCCGGGTCGGGGCATGTCACACTGTATAGGGTTTTCACTCAAACCTGCAGCTGCATGCAGTTATACTGCTGGTGCTTGTCCTAAAGGATCTCTACTTAAAAGTTGGACATTGTGGTGAGATAAATAACTATCATGTTGGCCAATCAGTTGACACTGGGGAACTTTAATGTTTAAAGTTCTTTTAAACTTTAAAGGCAGGAACTTTAATGAAGTAAACAGGTCTGCTGTTTAGGTTAGTGGAGGCCAAACTCAAATACCTTGAGGCTCTTTGGTCCTGGAAAGTTCAGTTTCCAGAAGCAGATAGATATAATTTTTTTTTAAAGCAATGGGCAGAGGACTCCCCAGTAGGCCATCAATGGGCATCTCCTGTGACTTCTCTATTTTTGCGTCTGAGAGCAATGCAAAGGTTCACCAATAAACGTACTCAGGATACATTCTCCATACTCTGGTATTAGCATACACCTTTCTACCCCTTTCTTTGTTTTGACAAGATATTGTACAATTAATTTCCCCTCTTAACTGCATATTTTTTCTCTGGGTACTGCCCAGATGGTTACAGGCACTCCTGCCCCTGAAATCAGCTGAAGGCTCACAAGACTAAAGATTGTTAGCAGCCTGATCATTGTTAGGGTGATTGAGTGTGGTGCTGTGGACTCTCTCAGCTGTATAGGATTCAGCTGGGCTGATGAGTGGAAACAGGAAAGAAGCGAGCTAGGGTTGGGAGAGTGGTATAGAGGCTTTTGTTTGTGACTGGCTGCCTAACGAGGGAAAGGGGCAATACTATGGTCTGTTCTGTTTTAAACACAGAAAGCAAATTAGCATGTAAAAGGGATCCAATATACCTCAGATTCTTTAGAGTATAGTAATTTTGAGAAAATAGCCTGAAGCAATCCTGTTCATAGCTGAGGAGAGTACTAATGCTCTTTCCCTTGGGCAAGAGAGAAATGAGTATGAGGTGCTTGTTATAAATAAAACTGAGATGTCTCTAACCGGACAGTTTGGTTTGTTTGAAAATTCCACAGCTCTGTAGTCTAGGGTATTTTCCATTAACATGGCTTAAAGCATATTTTATCAAAGCGCTTCTATAGCTTGGGGATTCCCCCGTTTGAATCTTTGCCTAACACCCTGTCTACACTACAGCTTTTAACAGAGTTTGTGAGCAGCTAGTGTTGTGGTCAGCTTTAAATGTGGCAACATGCAATGTGGATAATACTCTGACGCCTCAAACTTGCAAAGAGTTCTGCACCTGCGTTATTTTATGCATTTGAATAGTTCCATTGAGTGCAACAGGACTATGGAGGTGACTAAAGCATGTACATAACTTTGTAGGGGCCTTTGTAATCATGGCAGCTCATAGTTTTGTCCTCCTGGGCAGCTTGGTTATCTTACAGGTTGTCTCACTGTTTTGCAGTGTAGAAAGGCATCGTTCAAGGGGTGGGGGCCTGTGTAATCCATATTGGCTGGTCCCCTGTCCACCCAGCTGCCTATGAAGAAGGGCATCCAGAATGTGTGACCTGATATGCTACTTGGTGTGCATTCTCCCACTAGCACTGTGTGCGTGTGGTTTTTGCAACCTAAACCTCCCTGCAGGCACTTTTTCCTGGGCTTGAGGCACTGTAGGATAGCTTAAATTTTCCCAAGATGCGTGCACACGGTTGAGCAGAGTGGCTGGTATAGATGCACAAGCACAGGTGACACTTGTGTGTGTCTGTGTGTGTGCAGGGGTGCTCTGTTTTTTGCCGCCCCAAGCACGGCAGTCAGGCGGCTGTTGGCAGCATGCCTGTGGATGGTCCGCTGGTCAGGCAGATTCGGTGGCATTTCTGCGGGTGATCTGCCAGTCCCGTGGCTTCGGCGAAGCTGTGGGACCGGCGGACCTCCCGCAGGCACACCGCTGAAGGCTGCCTGACTGCAGCCCTCACGGCGACCAGCACGCCGCCCCAGGCACGCGCTTGCTGCGCTGGTGCCTGGAGCCGCCCGCGCGTGTGTGTATGTGGGGGGGTTTGCAACCTAAACCTGTGGTATGGACACAGTTCAACTGTACACAGGCAGGTGAGAGTCAATCTGGTTACGAGGATAAGGTGGTGCTTATAGCATAGATGGTTCTACTTTTCTAGTAAGTTCTGGTAGCTGTTGACTATAAATGTAGCTATTTAATTTCATAGTATCAGTTACTAGCATTGTAGATTTATAAGCATTATGTAAAGCCTCTGAGTTCGGTTGCCAAATCAAGACTGAGTGCCTTTCTGGAAGATGCGCTTTAGCCAGAAGGGTCCTGATCCATCACTAAAGCTGTTAGGACTACAGCTATACTGATAATGGGATCTGTAAGTAATAGTGAAATTTTAATAGCCTGTGACATCAGACTACATGATCTAATCCCTTCTGGCCTTAAATTCTGAATCTGTGGAGCGTTCACCTATGTTAATCTTGTGATATTCAAATCTCTCACTCCATATCGTGGGTGTTCAATTGGTTTTTATAAATACCCATAATAGAACACACTCTACACAGTAAGCATGTCAGGAACAACGCCCTGTTCCCAAGTACAAACACTCCAAATCCTCTAGAGAAGAGAGGGGCTTTGCAGTGTGTCTGAAAGGCTGACAAATATGAGTTCTGATGAGCAAGCAATGAGTGAAGTCCAGAGTCCTTGCATTGAATGCCTCACAGAGCAGCTCCATCCCATGGTTATGAAGGGAGATGCATCTCCAGCACCTGTGCTAATGGCAATTGACCCATTATGTCATGAAAGGATTTCAGGAGTAAGTTGGGTAATGTGGAATTCCCTGGATGGACCTGATCCAGTGCTTAATGAGAATCTTTCCTTTGATTTCAGTGGGCTCTTGTTGGACCCTAATTGACTGTTCCCAACCCATGTTTGACCAGGCTCTTTATGATGTGAAGTTCTCTGCTTTAGGAGTGTCTTTAAAAGAAAAAGATACTGCAGCAAAAAGGAAGAGTTGGACCAAATGCACTGAAATCTGAAAGCAGATCTTGACTTAATTTTTTTAAACTTGTTTTTGTTGTTCCTTCTCAGTAGCAACATGTCATTCAGCTAGCTTACAAGCTGTGCTCAAGGTCCCATGTTCTCTTTGGCAAAATAAACCCAGCTTCTACCACAGAGCCCTGGGCTCCCATTGCACTTGGGGGAAGCAGATTAAAAATTGTGGCAGATTTAGGAAAACAAAAAATCAAGGTAATAGTTGACTCCATGAAAACTGGACAGTACCATTGGTACATAAAATTTGTAAGTGTAGCAGAATTTTATATTGACAACGTACAACTGCATTGTGGAAGTTTGGGAATGGTGGAAGCTGGGTGGGGAACAGTAAAGTTGTATGTGGAATTTAAGGCCGAAGGGACCACTAGATCATCTAGTCTGACCTCCTGTAGTTCACAGGCCACCAAACCCCAACTAGCCACGCCCCCACACCAAGCCCCAAAACCAGAATTAGACTAAAGTATTTCAGCCCTCTAGAGACTAAACTATTGTGTATCTTAGACCGAGAACAGGAAGGACAAAAGGTGCACCAGAGCCTGAGGCCCCTGCAGTGGCAGAAGGCACCTGGGAAGGTGGTCTGGTTTTTTGGTACCCAGGAATCAATTGAAGCTTTTGGTCTCAGGAGGGGATGCATCTCCTTGTTCACTCTACCGTGCAATCCAGGGCAGAGTGGACTTTAAGATTTCTTTTTTCAGACAAGAGTGTAGAAGTCCTCTTCCCTACTCCAGCAACCAGTTGTTTCCCACCCCAGTATGTCACAGTAACCAGCAGCAATGAGTAAGGACGGTCTCTGGCCGGTGGTACTGAAATGAACAGCCATGCAATAGTTAACAATGGTGAGCTATTTAAATAGAGCCATAAGGCCCTTCTGAGTGTAGAAGTAGTGGGATAGGGTTGTATGCCATTGGTGTGCTGAGAGAGAGAAGGCGGAAGGAGCCTATTTATGCACAGCCTGCAATACCGTCATTAGGTGGTTCATTAATTGTATATATTTGAATGGGTTTTATGCAACATACGCAATATACTTCCACTCTGAAAAGTAGTTCCTAATCAAATGCTGAAGAATCATTGTAAAGCAAATCTATTTATAATTTTCCTCCTAATTTGGAGATATCGGTTCTTTTCTGTCTTATAATCTTATTGCTTTTGTTGTTAGGATTTCTTGTATTATTTGGACCCCCTTCCATCCCACTACCCTGTAGCCACAATCCCAGCTGCCCTTTTCAGCAGTAATCCAGCAACTAATTGTAGTTCACTGTCTCTTATGAGTTCGGGCTGATTTTTCAAAGCTGCCAACGCGTTTGGATGCCTGGAAATTGGATATCTACAGCCCTTGAGTTGCTTTCTAAATCTCAGCTTGAATTTAGAACAGTGAATAGCTCCCAGGTTTTGGCTTTAACTCTAGCAAAGGAGTTTGAAATGGCTCGAGGACCATACCGTTGCAGCTTGGCATTTTGGGAGCATTTTAAAGCTCTATTTTCCTCTTCCAGCTGCTCACTATTTCAGCCCTGTCACCTGCCGCTTCAGCCCATCCTCACTGGGTGCTGCCTGAGATATTACAAGTGAGAATATTTGTTTTTTCCAGACATGCCCTGTCACTGACTCCATGCTCTTGCCAATGGAAATTCCAAATGCCATTTGTGGGAAATTAATCTACCCGTTAACACATTTTTTGCTTAAAAACCGAAAGATTTAGTTTGTTCCTTCAGTGTTACTTTGTGCCTCCAGTATTGCAAGGGGAGAAAATGAGTGGATGCTAATGACCACATGAGAAGTGCCCTCATGGAAACCAGAAGCAGCTAAATGGTTAATTGTTTAAATCATTAATGCAGAGGGAAGTATTTTTCCTTTTTAAAAATCTGTGGCCTCATTCCTCTCCCTCCCTCCCTCATTAAATATAATGCCCCAGACTCAAGAAACCTTGTTCAGGGTAGCTTTTAAGCACATGTGGAAGTGCTATCCTGAATTGTGGGGAATAAGTGTACGAATATGAGGGCTTGTCTGCACCGGCAGTTTACAGCTTTCTCGCTCAAGGGTGTGGAAAAAAACAAAACCCTGAGCGCAGCAAGTTTCAGCGCTGGAAAGCACCAGTGTAGGCAGTGCACCAGTGCTGGTAGCTACGCCCCTCGTGGAGGTGTGTTTTTTGAGCGCTTGGAGAGCTGTCTCCCAGCACTCTACCACGACCACCAAGCCACGTTAAAACACTGCCGTGGCAGTGCTTTAGTGTTGCCAGTGTAGACTAGCCTTTGTATATTTTGAGTCACAAGGCCCTACCTTTACACTGCTGTGAGCTGGTGCATGAGGTGACATCGTTCAAAAGGCCCAGCCAGCCAAATCAGAATGTAGCTTTAGACAATCAGCACCTCTAGCCATAATCTGATTAGATTTGAGTTCACAGTGCTGGGAGGTGGAAGGGCAGTTTACATCTCTCAGAACTATTGTTTCAAGCTGTCTATAGCTGCAGACAGATAGCGTTATAGTGGTTTATATTCAAGTTACATTTGGAAGTTTTCCTCCTCTGTGTGCTTTTCCAGATTCCATTGCTGGCTGAGTTTGGATTCTTTGGCCAGTGCTGTCCATTGGGCCCGTGCCTGCACCCAACTGTTCATGTGCCTCTAGCCAAGGCCATAAATGGTGGGGCAACCCCAACTGCCCCTCAGTTCCTTCTTGCCACCCATGGCTGTGAGTTGGAACTTGCAGTGTCTGAGTCTCTTGGCTCACCGTGTGTTTTATCCATTGTTCTGTAGATACTTATCCGTGAGACTGTCCTTAGTGTTAGATTTCCTGATAGCCTTTCCTTTCTTCCTTTTAAAAGGAAACTTGTTTGTTTTGCCTGCGAGTTTGCCCCAATACTGAGACCAAGCACTACGCCTGAGCTCAAATCTCCAGGTTTTAAAAATTGCATTTCGTGCAAGGCAGTGATGCCTCCCAATGGGCATGCCAGATGGTTACTGTAAATGTGTAAATCCTTTTCCTAAGAGAATGCAGAGAGCTAGGGAATCCTTACAGATGTTCCTGCTGGAGATGTTGATGCATCTCTCTTCAGACTCAGAGATGCCTGGGGCAGAAACTCCTGAGTATGTATCAGAAAGTGCTCCTGCTGGCTCCTCAGGTCTTGGGGTTGTGATTGCTGCTCCTAAAGACCCGTCCTCCTCAGGAAACTTCAGGAGATAGGGAGAAAAGAGCCCTGAGCCCACAAAGGGAAGAGAACCAGGTCTCCTTCACCAGGTTCTTGCTCTAGGAGCCACAAATCCGATCAAATCTCATCTGAAAAGGGTAGCACAAGACCCCGAAAGAGTCCCTCTGGTTCCCATTCAGGCCACCAGTTGCTGTGCCACTAAACTGGTGTCCTAGATGCTGCAAAACTTGCCTGGCACCCATCTCTCAGCATCAAGGCCCCCAGTACTGACAATCCTGGTACAGTGTCATCTAACCGCCTGACTACAGCATCAACTTACACTGTGCCGAAAGCCTACACGCCATCTAAAGATCTGTCTCTTCGTTATCGGACTCCCCGCTTTTGGCAATAGTAAAGGTACCATCTCCAGTACCAGCCTTCACTGCTCCTACATCAGTACTGACCACATCAGTGATACCACTCCGAGCACACTCTGTGGCACTCCAGCTGTATTGGCTCCCCCTCTCCAAGGGGAGTAATCGTTCCCATCCTGCGGCTCTGACAGTAGGGAGGTATCACTAATTCATACCCTGGGGCCAGGATACTCGGAGCCAATGTACAGAGGGGAGCTGAGGGCTAATCTCTATTACCTCAGATACAGGAGCCCAAACATGGCTCCCTATTATCATCCCCCTTAGCAACCTGCCCCTTATGCCTACAACACCCTTGGCCTTACAGGACTGCATCAGGCTAGAAGGCCAGTGTCTACACCCCAATCTACAGCTAGATCCCCTGCTCCACAACCTCACAAGGGAGCTTTACAACCAGCCCAATCTGCTGCACTGCCTACTGAACAGACTGGTCAAGGCTCACAGGAGGAATTGCAGGCAGTACCAAGTGCCTTCCCAGCGCTTTGAGCAATTCTGTATGCACCCTTCACTGAAATCGTTCATTGTCACTCTGGCTAACGAGAGACCTACAGACAGTCAGCAGAAAGGAACACCTCAAGACAAGGGGTCCAAGAAATTAATTGTCTAGAAAAAGTATTGTACATTGAGTCTCCAAACAAGAATGGCCAACGACCTGTTGAAGTGCAATTATCAGGATTCCATAGGTAATGTTTGCAGATAGGCCTCCTCAAGAAAGCAGAAATTAATTTAAACCCTTAATCTCTGAAGGGGGGATGTACATTCCTCCAGGGCAGTCCTTGATTCTGTGGCCATAGCTTCCAGATCTATGGCTGGTTCAATTGCCATGAGGGGACCCTCTTGGCTTCAGTCACTAGGGATCCGTAAGGAAGTACAAGGTACAATGGGGGATCTTCCATTTGAGGGCTGTGAACTTTCTCAATTAGAAAACAGATGAAGCTTTATACTCTGAGGGTGGGGACTGTAGCTGACACTGAGGTCCTTGGGAGTCTATTCTTCTGTATCAAAGCAGAAGCACTGTAAGCCTCAACACCAGCAGAGGCCATCATTCTCTATACAATATAGGCACCATGAACCATCTCTACAAAGTGCCAAAAATTCCAGAGGAGGAAGTCATCTGCATGCATCTACCACAACCACTCTCATCAGACCTCGTCACCAGCAAGGTAGCAGATGTGACTCCTGGCTGGGAGCAGTGTACAACTTTTTTGGGGGAAACATTTAATTCTGTACATAAAGATTTTTGATCCAATTCATGCCTGGACTGTGACTTTCATTCTGGCTCTGGCAGCATAAAAAGGCCATAAAGCCAGGGGTTCTGGTCCCTAGGGAATTCCCTGCACCAGTGGGGGCTTCTCTGACTTGTACAGGAATCACTATGTGAAGATAAAACACTGAGGAGTCCTTGTGGTACCTTAGAAACTAACAAATTTATTTGGGCATAAGCTTTCATGGGCTAAAACCTACTTCATCAGATGCATGGAGTGAAAAATACAGTAAGCAGTGTATATATTACAGCACATGAAAAGATGGGAGTTGCCTTACCAAGTAGGGGGTCAGTGCTAACGAGGACAATGTAGTCAAAGTGGATGTCGGCCATTTCCAACAGTTGACAAGAAGGTGCGAGTATCAGCAGAGGGAAAATTACTTTTTGTAGTGACCCATTTACTCCATCTTTATTCAGGCCTAATTTGATGGTGTCCAGTTTGCAAATTAATTCCAGTTCTGCAGTTTCTTCAAGTCAGCGACACTGCTATGGGTACCCACATGGCCCCACAGTATGCCAACATTTTTATGGCTGACTTAGGGGAAGCGTTGTTCTAGCACCTCTACTCTACTTGTGCTACATTGATGACATCTTCCTCATCTGGATCCATGAGAAGGAGGCCCTTGAGGAATTCCACCAGGATTTCAACAATTTCCACCCCACCATCAACCTCAGCCTGGACAAGTCCACACAAAAGATCCACTTCCTGGACATTACAGTGCAAATAAGCGATGGTCACATAAACACCACCCTATACCAGAAACCTACTGACCGCTACCTACATGCCTCCAGCTTTCATCCAGACCACATCACACAATCCATCGTCTACAGCCAAGCTCTATGATACAACCACATTTGCTCCAATCCCTCAGCCAGAGACAAACACCTACAGGATCTCTATTAAGTAGTCTTAAAACTACAAGACCCTCCTGGTGAAGTGAAGAGAGAGATTGACATAGCCAGGAGGGTACCCAGAAGTCACCTACTACAGGACAGGCCCAGCAAAGAAAGTAACAGAATGTCACTAGCCGTCATTTACAGCTCCCAACTAAAACCTCTCCAGTGCATCATCAAGGATCTACAACCTATCCTGAAGGATGATCCCTCATTCTCTCAGAGCTTGGGAGACAGGCCAGTCCTCACTTACAGACAGCCCCCCAACGTGAAGCAAGTACTCATCCGCAACTACACACCACACAACAAAAACACTAACCCAGGAACCAATCCCTGCAACAAACCCTGTTGCCAACTCTGTCCACATATCTATTCAAGGGACACCGTCATAGGACCTAGCCACACCATCAGGGGCTCGTTCATCTGCACATCTACCAATGTGATATATGCCATCACGTGCCAGCAATGCCCCTCTGCCATGTACATTGGCCAAACCGGACAGTCTATATGCAAAAGAATAAATGAACACAAATCAGACATCAAGAATTGTAAAATTAAAAACCAGTAGGAGAGCACTTCAATCTCCTTGGACACTCAATAACAGACTTAAAAGTGGCAATTCTTTAACAAAAAACCTTCAAAAACAGACTTCAATGAGAAACTGCAGAACTAGAATTAATTTGCAACCTGGACACCATCAAATTAGGTCTGAATAAAGACTGGGAGTGGATAGGTCACTACAAAGAGTAATTTTCCCTCTGCTGATATTCGCACCTTCTTGTCAACTGTTGAGAATAGGCCACTTCCATCTTAATTGAATTGGCCTCATTAGCACTGACTTCCCCCCCACACACACAACTTGGTAAGGCAACTCCCATCTTTTCATGTGCCGTGTGTATGTATGTGTATATACTGCTTTCTGTATTTTTCACTCCATGCATCTGATGAAGTGGGTTTTAGCCCATGAAAGCTTATGCCCAAATAAATTTGTTAGTCTCTAAGGTGCCACAAGGACTCCTCGTTTTTTCTGATACAGACTAACACGGCTATCACTCTGAAATATGTGAAGATAAGTGTCCCAGGGGTTGAGAGCTACATACCAGTCATGTAGATAGAAGATTGGAACTGCTGAGGTCAGTTACCATCCCAATGCTCTTTTGTAATAATCAGCATTGACTATTTAATATCCCAAAGCATAACATGTACATGGGTAGCGTGACAGAACTGGGCATTGCTTCTAAATACACGTATCTTCGCAACAGAACAGGAAAAGGGGAAAAGTCACTTCTTCCTTTACCTACCTACCAAGACCCAAGTTCAGGGCTTGTCTTGCTTCAATTGAGACACTGTTTAAGTAGCCACTCATTGTCATGTGACCAGCTGGGAGTTAACTCATCTGAGGTTGCTGAAGAGTTTGCAGTGTTGTAGCTGTGTTGGTCCTTGGATATCAGAGACAGCCACGGTGGGTGAGGTAATATCTCTTATTGGACCAACTGCTGTTGGTGAAAAGAGACAAGCTCTTGAGCTTACACTGCTGTTCCTCAGGGAGAACACAGCACCTGCCTTCATCTCAAGGAGATCCTAGAAGGCTGGTTCCCCCAGACTTTGGTGTGCAATATTCACCAGGTCTGATCTTGCCACCCCTTCCTGCCCAATATATAAGTAAGGTCACAGGGGTATATGAGGCATTGTAATGGGAAAATGTTTCATCAAACTCATAGGCTGTGGTTTCTGTGCTTTCCTAGTGCCATGACTGGGCACTGGGAGCAGAGTACCATGACAGGTGCCCAGCCTAGAGGAGATGGAAGTGATGCTACTTGTTTGGGGGAGTATCTAGAGGAATGGGCAAGAGCTAGATCTGCACTTGTGTTGTGTCCCTTTTTGGTATAGCGCTCAGCCATAGGACTCTGTATTGACAGTGGCCAAGGTGCCTCTTTCTCTCTGGGGGTGGCTAGGAGACAGTGCTCCTTCCTCTCTGCTGCAGTTACCCACATCTGTTACCCTTGCAGCTGGGTCACTGCACTGTGCTCCACCTCTGGCTACCACTGAAGTGTCAGGAATGCAGACTGTATCCGCTTGCCTTTGGGGCAGAGCAAGCTAGAAGCAGCACCTAATGCCAAGGCTCCAGGCACTGCACGTCAGGGTGTGATGCAAGGTATTGGCCAGAGCCTGTGAGCTGGGCCGGCTCTAGGCACCAGCAAAGCAAGCATGTGCTTGGGGCAGCCCATTTGCAGGGGCGGCAGGGATCCAGCATAGGAGCTGAGAACCAACAGGGGGCCCTGGGAGCTGTAGTTCCTTGGTTAGCTCCCTGCCTATAGAGCCAGCCCTGGAGCAGGAAAAGAACTACATTTCCCAGCATTCCCTTGGCCACTACCACCAGGAAAGAGGGAGAGGGAGTGAGGTAGCTGAGACCTCATGCTGCAGCTTGCTGTGAATAGAGAGCTGCACTCTGAAGGGTAGGGATACCATATTTTAACATTCAAAAAATAGGACACTGCACAGGGAGGGAGGGTAGCCCCACCTTGCCACCATCCACTCCCTCTGACTGCCCCCCACAGAAACCCCAACCCATCCAACCCCCTGCACCCTGTCCCCTGATCACCCCCTCCCGGGACCCCTGCCCCCAAGGATCTCACCCCATATCTAAGCCTCCCTTCTCCTTGTCCCCAACTGCCCCCTCCTGAGACCGCCCCGACTTCCCCCCTAGGACCCCACCCCCTACCTATCCCCTGACAAATCCCCGGGACTCCCCTGCCTATCCAACTGCTGCCTGGCCCCTGACTGCACTCCCAACCCCTGACCCATCTAACCCGCCCTTCTCCCTGCCCCTGACTGCCCCCCTGAACCTCCACCCCATCCAACCCCCCAGCCCCCTTACCGTGCCACTCAGACCAGCATGTCTGGCTCCCCGCAGCGCCAGACACTGCATACATGCTGCCGTGCTTCCCCGTGGAGCCACAGCCCCCCTCCTCCCCCCCAGCACCTGCCTTCCACATTTGAACACCTCAAAATTCAGGAGTGCTCAAGCTCAGTTTGGGCAGCTGTTACTTCATTTCCCCCAAATCAAATATACTGATCCACTGTAACTTGCTTAGAAAAAGTAGGATAAAATTGAGCAAGAAATGCTTCCCAGTGGTTATTAGGACTGGAATTGCTATTTTCAACAGCCGTTGCCTTTTTGTTTGTTTAAAAGGAAGACAGTGATATTGCATTGGCAAATTCCCCATAGAAAGAAAGAGTGGAACAAAAGAATAATAAAGGCACCTCAACTTTTCCTCATTTATGTAGGACAGTCTTATAATATGCATCCAGATATCCTCCAATCACACAAGCTGAAAATTGTTACACTTTACTGCAGTTCTGGGAACCAATCCTGTCTGTGTTCTGTGCACATGTAAAATTCATGCTGAATGACCTGCCATGGGAGCCAGTTACCAGTGACCCAGGGTTGCGGCGGAAGGAGGGTGCAGGTGGGGGAGAGGGAGAGAGAGCCCAGGGCTGGGGTGGCAGGAGGTGTGTGTGTGGGGGCAATGGTGGGGGGGAATGAGGGAGCCCAGAGCTGGGGCGGCAGGGGGTGTGGGTGGGGAGAGCCCAAGGCTGGGGCAGCAGGGGGGTGCGGCGAGGAGCCCAGGGCTGGGATGCGGGGCAGCCAAAATTTTTTTTGCTTGGGGCGGCAAAAAACCTAGAGCCAGCCCTGCCTGTGAGTCCCCACCTGCTTTGAGCCCTGGTAACAGACAGCACTTCTCTTTCTCCCTCCATCCCAAGAATGGATGCTTGCTGGAGTGCTGTGTTCATGCCTGGAGTTGCACTGCCCAGTGCTTGGACAGTCCACCCATGCCCTCATGGCTACATTCAGGATGCGGCGTCAGGCTCTCCTACTCACTCTGTCTTCAGTATCACAGCTAGCACTGGCCTGAGTCACCCTGTGTCTGAATGGGAGTTGCTCAGGTGCCAGGGCAAAAGACACCCTCCTATCTGCGAAGTATAAATGTACAGGACATGTCTTTAAATTTAAATGGGGACACTGTCCTTTCTCCATGAGTGCCCCCAACTCCTCCCACGGCTGAGGAGTGCTGCTTCCTGTCCTGATTTAGGGTTCAGTGGGAGGAACACCAGCATGGAGAGCTCAGGCTTGGCAGATGAATTGCTGTAGAAGCCAGCACGGGGCCATTTGTGCCCTGAGCAGTTTGAGGCCAGCTCTCCCCCCTGTATGAGTCTAAACTTAAATTGTGTAGAAGGGGAGGAACAAATCCTTCAGCTGGCTGGGGAGAGAAGTATCTTACATTTACATTTAGGAGGGTAAGTGTCTCAAGTCTTCACATCTTCCCTGGGAAATACCAAGAGGGGGACATGAAAGAGATTTGATTAATGCTCATTTCAGCTGAACCTTAAATAGAAGAGCAGCAACTAGCCTCACTGGAGGGCTCAACCAGTCAGACTGGCTCAGGAATGGGCCCAAGGAGAAACTGACAAGATCTCAAACAGCTTTAAAAGACAGGGCTATTAAGAGCACAGCCCCAGGATTCACATCATCATCTATTGTTAAATAAGTCCCCGATTCAGCAAATAAACTTAAGCATTGCCGAACTCCAAGCACAAGTCCCATTGAAGACTACTCACATGCTTAAAGTTAGACACACACGTAAGTATCTTATTCACAGATAAGGCCAGAAGGGACTATTGTGATCGTCTAATCTGCCCTCCTGTATAATATAGGCCATAGGACTTCCCTGAATTGATTCCTGTTTGAACTAGAGCAGATATTTCAGAAAAGTATCACATCTTCATTTAAAAATTGCCAATGGTGGAGAATCCACGAAGACCCACGGTAAACTGTTCCAGTGGTTAATTACCAGCACTGTTTAGAAATAATGTTCCTTTTTTTGGTCTGTATTTGTCTAGCTTCAACTTCCAGTCATTGAATCCTGCCAGACCTTTGAAAAACCCCTGATCAATTTTCTGTTCCACATATAGGTGCTTATAGACTGTGATCAAGTCACTCCTCAACCTTCTCATGCTGAATTGAAGCTTAAAGCTCTGTCTTCTGCCGTTCCCAGGCTATTTCAAGTAGAGCAGCGAGGACCTTTCCATAATGGAACACACAGAGGGAGCGTGTGTGCACACTCTCACATTCATGTCCTTTGCTGGCTTGTGGTTTTCAGTGGAAAGCAAAGGGAAATTCTGCATTTTTTTGTGCTTTGAGATTCGGGTTCAAAATTTGGACCTTGCATTCCAAAGCAAAAAATGATGCATCCAGCTACAAGTAAAGAGAAACACAGCTTTAGAATTAAGCCATCAGTTGTCCAGCAGGTGACTTGCTAAGGAGCAAAATCTGTTCGTGCCTTCCTCCACCCCCGTCCCCCGCCCGTTTCATGAATATCTGAAATTTTATTTTGGTATTTTTTTCCCAAGCTCAGGAGTACTACATCTTTTCTTTCCTGTTCTTGCTGGAAGACTTCTTTAGAGGAATTGAAGTGGGAGCTCCCTTAGCCCTTGCTGAGTCTTTCACAGAGAGCTTTTCTCCTCTCTGTGTGTATCTGATTGTTTCTTTGTTTTCATTAACCACCTTCAATGAGTTTTAAGCAGTATGACTAAAAATCCCTTCTCTTAAATTTTCAATCTCTTGTGATGTCATAATCTCACACTTGATCTCCCACAGACAGTGGCAGCTCCAGGCACCAGCGCTCCAAGCGCGTGCCTGGGGTGGCAAGCCGCGGGGGGTGCCCTGCCAGTCCCTGCGAGGGCGGCAGTCAGGCAGCTTTCGGCGGCTTGCCTGCGGGAGGTCCGCCGGTCCCATGGATTCTGCAGCAGTTCGGTGGTGGGTACACCGAATCCGCGGGACAGGGGACCTCCCGCAGGCATACCGCCGAAAGCAGCCTGTCTGCAGTGCTTGGGGTGGCAAAAAAGCTAGAGCCGCCCCTGCCCACAGACTCCAGCAAAGATTGAGAAATTGACTTGATTTTTCTAACATTAAAAACCAAGCAGTAAAAGAATGAAACTTAGGGGATGGGGTGTGTAAAGAAGGAAGGGGAATGCCAAACTTTCAGTCCTCTTTGATACATCAAAACCAAGAGTGTGTACACACACAGCACAGACACTTTCTTTCCTTTTCAGGTCACCTTAAAGCGATGGGATTTGTAACCACCAGCAGGGGGAGCTGAAACACCTGCAAACCCTCTTGGCTAGTATGATCCATGAGCAACAGGAAAGGAATGCTTTTTTAGGGTCTGGATCTCATGGAGTTTTTCTGCTAAGATGAGTCATTGCTAGGATGGAGGAGGAGTTCACCCCGCAGGTGGGCTAATACCCAGAGTTCGCAGGCAAGCGGGAGTGGCAGTCAGCTCAACGTTTTTGCTGTACATATACCACTCTATTGCTCTCATTGGCTGCTGGTGTGGGTGGGAGTTAGAGCCCCTGGCAGCTCTGGGGCTCTCCAGACCGCGTGATCGCCAAACACTTGGCCATTCCATTGTCTAAGGGTGTGCTCAGATATAAGGCATTTCTGGGTAACTAACTCTCTACTTTCAAGTGGCATGGCCTCAAGCATCTGTGGACTTCAACTACTGGGACTCATAAGCACAACAAGCAAGAGGTCACTGCCGCACAGGTAAATACTATTGGATATGTATATAACATTTCACATCCAAGGTCCCCCAAGTGATTTACAATTAAAGCTCAGAAGAACCTCATGTAATCCATGTTATCCACATGTTATAGAGAGGAAAGTGGAGACACAGAAGACCTCATGTTTTCAAAAGTGCCCACACAGCCTGGATGCCCACCTTATACCACCCAGCAGCTGGTTTCTAGAGGTGCAGAGCAGTAATTCCAGAGGAAGCCAGTGGGGGCTGGGAACACTCAGCAGCTCTGAATGAATAGGCCAAGGGGCAGTGTTGCTAACATTTGTGATTTTTTTTTATTGCAAGTCTTGTGATATTTGATGTTTTTCTTGAAGTCCCGGCTCCCAGGGTGCTGTGCTTAGGTGAGAATCGTGACTTTCGCTATTAAAGGAAATTGATTGTGGAGAAAAGCTTGAAACTGCAGCCAGTGAGTGCCCTAAAAGCTCAGCCACCTGAAGGCAAACCCACGCTATATTATTTAAGTCTCGTGATTTTTAGGAGGGCCTGCCTCCCAGTTTTCGAGTGTTGGGTTGTCAGCTGGGCACCTAGAGACACAGCAGTGAACAGCTGCAAACTTGGGCTCAGTGCGATATTTGTAAACCAGTTACTTGCAGAGACCAGCCACGAAAGGGAGATTTGACCACACGCACTAGGCCAAGTGCATTTCATGCTCCCCGGTCAAGTTAGCTCGCCCCCAGTGAACACTACAGGCAGCTGATGCTGTTGGGGCATTAAAGTAGATGGAAGGTGATCCCCCGTAGCTACCCAATTGGGCTGTGACCAGGGGACTGGTGCTACCTGGGTGGTGTAGTGATGCAAATAACAATCATATCATCCACACGCTTGCATGATGGTATTTTAGTGCTCATAAATAGGGCTGTCGATTAATCGCAGTTAACTCGCATGATTAATTCTCAAATTAATCTCAATTCAAAAAATTGCGATTAATCGCACTGCTAAACAATAGAATATCAATTGAAATTTATTAAATATTTGTGGATGTTTTTCTACATTTTCAAATATATTGATTTCAATTACAACGTAGAATACAGAGTGTATACTGCTCGCTTTATATTTTTTATTACAAATATTTGCACTGTAAAAATGATAAAAGAAATGGTATTTTTCAACTCCCTTCATACAAGTACTGTAGTGCAATCTCTTTATCATGAAAGTGCAATTTACAAATGTAGATTTTTTATTACAAGTTCACTCAGTCCTACTTCTTGTTCAGCCAGTCACTCAAACAAACAAGGTCGTTTACATTTAGGGGAGACAATACTGCCCATTTCTTTACAATGTCACCTGAAAGTGAGAACAGGCATTTGCATGGCATTTTTGTAGCCAGTATTGCAAGGTATTTACATGCCAGATGTGCTAAACATTCATATGCCCCTTCACGCTTTGGCCATCATTCCAAGGGACATGCTTCCATGCTGATGCTTGTTTAAAAAAAAAAAAACATTAATTAAATTTGTGACTGAACTCCTTGGGGGAGAATTGTATGTCTCCTGCTGTTTTACCCACATTCTGCCATATACTTCATGTTATAGTAGTCTCGGATGATGACCCAGCACATGTTGTTCGTTTTAAGAACACTTTCACTGCAGATCTGACAAAATGCAAAGAAGGTACCAATGTGAGATTTCTAAAGATAGCTAAAGCACTCGACCCAAGGTTTAAGAATCTGAAATACCGTCCAAAATCTGAGAAGGGACGAGCTGTGGAAGATGCTTTTAGAAGAGTTAAAAGAGCAACACTCTGCTGCGCAAACTACGGAACCCGCACCACCAAAAAAGAAAATCAACCTTCTGCTGGTAGCATGACTCAGATAATGAAAATGAACATTCATTGGTCTACACTGCTTTGGATAGGACAGGAACCCAGGGCTGGCCTTACCATGAGGCGAACTGAGGCAGCTTTTTTTGTCCCATGCAGTTCTCATTCATTGAACTTGGTGGTCAGTGATGCAGCATCAGCTTCTAGTAAGGCTGCTGAATTTTTTAATGTAATTCAAAGCATCTATGTATTTTTCTCTGCATGAACTCATCAATGGCAAATTTTGAAGTAACATCTCAGGACATCCTCTCTGACACTGAAACCACTGAGTGCCACATGATGGGAAAGTTGAGTGGAAGCGATAAAGCCTATCAAACACCAAATTGGGAAGATAGATGATGCCATAGTTGCCATTATGGAGGATAATGCTATGACAGGAACTGTTTGTGGGAGAACAGTGGCAGAGGGAAATGGAATCACCAGAAACATACATAACTTCAAATTTCTGTATGGCTTAGTGTTTGTGGCATGACATACTGTTTGAAATAAATGTTGTAAGCAAGAGACTCCAAGGTGTTGACCTTGATATATCTGGAGCAATGGAACAACTGGACAAAGCAAAGTCATATCTACAGTCTTACCGGTCAGATGAGGGATTTTAAAACGTTCTGAAGAGTGCACAGAAGTTGGCAGAGGAACTTCAGACTGAAGCTATTTTCCCACCCATTCAAGAATACAAGAGTTACCGAAGAAGACAACATTTTGATTACGAGGCACGGGACAATCCCATGAGAGACCCCAAACAACAATTCAATGTTAAATTCTTTAACCAGGTGCTAGATTGTGCAATACAGTCAGTTGAATGTTTCATGCAGCTCAAGGAACACAGCAATATATTTGGGATGTTGTATGATATTCCAAAACTCCTCACTATAGCTGAAGAAGACCTTCGCCAGCAATGCAGGGCACTAGAGACAGTGTTGACACATGAGGACATGCCCGATATTGATGCAAGTCATTTAGGTGATGAACTGAAAGCCCTTTCAAAATACATTTCAGCAGGATCAACTCCAAAGACTGTTCTGGAATATATGTGCACAAATAAGATGACCACCCTCTTTCCAAATGCTTTTGTTGCTCTGCGCATACTTCTAACATTTCCTGTAACAGTTGCCAGTGGAGAACGCAGCTTCTCCAAGCTGAAGTTAATAAAAACACATCTATGCTCCACAATGATACAGGAGAGGCTGGTCGGCCTTGCAACCATCTCAACAGAGCATGAGCTGGCCCACACTGTGGACCTTCAGGAAGCAGTTCAAATCTTTGCAACCAAAAAGGCACGGAAAGGACCACTTTGATTATTCAAACAGATAAAAATGCCAGTGTTTACTATGCAGACACGAAAAGTTACATTTGCTGTTCAGGCATTTGAAAGTTAAGTGTTACTTAAATTTTTTGAACAAGGCATTTTAAGTTGTTAGTTCTCCTTTATTGGGGTAGGTAGCAGAGCAGTACCATGAGAGGAGTATAATAGGAAGAAGTCAGAATGAGACCTTTCAAAGTTTTGTCCCAAGCGAGAGAGAATCGGGGCATCATTTGAGCTCCCCACCTCAGGTGCCAAAATGTGGGCTGGCCCTGCAGGAGCCAATAACTTGGAATCAGTTTTGTACTTACTGCCACCCATCAGCTGACTCCTTGGCTCTGTTGATTTGTACCCTGCTCTCCCCTCCAGGCAGTGGAAGCCAGCCCATCTCCCCGGGTGCAGGCAGGCTGACTTGCACCAAAAAAATACATGATTCAAAAATTGTAGGTGGTGGTGTAGTTGTGTTGGTCCCAGGATTTTAGAGAAACGGGGTGGGTGAGGTAATAGGAGCAGGGTGGGTGGGTGAGGATCAAACGGACATGCTCCGGCGTCTGGTGGAGCTTCAGGAACGGCAGCAGGATAACAGAGTGCCGCTGCAGCTGCTGTATAACCTCCCTCCCCCCTCACCATGTTCCACAGCCTCCTCACCCAGACGTGTAAGAACACGGGGGGGAGGCTCCGTGCACCCTCCCACTCCACCCCAGTGGACAGCCCAACCAAAAGGCTGTCATTATATTGAATTTTTTCAGTGGCCTTTTACTTCCCGCCTATCCTCCTCCCAAACCTCACCCGGGTTACCTTATCGGTTCTCTCCCTATGTTTATAATCAATTAATAAAGAATACATGATTTTTAAACGATAGTGACTTTATTTCCTTTAAAAGCAAGCTGTGATTTAAGGGGGGAGGGTGGTTTGCTTACAGGGAATGAGTCAATCAAGAGGGCGGGTTTTCAACAAACAGAACTTTCACACCGTAGCCTGGCCAGTCATGAAACTGGTTTTCAAAGCTTTTCTGATGCGCAGCGCTTCCTGGTGTGATCTTCTAATCGCCCTGGTGTCTGGCTGCGCATAATCAGCAGCCAGGCGATTTGCCTCAGCCTCGCACCCTGCCAAAAAGGTCTCCCCCTTACTCTCTCAGAGATTGTGGAGCACACAGCAAGCAGCAATAACAATGGGGATGTTGGTTTGGCTGAGGTCTGACCGAGTCAGTAACAAGCGCCAGTGACCTTTTAAATGGCCAAATGCACATTCTACCACCATTCTGCACTTGCTCAGCCTGTAGTTGAACAGCTCCTGACTCCTGTCCAGGCTGCCTGTATATGGCTTCATGAGCCATGGCATTAAGGGGTAGGCTGGGTCCCCAAGGATAACTATAGGCATTTCAACAACCCCAACAGTTATTTTCTGGTCCGGGAAGTAAGTCCCTTGCTGCAGCCGTTTAAACAGAATAGTGTTCCTAAAGACGCGAGCGTCATGAACCCTTCCCGGCCAGCCCACGTTGATGTTGGTGAAACGTCCCTTGTGATCCACAAGTGCTTGCAGCACCATTGAAAAGTACCCCTTGCGGTTTATGTACTGGGTACCCTGGTGCTCCGGTGCCAAGATAGGGATATGGGTTCCATCTATCGCCCCCACCACAGTTAGGGAATCCCATTGCAGCAAAGCCATCCACTATGACCTGCACATTTCCCAGAGTCACTACCTTTGGTAGCAGCAGCTCAGTGATTGCTTTGGTTACTTGCATCACAGCAGCCCCCACAGTAGATTTGCCCACTCCAAATTGATTCCCGACTGACCAGTAGCTGTCTGGCATTGCAAGCTTCCACAGGGCTATCGCCACTCGCTTCTCAACTGTGAGGGCTGCTCTTATCTTGGTATTCTAGCGCTTCAGGGCAGGGGAAAGCAAGTCACAAAGTTCCATGAAAGTGCCCTTACGCATGCGAAAGTTTCGCAGCCACTGGGAATCATCCCACACCTGCAACACTATGTGGTCCCACCAATCTGTGCTTGTTTCCCAGGCCCAGAATCGGCGTTCCACGGCTATAACCTGCCCCATTAACAGCATGATCTCCAAAGCACCGGGGCCCATGGTTTGATAGAATTCCATGTCCATGGCCTCATCACTCTTGCCGCCGTGCTGCTGTAGCCTACTCCTCGTGGCCTGGTTTTGCAGGTTCTGGTCCAGATAAAGCGCAAGGTGTTTACAATGTTCATGACTGCTATCTTGAGCTGAGTGGGCTCCATGCTTGCCGTGGTATGGCATCTGCACTGTTCACCCAGGAAAAAGGCGCGAAACGGTTGTCTGCCGTTGCTTCCCTGGAGAGGGGGAAGGATGTACCCAGAATCATCCGCGACAATGTTTTTGGCCCCATCAGGCATTGGGATCTCAACACAGAATTCCAATGGGTGGAGGAGACTGCGGGAACTATGGGATAGCTACCCACAGTGCAACGCTCCGGAAATCGACGCTAGCCCCGGTACATGGACGCACACCGCCGAATTAATGTGCTTAGTATGGCCGCATACATTCGACTTTATACAATCTGTTTCCAAAATTCGAATTATATAAATTCGAATTAATCCCGTAGTGTAGACATACCCTAAGATTGGGTCTCCTCGGGGGAAGAAGCACCCACCTAGCTGTGAATGCAGAGGAGCCTTTTCCCTCTTTGGCAGGATGAGAAGCAGTGATGCAGGGAGGGGACCCCAAATCTGAGAGGGAATAGGGAAGAGAGCTGATAGCTCATAGTGGAAGGGAGGGGGCTCAAAGGGCGGGTGGAGGGGAGCAGCTCACAAGCCATGCGACTGATGGGGGTAGCGAGGAGAGGCCTTGCCTCCGAGCTCAGGCTGACAGGTGTTGCTGGCCTCAGCTGTTCTCTGGGTGCCAAGACTGGCTCTAATGGGCTGGAATGCAGGGTGGGCTCTGGCAGTGTCAGAGCACGGATACGCTAGAGCACGGGGTTTCTGCAAACACTTGGCTGCTGGCTCTTCTAGGTGACCGGGCCTCAGCCTCAGCCCAGTCCTGCCTGTCAGTTTGGACCAGTGGGCGTGCAGGGAGGCTGGTATCCTGGCTGCTAGTCTCAGTTTCCTGGAGTCTGAGACCCAGTGAAACGCCACTTCCACTGCCCAGCCACCCATGCCAAACGACAGGCCTCAGCCCATGTGTCATTCCAACGGGCCCCACATGGTGGCAGCAGAGCCTCAAATAACAAGCGTCTCTCTATTTAAGGCTGGGAAAAGTGCACAGCCCTGGTTCATGTTGTGGTGTTTGCTGAAGATTCCCTTTTAAAAGGTGAAGAGTCTGCTGCTTCCACCCTGCAGTGTCAGTCACACGCAGGCAGCCCAGCTGTTGTCACATTCTGCCTCCCTGCACTTTCAGCTACACCTGCATTTTCCTTTTACCTCCTCTCACTTCCTGTGTTCCTGTCGGCTGTTATAGCTCCCCTGGGTGCCAGCTCAGAGGTGGCTGCATGGCAGCCTTCAAGCTATGCGTGCACGTGTCCCCTGAATTGTGTACACAGGTGGGGCTGAGTGTTTCCATTGGCCACAGGGCTACACTTTGCTCCCAGCTATTTGACAATATGGCCCATGACTGTAGGATCCACCAGCTGTAAGGCAAGGTCTAGGAGAGTGGGTGCATGAGTTGTACTCCAACATCCTCCAGTGGATCAGGACAATAGCACAATGAAGATACAATCGGCCTCTTACTCAGTCCCCTTACCCAGCACATGCAACTGCAGGACTGATGCCTTCCCAGGGAAAAACTGCTTGTTTTACTCCCAGCAGAGGGATGCAAAGGCCAAAGGAGTCACAAAAAACAAAGCAAGGGGGGTGGGGAGCTGAGCTGACGTGGCCAGAACTGGAAAGGTCAGCTGACAGACTGCTCAGGAGGGGTCCATTGGCAAAATAGGGGGGAGCAATGTTTATGCAGCGCTATGAGCCCACTGGGCTGTTAGGGGCTCTGCTACCCCAGCGGTGATTCAGAGTGACTCCACTGTGGGCTCTGGAGCTGGGCTGCGGTGAGATGGGTGTGACTTTGTTCACCAGCCCATGGGGTAAATGCAATGTTGATTCAACTATGCATGAAGCCTGCCTGGTGTCTCAGGGAATGCAGGGCCGCCCACCACGGCAGCAGTCCAATGGCAGGATCGGGGTCTAGCCAGCATGGGCACCGCCCCTCTGATCACACAGTGCATGGGAGCTCCCACTCTAGAGCTCTCCTCCTGCCCCGTTCCACTCATATTGGGGGGTGACATGGCCCAGGCTCTGCCTTTTCTCTTTTTGCAAAGGAGAAGAATGGGGGGGAAATACATTCTGCCTATTCATAGAATCATAGAATATCAGGGTTGGAAGAGACCTCAGGAGGTCATCTAGTCCAACCCCCTGCTCAAAGCAGGACCAATCCCAACAAACAAACCCCAACCCTAACCCTATTTCACAAATGAAATGCAGCCCGCCACAGTGAGCAGGCTGGGTTTGAAAGGTACCACTTGGAGCTGAATTAGCCCTGAGTGAGGAGCAGGCTGCAGCTTTGCTCCAGAGGAAACTGGATTTGTTTGACTGAGGGATGAACCTTGGCAACTTGTGGGCTTAGTTTCCATGCTAGAGGTTCCCAATGGCCAGATCCGATGCCCATTGAAGTCCAGGTCAAGATTTCCTCTGAGCTCAGTGGGCCTTGGCTTGTGAAGCTTGCACCCATGGATCCACTGCCTGTGCAGCCGTAACTGACTTAGCTGTGCATTGAAACTTCCAGGGCAGCCAGGGACACTCGGGCCTGCAGAAAGGTCTCCCATAGACCCTACAGGGCCTGTGGGGGCAGAAGAGAGGTAGCTGCAAGCTCTGTGCATTGTGCAGGTGGAGTCCAACTCTGGAGTAGCTCAGTCGCAGCCTTAAAACTGGTAAGTTCCTGTTAAATGAGGTGCAGCATGTATGCTGGAATTGAGTGCTGGTGGATAACATTCAGATGCCAGGGGGCGGAGGTAAAGTGCCATGTACGGTCCTGACTTGGGGGTGCTCCAGTTCTCACTATACAGCTTAAAAATGGTGACATGCACAATTGACCTACCACTGAAATGCAGCTACCTCAGCAATGGAACCCGGCAGCTGCTTAACAGCTCCCAGCAATGCTCCATTCAGGACACTGTGTTGTGCCTGGACTGCAGCGGGCATTTAGGCAGGCTGAATGGCATTACCCAGCACAGTGGAGCAAATCCCCTGCCCATGCAGTAATGACCAGGGGCTGTTTAATACCCACGGGTGGGCAGGGTCTGTGTTTTGGTCCCATTTGGAAGGAGCAGTTCCAGGCACCCAGTGTCCCTGAATGCCACCTGCATGGGGCATCTTAGTGCCAATGATGGGCTGGCTCCCATTGACATCAGTGCTGGTCTGGCTCCTGCCTCGAGGGGGTGGCAGGAGGCAAGGCAGGAAGAGTGGCTGGCGGAGGAGGGAGCTTGTGACAGACGGCACAGAATGGATCACGTGCAGCCAAGCCACAGCACATGGGCCCTCTGTAAATTGCACCTGGGATGGACGTGCACTGCAGCCCTAGGCCTTCGCTCCGCAAACCACGGCCTGTTAGCTGCCCCAGGGCCCTTACCTGCCACTCGAGGGCAAGATCACCCCCATCCACATAGCTCCAACAGCCAAGACACTCTGGGTATGCTGGGACATCCTCCAAGCCCAGCTCTCATCTGATCCCACCTTCTCAGGACAGAAACACTTCCTCCTTCCCAGACCAGTGCCCTCCTCTGGCTGCTGCAGTCCTTCAGAACTGGCCAATCCCCAAACACCTGGGCACTATCTGGTGTCCCAAGAGAGCCGGGAATAGGACTGGCTGCAGCTCCTGAGTCGTGTGGCTGGGATCTGGGAAATATTCCCCATGGGCAGGTCAGGGCTCTCACTGCAGTTTACAATAGGCTCCTCTTTGGGGTTTGAAACCCACTAGGTTCCCTGTTGGAGCGGTCGGGTGTCCCTGGCCAGCTCACACCTCCAGGCCCTGATGGACCAGCCCGCTGGCATTCCTGCTGCGCAGTGGGACTGGCTGACCCCACAGTCCGGCAGGAGGGCAAGGGGTGGGGAGGGGCCTCGGGCAGTGGCAGTGTGGTTCTGTTCTGTCTGAGTTGCCTGCCTCCCAGCCTGGCTTCTGGGCGTATTTGTAGCTGCGCATGCAGCATCGAAGCAGGGAATAATAATAGCTCAGCTCTCCTGCTAGGAAATGTGGCATGACTTGGCGTCATCAAGCAGGGCAACGATGCTGCTGTTCTCCCCGGAGTCACAGGGGAGGGAACCCAAGGGCCAGAGAAGCAGGAAAATGAAAAGAAAGGGCTGGGGAAATAGTAAGTGGAGATTTCTGAGCTGCAGGAATAGTCTGGTTTGAGGGCAGGTACAGGTAAAACCAACCCAGCTAGGGCCAGCCCTGGGGTTTGAATGCTGGCACCTGGGAAGTCAAAGGCATGAGCCGCTACCACTCACGCTATGGGCAACGACCCCTCGCTGGCCTGGCCACTGAAGAGGGGGACACCCTACGCTGTCCTCCCCTGGGTTACAGCAGGCCTGATTTCATCCAGCCCTTGCCCAGAAGGGCAGCAAGCCAGAGCCAGCCTTGGGGAAGGTTGGGGCAGTGCTATTGATTCCCTGCTGTAGGGTTGCCAACTTTCTAATTGCACAAAACTGAGCACTCATGCCCTGCCCTGCCCCTTCCCTGAGCCCCCCCTCCCTCTGTTGCTTGCTCTCCCCCACCCTCACTCACTTTCACTGGGCAGGGGATTGGGATGCAGGAGAGGCGAGGGCTCCAGCTGGGGGTGTGGGCCCCAGGGTGGGGCTAGAAATGAGGGATTCAGGGTGAAGGAGGGGGCTCTGGGCTGGGGCAGAGGGTTGGTGGGGGAGGGGGCGTGGAGTGCAGGCTCTGGGAGGGGGCTCAGGGCTGGGGCAGGGGGTTGAGGTGCAGAAGGGGGTATGGTGTGCAGGCTCTGGGAGGGTGTTTGGGTGCGGGAGGGGCTTCTGACCTGGGGTAGGGCGTTCAGGGTGTGGGCTCTGGCCAGGCGGTGCTTACCTCAGGCAGCTCCCGGTTAGCTGCGCAGCAGGGCTAAGGCAGGCTTCCTGCCTGCCTGCCCTAGCTCTGCACTGCTCCCAGAAGCGGCCGGCATATCCGGCCCCTAGGCGGAGGCATGGCCAGCCGGTTCTGTGCGCGGTACGTGCTGCTCGCGCTTGCAGGTGCTGCCCCCGCAGCTCCCATTGGCTGCAGTTCCCAGCCAATGGGAGCTGCGGAGATGGCGCTTGGGGTAGGGGTGGCGAGCAGAGCTTCCCTGATCACCCCTGCACTAGGAGCCAGATGTGCTGGCTGCTTCCAGGAGCTGCACGGAGCCAGGGGAAGCAGCGGTGCTGCCTGGAGCCGCCAGGGTCCCTTTTCGTCCAGGGATTTCCGCTTGAAAACTGGACACCTGCCAACCCTATGGGTGAAGCTCACACTCATGTTCCATAATAGTAGCTGGCCTCACCCTTGGGCTAAGGGCAAAGGCCCATTGTGCCTTCTGTGTGTGTCCAGAGCCAGGCTCAGAGGTGGGCCAGCAGGGGGGTCACCGGGGCACCAGCTTCCAGGGGCACCAGATCAGAATCTGGGGGTGGGGTGGAAGTCGCATGCCTCAGCTGCTGTTTATTGGTTGGTTGGTTTTTGCTTGGCCGGCCTGCTCAGTTAGTGGGGGCCGAAAACCATTTTCCACCAGGCCAGCCCTGCGGGTCCCTCTCCTGTTGGGACTACTGACTGTGTTGTCTCATGACACGGCTCTCTCTATGTAGCTCATGGGTGCTGCCTGCTTTAATGATGACTGACGCGAGCAGGCTACCTACAACTGGCCAGCCAGTGAAAGGTTTGGCTGGCATGCTGCTTTCCCTGGCTCCTCCTCTTATGGGCGTGGCTCCAGAATGGGCGTGGACTCGAGGTGGGTGGGTGTGGCTCTGGGGGTGGGGATGGTTTGCCCTAGAGTGGTGATGGTAGTAGGGGGAGATTGCCATTCATTTGTCTGCCCCTCGGTCCTCCCTAGGGTGACCAGATGTCCCGATTTTATAGGGACAGTCCTGATTTTTGGGTCTTTTTCTTATATAGGCTCCTATTACCCCCCACCCCCTGTCCCGATTTTTCACATTTCCTGTCTGGTCACCCTAGTCCTCCCTCCAGGCTCATCACTGGCTCTTTCCCAGTCTGTGCAGCCTGTCCATCTCTCGGTGCAGGGATGTTCCGGGCAGACAGTTCCTCTCCCACCACCCTCACAGGCCTTTGCAGCAGGACAGTCGCATACGTAGGCTGTGGCTTTCCTCCCTCCATGCTCTGCCAGTTTAGCTGTTTCCTTTTAGGAGGGGAGAAAGAAGAGGCAAGAGCTCACTTCCTGGAAGGAGAGTGGGGGTCCCTCAAGGGCAATGAAACTGAGCCGTGTTAGGGCCTCTCCTGTAAGATGGCTGCAGGGCGGCAGGTAGGAGGTGAGACTGGATTTCCCGTTTTGTGGTTTAGCCTCATCTCCTGACCAGAGCACCTCATTGCAGCTCCATGGAGCTGAGGGCCTCTAGGCTAGGGAGAAGCAGCATGAGCGACTGGGCCTGGGAAGCCCTCTAGGGCATGTCTCTGAGCCTGGCACGGCGCTGCCCACGCCCACATTCCCTCTGCCCCAGGGAGCCTGATCCTGGATAGCAGTGACAGCTGCCTCTCCCGAACCCTGCCCTTGGGAGTCTGTCCCACCGCCCACTTGCTGCCCTCTTCCTAAACTCTCTCTCGCTGGCCTGGCTAGCTCTGTGGCCTGTCATCTTCCGAGGCTGTGAATAATTCACTCCCTCTGGCCAGGCTGTTTCCTTGCAGGTATTTATAGCCTGTGATCATGTCTCCTCTGCGGCGCTCTCTTAGGCGGTGTAAATTTAGCTCCTGCAGTCTCTCGCATGCCTTACCCTCTAGTCCTTGCAGCGTTTTTTTTTTTGTCCTTCTTTGTATTTGCCTTTGGCTTCACTGTGGCCTGCCCAGCCAGTAGGGCCGGAGGGCAAGGACAGCATTGAGTCTGGGGCTCTAGCACTGAGCAATGTGTCAGATCGGCAGCGCAGTCACAGCCCAGCCTTTGTTCACACCAGTCGTGCATTCCCTTCCCGTGCATATTCTAGTGGGCAAATGTTACTAGTGCAAATATTCACAAAAAGCTTCTTTTCAGTGTGAATGTCCCACAAATTGAGAATTTCACAGTCTGCTAAGTCATTTCTGCTCTCATCAGCCAGTTCTATACATCTCCCTATCCAGGAATATAAATAATACTAGTGACCGACGTACCTAGCTGACCGAGCGGCAGTTGTGAATATTTGCCACGAGCTGCTGGCTAACAAGCTGTGGAACGAGAATGATTTGCTGAAGAAAGTCACCAGAGAACTTTGAATGAATCTGAGAAATTTGCAATCTGTTCACAGATAATTCGCCAACAGAAAAGGGGGGGGGGGCAATTGGACAAATAAATGTTTTTTCCCAGTTCTAACTGAAATGCAGCCACTTCTGGGGTGGAACAAAGCAGCTGTTTAACATTACCAGGACAGTGTGGGACAGGAAGTGACAAATACCCAATTAAATTAATGGGGAAAGCTAGCTGGGCGAATGTAGCTACCCAAATTGAAATCCCTCTTGTGAAAAAAGTGCCAAGTGATTGTTAATGAGCCCAGTGTGCAGGCCCTTGAGGGGGTGTCCCATCCAAAAGCTGTCGTTACCAGCAGGGCTCAGTCCTGGTTTGCAGGAGACAGTGTGGCCTAGTGGACAGGGAGCCAACCTGGGTATTACAACAGCTGCCTTCCATTCCACAGCTGCCACAGACTTGGGATGGGAGCGTCCCTGCACTGTGCCTCAGTTTCCTCACTTGTAAGATGGGTTAATAAAGCTGTCCCTCCCCTTTCAAACGTGTTCTGGGCTCTGTGGGTGGAAAGCCCTCTCCGCACAGCACGTTTGGGGTAATGAGCTCTGGGCGGGACTTTTTCGACCAATCATTTTTTCGTTGAAATGGAACCTCTCAAATTGGGATGAAGAGTCGAGCTCTTGAAAATATTCGCAAACCGAAAAAGCCAAACAAAAACATCTGGGGTCATGACGATGTTTGAGATTTCGGCATTATGGCCTGATTTGAGAGGGGGGAAAATTGGAAACGCTTGGCAACTGCTTCCCAGCTGTAACGCAAACATGTTGGAGAAAAACTTAGGTGAGTTTAGTCAGGGCCGGCTCTAGGCACCAGCCTAGCAAGCGTGTGCCTGGGGCGGCAAACGGGAAAGGGCAGCTTCCTGTCCTGGGCAGTCTTAGGGGGCACTGTGGCGGCAGCTCCTCTGGTGGTTCCCTCGTCAGCAAGTCGGCGGCAGCTTTTTTTTTTCCTTCGCTGCTTGGGGCAGCAAAAAAGGTAGCGCTAGCCCTGAGCTTAGTACAAGTGAAAGGTGCCGGATTGAGAGCCAAATGCTGGGAGGCTCTGGCTGACTGACCAGACTAATGTACAGTGCCCAGCACTATTGTAGCTAAGCGCAACCCAACAGCTACGGCACAGGCACAGGCGTATCCTTACTCTAGCAATTCACTCAGGCCCATATCCTCAAAGGGATGTAGGTGCCTAACTCCTATTGATGTCAATGGAGTTAGAGCTCATCTGTACTGCCGTGAAGGGGCCACAACTCCTTTCTGGAGCCTGTGACTCTGTGGGACGACAACAGTACAGGCAGCATGGCCTTGGGGTTACGGCCCTGGCATGGGGTTTAGGAGAGTTGGGTGCAATGCCGCTCGGCGTCAGATGCCCTGTGAGACCCAGACCCTCAAACCATTGATTTCAGTGGGAGTTAGGAGCCTATTGATGTCAATGGAGTTAGGTACCTCAAAACCTTGGAGGAGCTGAGCCTTAGAGGTACCATGGCTCTAGAGCTCAGCAGACAGGCTCCCGATCAAAGTCTGCTGGGTTTTCGGCCTCTGGATGCTGCTACTTGGGGAGTTGATTTTTATGACGTGTCAGGAGGGTGACTGAGAGCATTGCCTCACAGGCTGGCTGACGAGCAGCCGCTAGCAGGGCTCTGCGCAGGCCGACAGGATCGGGACCTTGAGCCACAGAAATGGAAGGAGCTGCCCAAAGATGCGGTATCCACTCACCCCAGCTCTGGAGCTGTGGGGACCATGCGGCATTGATCTGGGTTGCTGTGTCACGCTCAGCACCAGGGGAGCTGCGGGCTGTGTGTACTGTGTGGAATGGGCTGGACACTGCTCGAGGAGAGGAACCCACATGGATCAGAGCAGGACCGGGGCCAAGACTCATCTGTACTGCCCAATACTCACCATTCAAACCGTACCCTGCTGTGAAGGGGCCACAACTCCTTTCTGGAGCCTGTGATTCTGTGGGACGACAACAGTACAGACAGCATGGCCTTGGGGTTACGGCCCTGGCATGGGGTTTAGGAGAGTTGGGTGCAATGCCGCTTGGCGTCAGATGCCCTGTGAGACCCAGACCCTCAAACCATTGATTTCAGTGGGAGTTAGGAGCCTAAATACGCTGGTGGATCTGTGCCTCCATTCTCCATCTGTGAAATGGGACAAGAACCTTTCCTCTGTCTGCTCAGGCTGCCAGCACCCAGCGGGGCTCTTTTGGCCTGTAGCTGCACAGCACCCAGTGCAGTGGGGCCACTGGTTGGCTAGTGCCTCTAGGTGTGACTGTAATAAGAGCCCCAGGTCTGTATTCAGGGAGCTCTCATGCCCAGACGAAGCCCTTGGGGCAACAAAAATGATTAGGGGTATGGAACAGCTTCCATATGAGGAGAGATTAATAAGACTGGGACTTTTCAGCTTGGAAAAGAGATGACTAAGGGGGGGATATGATAGAGATCTATAAAATCATGATTGGTGTGGAGAAAGTAAATAAGGAAGTGTTATTTACTCCTTCTCATAACACAAGAACTAGGGGTCACAAGATGAAATTAATAAGCAGCAGGTTTAAAAGAAACAATAGGAAGTATTTCTTCACACAACGCACAATCAACCTGTGGAACTCTTTGCCAGAGGATGTTGTGAAGGCCAAGACTATAACAGGGTTCAAAAAAGAACTAGATAAGTTCATGGAGGATAGGTCCATCAATGGCTATTAGCCAGGATGGGCAGGGAGGGTGTCCCTAGCCTCTGTTTGCCAGAAGCTGGGAATGGGCGACAGGGAATGGATCACTTGATGATTACCTGTTCTGTTCATTTCCTCTGGGGCACCTGGCATTGGCCACTGTCAGAAGACAGGATACTGGGTTATATGGTGTAATGTTGCACTCTATATGATTTTATGAAAGTATGCTGATGAGTGTGAACATAATGTAACTAAAATATGCTTCATACAAAAGGTCTCTTGTAAGGTATCATTACAAAGCTTATAATCTACTGAGTTTGGTCATCCTATTTGTATAAATGTACCACTCTTGTATCAGAAACTAGAAATATTAAATATAACTCTGAGGGCCTATTGTAATTATGCAAAGTGTGGGCCATTAATGGTGCTTTGGAATCTTGATGGCTCCCATTAACCAGGACAATTGACTGCATATGGCTCTGTTTTACTTGTAAGTCTTCCTGTATACCTGTGTGCTGGCAAGTGGGAAATGAAGTCTTACAGTGACATGTGATCATGTCACCTGAACTGGAATCCATCTTTAACCCAGTGCTTTTCCATTGAGAAGGAGGGGGTGGGAACCCAGAGAGGGACAAAGGATTCCCGCCTTATGCAAAAGATATATAAGTGGGTGGAACAGAACAAATGGCGGCCATCATGAGGAATCCCCTAGCTACCACCTGAGCTGTCACAAGGGCTGTACGAGGGGAAAGGATTGCACCCAGACTAGGAAGGCATCCAGTCTGTGAAAGAAACTTATTGAAACACCTCTGAGGATGAGATTTTATCTGTATTCAGTTTTATTACTGTACTAGGCTTAGAGTTACGTGTTTTATTTTATTTTGCTTGGTAATTCACTTTGTTCTGTCTGTTACTACTTGGAACCACTTAAATCCTACTTTCTGTATTTAATAAAATCACTTTTTACTTATTAACCCAGAGTATGTATTAATACTGGGGTGGGAGGGAACAGCTGTGCATATCTCTCTACCAGTGTTATAGAGGGCGAACAATTTATGAGTTTACCCTGTATAAGCTTTATAAAGGGGAAAACGGATTTATTTGGGGTTTGGAGCCCATTGGGAGCTGGGCATCTGAGTGTTAAAGACAGGAACACTTCTTAAGTTGCTTTCAGTTAAGTCTGCAGCTTTGGGGCACGTGGTTCAGATCCTGGGTCTGTGTTGGAGCAGACTGGTATGTCTGGCTCAACAAGACAGGGTGTTGGAGTCCCAAACTGGCAGGGAAAGCAGGGGCAGAAGTAGTCTTGGCACATCAGTTGGCAGTTCCCAAGGGGGTTTCTGTGATCCAACCCATCATAATGGACCTTTGGTCTGACCCAGTATGGCTGTTCTTATAGAATAGGTACCCAGTGCACTGGTTGGGTACCTATGCTAGGTATGTGCCCAGCCCCATTTCCATAGGGGCTGGTGCCTCACGGTGTCTGAGATATTTCTCCTCCCTGTGTCCCTGGGAGGCCGGGCAGGGATCTCAGCCCCTTTGTGGCTGGGCCCCAGGTCAGGTGGGAGTGTGGGGCAGAGCCAGGCACTGAACATGGGTCTTGGGCTGGTGCCCAGCAGTGTGCCCATCCTCCCTCTCTAGCTGTACCTTTAAAAACCAGTGCAAGAAATCAATGCCTTGTGCTCGGGCATGCGTGTTCCCCAGGCTGCGTGGCATTGCTGGCAGGGTTGTGCATGCAGACCCTGGGACTGGGCAGTGCCACGGGTACCCCCAATATTATCCTCCATGCCGGGTGCATCTGGGTACCAGGAGCCCTTGAGAGATGCCTGCTGGGGTGAGGGCAATGGGCATGGGGTGGGAGTCCCATCAAGCCAGACTATAGGCAGTGCTGTACAAAAGCCAGTGGCCACTTCCCATGGGTAAGTGTCTTTGTGGCCTCCTGCACTGGGCTCCCCTCCCTGGCTCCAGCTGCCTGGGGGCAGCCCCAGCCCTGGCAGAAGCTCCCTGTGAAGCCCATAAGGTGACCTTTGCCCTCTGAATGCCATGGGGGCTGGGCTGGGGATAGCAGTGGGACTGGGCCTTTTGTGGGGTCGGCTAAAGGGTGGCCTACAGACTCCTAGGACACAGCCCCTGGGATCCCCAGGCTCAGTGTGGGGTGGCCTGCCCAGCCCCCAGAGACACAGCCTTTCCTCTGCAGGGCACTGGACGGAGTGTGGCACAGCAGGGCCCGTGGGAAGGATTTTGCAGGCTGCATTGCCACGTTAGAGAGGGGATCGGCTGCCTGCCCTGCACACTAGATCTTGGCAGGCTGGGTGTGTGGCGCCTCCCCTGGAAGGCAAGAGGGGCTCTGAGTTGCTGGTGCTGCGATCCTGCTGGCTGCAGGGATAGCTGGGGAAACTGGCCCAGGCCCCCTAAAGGCTGCGATGGGCCTTGGCTGCTTTAACTAGTCTAAAATCCCAAAGGTAATGGCTCCCTGGGGGGAAGGAAGGGGAAGGGTTGGAAAGGAAGATATCAGCTAATTAGTCTTAATGGTGTCAGGCTGGGAAGGTTGATTAGCATAATTAATCTAGCCCTGTGATTAGCCCCGAGGTGCCTCCGGGATGCATCCGGTGAAACGTGGTGAATCTGGGAATGCACTGGGGGTGGCAGCTTTGGTTTTGGCTTCAGGTCAGTTCTTGTAGTTTCCCTCCTCGAGCGGGGGAGGGCAGAGCTGCCCTGCTCCCCTCACCCTCAGGCTGGTTGCAGCGAGGGGGCGCAGCAGGTGCAGAAGGGAAGAGCCTGATCTTGTGTGGCAGAAGGGCAGGCCTGGGAAAGGGCACGGCTCTGTAGAGAGACGGGTATTCCCCAGAGGGACATAAGTGCTGGAACAAGGGGTGCTGCAGCGCCCCTGATTCAAAGTGGTTTCCATCATATGCAGCGTTTACAGTTTAAATGGCTCTCAGCACCCCCACTATGCAAATTGTTCCAGGCCCCCTGCAGAGGGGCAGCTGGAGAGCTGGGCTCTGCTCCTGGCCCTGCCAGTGACCTGGGGCAAGCCGCTTCCCCTCTCCCCTTTGGTTGGCATGTCTGTTTGTACTGTAAGCTTTTGGCGCGGGGACCGGGTGTCGCTGGGTGTGTGGAGCCTCTAGCCGGGGGGGGAGGAGGGCTCAGAGCCCAAGGGGCCCCATAGGGGCTGGGATGGGGTTCAGGTTTCACACACCAGGGCCATTTACCCTCATCAGCCCTGAGCCCTACACACTCCCCGGTGCACTACACAGCTCTGTGCCTGCAGTCCCGGGGGTGCGAGCCATTGTGCACACCCATCTGCACTGCAGCCAGGGACCTGGTTCCAGGAGGGCTCTCGCCCGCTGCAGAGACAGACCCTTAACTGGGCTCCCACACTGGGCTAGCTCCTCGGCTAGAGTCCTGGTTGCACTGCCATGGGAGCCCCGGTCTGAGCCCCTCCAAGCTGGCAGTCATGGGCCCAGGCCTGTCCTGGAACAGCCTCCTCTCCCCCGGGAACCCCGGCTGTACCATGCTCCACCGGGGGGGAGTCATAGCTGTGACCAGGGCTCAAGGGAAGAGGGAGGGATGCACCTCTGTGCAGAAAGCCATGTGCCAGAGGTGCCATTCCTGCTTCCCCGCCAGTGGACCTATGTTGCTGCTTTAGGCAGGGCTGGACAGGGTCTGAGCCAGCCCCTCCTTCTTCCCACCCATCACACAAACCTGGGGCAGGCTGCAGGGCCCTAGCACAGCCCTCCCCGGGGTGCACAGAAGGTGGGCTGGGGGGGGGGTGCCTCCCCCTGGCCTGCCACCAAAGCTCTGGTGTATGGAGCCCCCCCTCCCTGGGTGAGTGGCCCAGCCTGCAGCAACCCCCCCAGTCGGTGGCTCTCTCGTTGGCTGGCCGGGCAGCCTGCTCTCAACCACGCAGGGGCACATGGGGAGGGGGCAGCCACTGTCGTCGGCACCCCAGACCCCAGCCGGGGATCAGACTCAAAGGCCTGCAAAGCCGAGCAGGAATGTCCACCCCACCCCACACCTCAGCTGCTGCCTCCCCCTGCAACTCTGCCCCCTGCCACTGCACTGACAAACGGGACATGCAGGACCAGGGCTGGCCAGGCGAGCAGCTGCTCAGGGGCCTGGCCTCCCGCTCCCTCGCAGGGGGCCCAGACGGGGAGGCACCATACAGCCTGACCCCCACATTCGGTGACCCCCATCCACCCCTAAGTGCTCTAGATGGGGCAAAGTGGCGCCCTGGCCCCGTCTCTCTCCACCCCACAGTGGTGCCAGAGGGCAAAGCCACTCAAGGATGCTCTCTCCCCACCCCGCCTGTGATCAGCCAGCCCCGCCGTGCGATCTGCCCCGTCCCACGGCCTGATCCCCTCCCTTGGGAGCAGGCCGGGAGGGACGCAAGTGCATTGAATCCAGTGCCTCGGGCAGGGCAGCTCTAGTTTTCTCCCCGGCGCCGGAGCCAGCCGTCAAAGGCAGCGCGTCCCTTTCCCTCCCCGCAGCACGGAGCCGTCTGCAGAGCCGTGCCCCTCCGCGCCCTTCTCCCGGGCTTCCCCGCTGCAGCTGCGAGTGCGGCGTGTCTCTCTCGCCTTCAGCAGCTGCGCGGCGGAGCTGGGGAGAGGCTCAGCTGTTTCATCACGAGGGAATTCTTTGAAATTCCTGGGCTGCCATCTGGGTTATGCAAATGCCCCAATTTGACGGCTGCGTGTGGACCTGCTTCCGGACCCGGCGACAGGAGCTGTTATTATCTTGCTCTTTCTCTTGCAGCGCCGGGGGGGGGGGGAGGCAATTTAAAGTGCCAAGCGGCATTAAAATATAAACCTCTCTGGAGGCCGCGGAGAAGCGGGGCTGCCTGGGTCACACAGACGCTGCGGCCAGGGGACTGGCTGGCGGGGGGTGGGGAGAGGGCAGGGGACTTGCACCTTCAGGCTGCTGGCCTAAGAACAGCCGCTAGGCTCCAAATGTGGGGTCCGCACCCCCTTGAACTCTGGGGCAGAACGTCCTGCTTCTGGTCCTGTTGCAGTTAGCACTGTGCTGTGGAGTGGCCCATGTGCAGCGAGTTAAGGGATCTCAGCACATGTCCTGGCAGCCCAAGACTCCTCACTCTGCCAGCAGCCTTGGGGGCTGACCCAGAAGCTGCATCTCAGGGTCGGAGGGGAGGCAGGGTGGTAGAGCAGGGACGATGGTCTGTAGGGCTGGCAAGCTGGCACTTTTCTGCAGCATGAAATCCTTCTTTGCACAAAGCTCCTGTTGCGAGTGTGTCCTGGGGGGCGGCTCCCAGGGGCGGAAGGAGAACAAGGCAAGAGGAGGTAGACACCTCCCAGGGTCCCTGCCCTCTCCTGTGTTAGTCCATCCACTCCACTGTATCTTTGTGCCTCCTAGTAATGGCCAGGGGTGGCTCAGGGATAGAGCCCGCTGCCATGCCACTGATCGGGGAGACGAGGCGTGAGGCTCAGCCGAGTCACGGTGCTCAATCACTGGCACCTGAACCGGGACCAGCTGGTGGGGGGCCCCAGGCCATAGGTGCTGCACTGTGCAAGCTCCAGCTCCCCGCCGATGGGACTTTGTTACCAGACCAGGGGTTGGCGGTGCCAGTCAGGTCTGCTCATGCTGAAGCGAATGGGTGGTGGCGAGCGTAGGGCAATCCAGCCACCAGCTTAATCTGGCACGGTTGCTCAGCAGGCTGGGAGCCAGAGCCCCGAGGGGTGACCTCCTGCAGGCCTAGCCCCTGTGTAGCAGAGTGCTCGTGCTCGCTCATCTGCAGATGCCAAGGATCTTTCCCTCCCATGTGCTTCTCAAAGGATGAGGGGCAGGGGGGCCATCATGTGCTGAAGGGCAAGGGGGGCAGTTGCCCCCGAGATCTTGGTGTAAAAACAAACGAAAGGAAGGACTTCTTCCCAGAACACACAGACAACCTGTGGAACTCCTTGCCAGGCGATGATGTGAAGGCCAAAAGTATAACGGAGTTCAAAAAAAATTGGATAAGTTCCTGGAGGACAGGTCCATCAGTGGCTCTTAGCCAAGCTGGTCAGGGAGGCAACCCCATGCTCCTGGTGTCCCTAAATCTCTGACAGCCAGATGCTGGGACTGGATGACAGGGGATCACTCAATAATTGCCCTGTTCTGTTCATTCCTTCTGAAGCTCCTGGCATTGGCCAGTGTTGGAAGACAGGATACTGGGCTAGATGGACCACTGTCTGATCCAGCATGGCCATTCTTATGGGGCCAGACCTGGACTGGAGCTGCCTGAGTCCAAGCCTGCCTGACCCTCTGGGTCCAAGTTCTGTGGGCTAGCCCGAGCCACCACCCATACGGCAAGATCACGCCACTGTTTTCAGTGCTCTAGCTCAAGCATAGCATCATGCATCTGCCTGGGCTGGGAAGGCTCCGTTCAGCTGCAGTGTAGCCAGACCCTCTGTGTTGTAGTTTTACAAATGGGGTAATAGCACTACCCTATCTCCTGGGGCAGGGAGATAAATACATTAATGTAGGTGAGGTGCACAGATACATGAGGCCAGAGCTAGGGTTATTTTATCCCAATAGTTGGCCCCATGCCCTGCCTCATGGACAAGCCCCAAGCAACCGGCTGTAAAACCTGCTAACTTTCAGCGCTCATGCACATCTTCTCCCTGTTGTGTGGCTCCACTCACTCAGCTGGCACCAGGAGAAGTGATTCGTGCTTTCTAAAATGCTAGCCTAGTGTCAAAGCTGTAATTCCCCAACCCTTTGCTCTCCGTGTGAGAAGCTGCAACCGATTAATGGGGGGAAGCATTTCCTGGCACAAACTAGAGAATAAAATTAGCAAACTGCAAAAAAAGCTCATGGAGATTCAGTCTCCCAGGGTGGGATTCCGGGGCTGTCTGCGCCGACTGGCTCGAACACTCTCAGGAGAGCTCAGCACCTTGCAGGCTTGAGGCCTGGTTAATATTTTAGGAGCCCGCTTGCCACAGGCGCTGGGCGGCTAGCACAATAGCCTTTCATCTCTACCAGGCCTTGCTTTGAATTTGGCGCAGGCTACAAACGACAGGAGCTGGTGCTCTCAGCCTAGCCCTTATCTGACATTTTTCCTCTTCACTAAACTGCGGCGCAATTAGGCAGCGGCTGCAGCAGGCGCTGTTCCGGGCGAGGCCAGGACTGGAGAAAGCACAGATGTTCCAGTCTGAAGTGTGTCGGCGAAGTGGCGTGAGGGGGGGAAGAGGAAAAAACCCAACCCTGACGAGTCTGTGTAAGTGGAATTCGCCCAGCACAGCCAGGCTTTGCGTTGCTTCTCTGCAATGCATGTTGGGCCCCCGGCCGAGTGGTGACTGCGCCTTGTGAGGGTGAGGGGGGTGCAGAGGCAGGGCATGTAGGGGACCTCTCACAGTCCTGCCCTGGGTGTTCAGGGGGAATATGCCCACCTCCTGGGACTGCACAGGCACAGCCTGCCACTCCTAAGCAGAGTTGGGGGGTCCCAGGGCCCCAGCTGGTCGGTTATCAGCTTCCATGTCTCCTCAGATTAGAGCCAGCATCAGTGAATTGTCTCCAAGGAACTGTGTGTGTGTGTGTGTGTGTGTGTGTGTGTGTGAATGCAATACAGCCTGCCACATGGTGGGGAGAGTGTATATGAATGCAATGTACCTTGTCACACATGGATGTGTGTGAGAGAATGCAATCACCCTGTCATACAAGGATTGTGTGTGAGTGCGGTACAGCCAGCTACATAGGGTAGGGAAAAATTACAGGGTTTCTAGAGAACAAAAAGTTTGCAGGAGAAGTTAATGAATGCAGAGATTCTTTATCAGCAGAAAACTCCTTAAATCCTTGTGCTGCTACCCCGGATTACAGAACTACTGGAGAGTCTGTATGGTTCAGGGGTGTATGTGTGTCCCTCTTGCATCTGTGGAATTTGTGCACATTTGTGTTTATATTGTCTGTTTCTCTAGCTAGCTAACTATTTTGATGCCCATCACCGTAGTATCTGGGCACCTCCGAAGTGAACACACAGGGCCGGATCCTGCCCATGTTAAAGTCCCTTTGTATTGCTCTGCAGGTGTCATGGGGCCTTGATACTGTTCTGAGTGGTACCCCTGCGTTCCTCATACCACTGGGGCAAGGAGTGTGCTGAGGGTGGGGCAGGGAGGGACAATGACCAGAGCATGGTGCAATCCCCCTTAGGGACCATTACACGCTGGTAAAGTGTACAGCAGGCCCGAGGCTGCTCTAAGTTACACCGAACACCAAAGGGTCCCCTCTGGCATCTGAGTGAGCTGTGGTGCATCTGAGCACTGAGCCACGGAGCGCCTGGTTTCTCTCGCCCTGTCCCTGCCACAAGTGAGCAAGGGAGGATCCTGTTCAGAGCTATGTATGCTCTCCTGAGTGTCTGTGGAGGGCGGGTTTGTGGTGTGTGGGCGTAGCTGAGCTGCTGGGCAGATGCCTCTGTGCTTGGCATTGGCACTTGCTGAATGGAAGGGCCTGGAGGGGGGTGAATGCTAGTGTCAGCAGAAGGGCCGGCTCAGGATTTTTGCCGCCCCAAGCACAAAAAAAAAGCCGGAGTGCCGCCGCCGAAGCAAAAAAAACAAAAACAAAAAAACCCCAGAGTGCCTCCCCTTGAAAAGAGCCGCCCCCAAAGGGCTGGAATGCCGCCCCTTGAGAAGTGCTGCCCCAAGCACATGCTTGGAACGCTGGTGCCTAGAGCCGGCCCTGGTCAGCAGTGTGTGTCTGCAGTGTGTGTGTGTGTGTGTCTGAGGTGTGTGTGCGATGTGTGAGTTCTAGTGTCTGCCGGAGTGTTGTTTGTGTGTGTGCTTTGGGTGTGTGTGATGTCTGTGTGTGAATTCTAGAGTCTGGGGAGCATGTGCATTGTTGTGTCTATGTGTGTGTGAGTTCTTGTGTCTGTGGGATCTGTGTGTGTGTGTGTGTGTGATGTGTATGTGAGTTCTAGTGTCTGCAGTAGGTGTCGGGTGTGTGCGCATGGTATCTATGTGCGTGAAGTCTGGTGTGTCGTTTGTGGTGTGTGTCTGTCTCCGTGGTGGGCGGGGGGTTGTGTCTGTGATGTATGCACATTGTAGTGTCAATGATTGTGTCTGTGGGATGGAGTTTGTCCTGCTATTTGTGGTCAGCGTCACAGTGTGCTGTCTCTTCGTGCACACACACATTTGCATAGCTGCTTTGCCTCTCTGCTCCCCATTGTGGTGTAGGAGGTAAAACCAGCACAATCGACTACTCTGTGGAAGCTGCCAGCTCCCCAGCTCTGCTACCCACCCTTCCCAGAAAGCACTGTGAACTCTGACCTGCCACCACATGTTCGGCATTGAAACAGGAGCTGTTCTGTGACCCCTGGCCCCACGCTGGCTAGCCCTGAAACAGGAGCCGGCTGACGGGAACTATAAACAGAACATTTCCCTCCCTCTGCAGCTCAAATTGTTCCAGGAGTCGAGTGTCAAAAGTGGCTTCCTGGTCCCCAAGCCAAGATGGTCTCGCTTGGATCCTGTCGGGTCACCCTGGGCCCTGCGGCCACGCATGAAGTGGTGTCAGGGAGCTCCGGTTGCTCTCTCGCAGCCAATGTTGTGGCCAGCATTCACTCAACCCCAGGAACAGGAGGACTGGGAAGCCTTTGAGGGGCTGGGTGTGGAGCTGTTTGCATGCCATGGCACTTGGCACCACCGCTTAGAAAGTTGCTGGGCCCCATTTGCGGAGGCCAGGAGAGGCGCCTGCTGTTTTGACTGTGGCTTTGTCAGGGGCTATGGGGTGCACAGGGCTGAGCGTGGGGAGGGGAGTGCAGGGAGGTGTGTTGAATGCACAGTGCGAGAGCACCGGCCGGCTGACGAGCCAGCCTCAGCAGATGAAGAGGAAGGTGCTGGAGGCCGAGGAATGGGGGGGTGGAAGCTGGCATGGGGAATGGAAGCCAAGCTGAGAGTTGCTTGAGCACCCAGCCCTGAACTGCTCCCCTCCCCTGTTCCTCTGGTGGTGGTGGTGGACAGACAGGCGCGAGCATTGGGAAGTTTGGGAGTGTGATACAGCCATGCAGGTGGGGTGGAAGGAGTCTGTCGTGCAGAGCACTGTGGGGAGCAGATCATACACCACCCTGGGGCCCCTCCATGTCTCCAGGTGCTGTGGCATCACGCCGCATGGAGCATTGCTTGCGAGCAATGGCCAGGAGTGTGTGTACTGACAAGGGGTGGGGAAGGGCCCATGGGAGCTGCAGCAATTCCCCATAGATGGAGGATAAGGTCTGCTGTCAGCCGCCGTGTGGGGCCCAAGCACAGGATGACCTGGCATCCTGGTCTCAGTCCTGTTCCCCATGGCTGCCTGTGCGAGGGATACTGCACTGTCCACTCCAAACACACCCACAATGCTGGGGGGGGGGCTACCCTTGCACACCCTGTGTGGCGCGGCCAGGGGCATGTCAGCAGGCAGAACTGGATGGCTGGGTACATGGTGTTGCCTGCTGGTACTGTACCACCCTGGACAGACAGGAAGGCAAAATGGCAGGCCTGGGAGCCTGCTATATATCACCTAGTGTCCCTTGCAGGGGAGTGCTGTGCAGAGGTTGTCAATGGGCTGTAACGTTCTGGCTCCACCCCCCATTCCCCGCCCTGGGGCTATTCCCTCCCTGCATGTGGCATTGCGGGGCACAATGGGCACTCAGTAAGCCAGAGGACCAGCTCCTGGTTATGCTGCTGCTGAGGGGTTGAGAAGGGGTTCTCTGAAAATACTGCTGTGGATTTGGGGGGCTCTGGGCTCAGTGCCCAACCTTGAAACACAGGGGTTGTGGTGCAGGACACGCCCTGCCGAGCTGGCATGGGGACAGTTGCCTGCCACCAATGGCCACTCAGAGATGGGATGAAGATTTGCAGGCCATGCCACCCCAAATACCCTAAGGTGGGGTGGGGCTGATGGGGGAGAGGAGGGATCTAATCTCCGTGAGGGTCACCAGACCTTCGGGGGTTCTGGGTTCGCACTGCAGTGGCCTGGTTTGGGGGGTTGATGTGGAAGGCTTGCAGGCCCAGTGGGAAGCCCCTGGAAAGCGAGGTGTCCAGGCTGACGCCCAGCTGTGGAGACCTGGGATCCCACAAGGGTAGCTACCCACATGTCACATCAGTACCATCTTCAGAGTCACACAGCACTGGGTACCCAATGGAGGCTGATTGCCGTACGGGTGGGAGCTGTGGGGATGCCACTGTGGGACCGACCTGGGTCCCAGTAACCTGAGCTGGGCCAGCATTATGCCCTAGCTACATGCCAGGAGTCCGGATCTTGGACGTTAGTGCCATTTTATTTCTTATATGTGGTGTGGGAGCACCTGGGAGCCCCCGTTATGGGCCCCGTTGCGTTAGGCACTGTACAAACACCACACAAATATGGTCCCTGCCCCAAAGAGCTGGCAATCTTACAATGGGGATGTTGCCCAAGCAAGCTAAGATGCCTGGAACAGCAGCTGACCAAGGCAAGGGTGATCTTCTGGGAGCCGCAAAGAGCGGAGCTGTCTGAATGGCGTCCCTTGTGACCTATCACAGTAGGACCTTTTAGCTCTAGCCAGCAGAATTTGCAGGCAGCAAATGCGTGAGGCCCAGTTCTGAGAGATGTAGGCAGCCGCAACTGTTTGTCTGGCATAATAGTCATGTTCAACACTTAGACAGCAGCATCTCCAATTCCACTTAAGTTCTTGGCTGCCGTGGCCATGTTTGCAGCAAGGCCAGTCTCTGAACTGGCTCAGTGGCACGTCCGAAGGGATCCTGTCACACAGCATCCAGGAGAACACACAGATCCACAGCCGGCACCCCATTTGTGGAGCCACGGTGGAGCTGGCTTTCCAGCTGATTGCTTTGCACAGCTCAGGAGGCTGGAGAGCCTGCAAGGTGTCTGTTCCCACAATGGCTGTGTTCCAGGGGACCTCTGCAGTCCTGGAGCAAGGTCATTCCAGGAGGGGAGAGCCCTAGGCTGTGCCCATGCATGGACATCTGTACTTAGAACACGTCAGTGAAGAGAAGAACCATTTCTCTTCCATCCCAAGCTGATCAGTTCTTGGGGTCTCCATGGAAAGCCTAGACACGGGAAGTTAGAATGGTAGTGGGGAAGTGATGCGAGGTGTGACTACGGCAGCAGGAGAAGTAAAGGCTTGGGCAGAAAGAGGGCTGTGTGGGAGGCCCAGTCATGCAGGACAGCCCAGAGACAGCACAGCTGAGTGCCACCTGGATGAGGTAGAAGACACCCAGAGGTGCTCAGACACCCCTATGCTGAGGGCCACATAAGTACCTTGAGAGCTACATAGAAGTAGAACCCCTTGATCTGACGGGACAAGGAGACAGGGAGCATATAGGGGGAATGGCTCTGAACATTTGCATCCCACAGGGATGAAGATCCATGGAACTACGGGTTCCTGGAGGGCTGCTACATGGTGTGGGGAGCAGAGCCTGGCCCAGGGTGCACATATGAGCATTCTGGGGATGTATCAACCTTCTCCACTGGATGACTGTGGGGGCTCCCTACCAGGGCCCCTCTACATTGGGAGTGGCGCTAGCATGCAGAGGTAGTGATGAGCCCATGTCCTGTAAAAATGGCATGTGGTTCCTTTCTATCCCCCGCGTCCTGCGTCCTGGAAGTGTGAGTCCTGCCATTGCTTCCAGGGAAGAGGCCCGCTTCCGCTCCTGTATGTCCTGTAGCCCAGACACCTGCACCATGGCAAAGCCTTCTGGGTCAGAGGCCACTTCCTGCCATCCTCTGCCTCCCGTGCCTGGGAAGCGCACATCGGGCTGTGCTGTCCAGCGCAGAGGTGACTGATCAGGTGGGAGTGCACAGGCAGAGGAAGGGTGAGGCTGGGCGAGAGGAAATGTAGTGGAGTGTCAACCACATGTGTAGATGGGGAGTTGCCAGGTGACACCTCTCAGGGCGCTGAGGGGTCAGACGACAGTAGATGGAAGTGTGAGCCCAAAGCTGGGGGAGTTTGTGCTGCCCCCAGCACCAAGCTGTTGTTTCAGGCACATGGAGGAAAGCAAACCTAGCGTAACTCAGCCCAGACCGGCGACTCTCAGCTGTCAAGATGGCTGCCACGCTGCCCAAACCCTCTGCAAACTGCTCCTCAGTCCCTCACCCAAACAGAGCTGGCTACAGCCATTGACCACAAGCCTCAGCACTTACAGGACATTGCAAACATTAACTAACTTAGGCCTTGTCTACACCCGCCCAGGGGTCGTGATTCTCGCTATATGGCTTTGAGCAGGGCACGGCCTTGCTCTGTGCCTCAGTTTTCCTACCTGCACAAAGGGCTGTAGTGGGCAGGGCAGGCCTTGTCTACACACAAACATTGCACTGCTTTAACTGAACTAGTTTTTAAAATTCATTTAGTTAAACTAGTGCCAACCCAAATGTGGACATCTTTTAACTGGTTTAAAGGTGCCCATATAAGGATTGGCACTGGTTTAAATAAAGCAGTTTAAAAAATTGTTAAACTGGTACAACTTTTGTGTGTAGACCAGGTTTGTCCCCCGCCTCACTGTACAGATGGGGAAACTGAGGTACACAGAGAGGAGGAGGGGTCTTGCTAAAAGCCACATGACAAGACTCATGACTCACGAGATCAGGGAGTCTCTGAGGAGATTTTCGTACCCTTCTTCGATAAAGAAGCACTGTGGTAGGAGGAATTTGGTCCCAGTTAGAGCAGACTCAGCCTCCAATGTCCCCTCAGCATCTCATCTCATTTTGTGGCTTTGCATATCATTCATGGACATGCAGCAGTTTCATGTATTAGCTGTTCCCAGCCCTGTGACAATGCTGCCATAACGTTCTTCATCTATGCTCGGGGCCAGAAAGCAACGCCCGGCACGTCTCCTGGGTGTTGCAGGCTGATGATGAGACTCGTTGACACTTATTGGGGCCAGATCCCCCATTGGTGTCCAGTGACCTAGCTCTGCAGATTGCAGTGGAGACACGCTGCCTTGCAACAGCTGAGAGCTGGCCCAGTGCTGTGTCTCTCATAGCCCCTTTCTTCCACAAGGGCTTTGCAAGCAATAACAAACCCTGTACAGAAAGTGGTGTTTCCAGGTCCTGCACGAATGTGTACGGCAAGGAGGCCCTGAAAAGCTGCCACCTCCCCTCCCACCATAATGTCCCATGCAGGGGTGAAGCTGGGTGCTGCTAGGAGAACTGGCTGGCTGCAGAGAGGCACTCACAGGGCACAGTTTTAGGAGGTGTAGCGTCACCTGTGCTCTCTGCGTACCTTCCAGAGACATCTTGGCTCCTGGAGCTCTCATGAGGGTGGGAAGGTGCCTCACCACCCCCAGTTCAGGGGGTAAATGGCCCAATCCTGCCTTGTAATATGCAGGGTTTGCTACATATGCCAGTGAAGTGCAGCTACCTCTGGGGTGAAATGCGGCAGCTGTTTAATGGTGCTCAGCAGAGAGCACAAAGGAGCACTGTATCCAGCAGACACTGACAGGGGAGTTTTTACTGAAGGGGGGGGACATCATTTAGGGGTTAACCCCCATGTCTTACTGATTGTCATGTGCTCTTTAATCAGCTCACATGACTGGGACTGCAGTTTTTAGGGCTCCTTTGAACAACAGCCCCTGCAGCAGCACAGTGCCCCCAAGCTAGGGCTTTGATTTAGTACTAAGCTGCAATCAGACTGCTGCATCACTAACTCTTGGGGCATGCAGGAGGTCTCCCACCCGAGGGCTGGGCCAGCTTAGCTCCCAGAGTTTCACTTGATCATATGCCTGCACTTTTGGAATGTTATCTTCAAAACAACCGTGCGTTTGCTCTGAGAAAGAGAGGAAAGATGGGTTCGGCATTAAAGCTCTGAGGGTCAGGAGAGCTGCGTTCAAAACCTGGCTCTGCTGTAGGCTCCTTGTGAGACTGTGGGCAAGTCACTTCTTCTCCGCTGCCCTCAGTGGTCCATCTGTAAAGCAGGGCTGATAAGTCTTCGTTCTAGTGTCTCATCGGTTTAGATTGTAACCTCTTTGGGGCAGGGACTGTCTCTTGCAATGTGCCCAGCACAATGGGGCCCTGATCTCAGGGGAGCCCTGAACGTGCTACAGGGACACAAATAATAATGCAATTAGGCACAGAAAGTATTTTCCTAGCTAAAGGTAGGACTCCAGACGTTCGAACTAACAGGCATTCTTGCAGTTACTTGGCTTTCCTTGCCTGGTTTGGCTCTGCTCATGCCAGCAGAGGGCCTCCCCTGACAGGAGCAAGGAAATAAAGTTGGTATGGAAATATCAAATGTATTATCCATTTGGCAAAACTTAGTCTAAGAACCAAGAAATGGGCTGGAGTTCATGCTCCTGCAAAATAGTGTCAGACTAGAGGGGTTTTTTTTAGAGCTTTCAATCTCCAGTGCTTGAAATACATTAAGGCAGCAGTAGCGTTCATTATCCTAATGGAGATTTCAAATCAGACAATAAATTTAGCATAATAAATGCACTGTAAGGATGTCTCATCTGTTGCTACACGGAGAAAAATGTTAGTCGCTTCAGAAAATTTGTAAAACAGGTGCGGCAAAAATGTAGTTTAGCCAAGAGCTCCCATGCCCTGCAGTGCTGTACAACGAGCATTTATGTTACTGAATGATTTTATGTTGGGGAAAAAATGTCTCCTTTTCATCTGTCCTTCTCTGTGCATGTGCAGGTAGAGAAGGGAATGTTTTGACTGTTACTTTTTACTGCTACGTGTGACAATCAGTTAAAACTTTATAGCACAGGGGGCTGGTTTTGTTGTTTAAAGGGAGAAACGTTTCATCTTCAAACCCTTTGTTCTGTGTATTCCCCTCAGGTGAGGGGGAAAGTTATTCCAAATAAAATTGATATAAACCTGTCACTTTCACTCAAGCAACGATTCCCCTCCTTGAATTAACTATTTAAACACTGGGGTGGCGGAGAGGATGACTTAACACAGGGGTTTTCAACCTTTTTTCGTGTGCGGACCACTAACAATTTTTCGAATGGAGGTGCGGACCCCTTTGGAAATCTTAGCCAGATTCTGCGGATCCCCAGGGGCCCATGGACCACACGTTGAAAATCACTGCCTTAAAACAGCATAGTATCGCAACTGGGCGGCTTGGCAGAGTTACTGCTGCCAAGCACGGCACTGCTGGCCCTTGCAGCTCGCCGTCTCATAACACACGCGGCTGGTGGGAGCCGGCGTCTGCTAACAGTATTAGCCGTTGTATCGTAACTGTTTGCTAAATAATTCAAGAGCTTTTGTTTTTGTGCACGAGCCTTTTTTTCCCTTTGGTTTGTGGTGTTTTCTGGACTCCTTTATTTTGGGGGGCATTGGGGGTTCGGGGAAATCACTGCGTGTTTGCAGCAAACCTCTCTGTGTTATTTAGGGATTGTAAAACAACAGTGGGAGTTCTCTTCAGCCAATTTTTTTTTTCATGCAGCCTTCATTCCACCAGCAAAGGTCAACCTTTCTCTGTTCAAAGCAAAACCACACCCCCTGGTTATCAGATTTAGGAATTCTAGGGGGAGACTGCAGATGGAATGTGTGTAAAACAGGAAGAATGCAGTGGCTCTCCGAGAAGAGAGGTTGTTGGGGTCAACGCGTGAAAAAAACGAGAATGCAGACAAGCTGTGAAGGGACAGGCAGAATGTGGTCAGGCTGGAGAGTGTAAAAAAACCGAAGCCAGCCACTGCGGGGTGGAGGGGAATATATAATCCAGGAGCCCTGATTAGCAAAAGGGAAATAAGATTGAATGAAAGCAAAGGGCGTGTGAATAATGGGGGCAAATATAATATAGTTTATTATACCCAGCGATTAAAATGGGTCCCTGAGCCTGTCCCCAGAGAGCTTTGACGCTGAGAGAACAAAAATCTCTGCCACTGAGAATTTAGTGCAGCTCTGCGAGTGTTTGTGTGCGCGTGTGGACAACAGAGGGAAAGGTGGGAGGGGAGAATCCAGCCCCTCTATTTAATACATCGGGGTTACCCCTTTCTTTCAGGAGCCATAAAAGCAGATGGTCATAAACTGGGGTAGCCGTGCATGCGAGTCACCGGCAGGGAAAAGCCCTGCGTGTGAAATAAAGTCCCCCTGTGGCTTCGCATTTGAGTGGGAAGCCAAGCAAATCCACTGCGTTCAGATGTCTCTAAATTCTAGTGCTCCAGGACGCTGCGTCAGGAAATGCTGTGACAGTTCGCTGGGGCTATGGGAAAAGTTTCCCTTAGAGAGGGGTGGGGGGAGGAGTGGGAGCAAATTCAAAGTAAGTATGCAGATCTTGGCTGGCACAGACTGCTGCTCTGTCATTGGCACTGACAAGGTTCTAGGCTGGGAATGCTTACAGAAGCATTCTGGTGTCTCCGTTAGCCAGGGCTGTAGTCTGGCTCGACGGTGGAAGGAAAAGAAAACAATGTCAACTGAAAACACCAACTGAGGGAGGAGTTGCGATAGCGACGTTAATAACTTTGCAAAGGGGTGATAGCAAGGAGGCCAGCTCGCTTCCTCACTGTACTGCCACCTTGAGTCATGACCCAGTTTCGGGTTCGTCTGATTATGTGCAGCGCCTAGCACATTGGGGCTTTGATTTCTGATTGGCGCCTCTACCCGCTATAATGTCATCATTAATACTGACATTTCACAGGGAATATAAGCATCACTATTTTGTAGTGGGGATGTCAGAACACGGTAGTGGAAAGTGCCTCTGACTTTGCTGGGGAATGGTTTTTAATTAAAACCAGCAGATGCTAAGCTAAGGCCCGGCTCTTTTGAGATGACCACTGCACACACCCTTCACCTTTTGTTTTTTTTTTAAATCTCTCTTTGCACAGCTTGAAACGTGGAGATGAAAGTAACGCAAAAAGCACCAGAGAACGAGGGTAATAAAACCACATCTCAGAGGCATCTACTGTTTCTTCTAAAGGGAAACTCTTGGCCACATGCCTACATCTGATGGGGCAGATTTCAGTGTCAGACATGCCCAGCTTACATTCAGCACTGGCAGAGCAGAAGGTGTCTTTAATGGGAAAGCAAGATCTCTCCCGCACAACCTCCCCCCCCCGCCCCCCAGCCTCTGCCTGATTGAATGAGTTACATTAAAATGTGATGTTTCTAACTAAATGCAAACCAACGAGACATGGTTTGGATCCTGGTTAAACTGGCAGAACAGCCTGCTTCAACCCAGGAAACGGGGCCGCTGCCTTCAACCTTTGAATTGTATTCCACAAAAACAATCACAACTAGTGCAAACATTGTGCCCCTAACTGGAACCCTTGACGTTCCTAGCCAGAAACTATTTCAAATTCCAGTTTAGCCTCTTCTTTTTTTTGTTAAATGGATCCTTCCAGGAAAGAATTCCCCCCCAACCCCCCCAAAAAGCCAAACAAAACAATGTGGCAGGTAGTGTTGGTCCTACACATAAACAATGGGGTGGTTGAAAGAATGTGTCTTTTTTTTTTTTTTTTTTCTGTTTGTAACCTAAATGCCCACTTCAGGAGTGTTTTAGTGATTGGTTTAAAAAATGAGAGTCACTCCTGGAGCAAGTGAAATGCTCCTGAGTATCACGGATAAGTTAAATTGGATCCCATATGAATGGAAGCAGGGCTCAAGCCTAATTCTACTCCAATTGAATTCAGTGCCAAAAAGCCCGTAGACATCCCTGGGACTGGAATATAGCCCATTGAGAAAAGATGAGGTGTGGCAGACACACTTGCCCCAGCTCAGAGGTGATAACCTGGGTGCTGAATTTAAGGCAGTTGGACATTTTTTAAGTGCTGAAGCCCCCCATTTTCAGAGGGCTGTTTGGGATCAGGCGCTTGGACACTCAGCAGAGCCTCCTCTCACAGACCTGGGGACACAGAGCTGGGCTTCAAATCTCCCCCGCCAGAACCCCAGCGTTCCTGCTGTGGACCTGGCTGGCTGTGCACGAAGAAGAGCCTGTTTTGGGGTGCTGCAGCCTTTTCCCAGCACTTTGGGCCCATTTTCAGCCTTCGCCCTGGCTGGAGCCCAGAATTGCAGAGGCCACGAGCCACTGAACAAGAGTCAATATGGAAACGTTCTCCACACTCTGCCACGCCTCCACCCAGGTTTGCATGAAGGTCTGTGAGAGCGCGGGGGGGAGGGGAGGGTCTGCCTGTATCCCAAGGGCAGTGCCCGCCCTGTCACAACCTTTCACAGCTGCTGAGGAAAGCGTGGTCCCACTGCCGCCCCCGTGGGCCCACCCTCTTCTGCTGCCCCCCTGCTGCCAAATGTCTGCCCAGCCCGGATGTCCCCCACTTTGTCCATCTTCAGTGACTCTGGGGGCTTGCTCTGGCCCACAGACCTGGATTTCCACATTCTTCTCCTAGGGCCCAGGCCTGCGGGGTGCTGCGTGCCCTCAACTCCCATTGGCTATAGAGGGAGGGGTGCTCAGCACCTCCCAGGATCAGGCTCCAGATCCCTTATTTCCCTTGGCTTTTCCTCCCCTGCCTTTCTCCTCTGTCGGCCGGGGTGGGTCCGGCTGTGTCCCCCTGGCTGAGCTCAGCGAGGTTGCAGGGCAGCAGAAAACATTCTCTCTCCTCTCGCTCCCAGGGGCTGTATACTGCCTTCTTAGCATTCCTAACCCCCTGCCAGCGCTGGCATGGAGGCCGAGGACAAAACCTCCGCCCCAGCTAGCTGCGACTCCACTGGGGCTCCCCTGACTGCCCTTAGCGGCGTGTCCTTCAGGAGCTGGCCCTTCCTCCCCCACGCAGCCTCAGCTGCTCTCGGCTCCTTGCCCTGCCTATATTTGTGCACTCTTTTATCGGTTGTCTTCACGTCGTCTGGCAGTTCTCTCCACAGCTCCCTTCTCACCAGGCTCAGCTCTCTCCTATGGAAGCAGCAGGTCTAGCCATTTCTGCCTCGACCACAAGCAGATATTAGACTGGCAGCAAGGCCCAGGGGTTAGAGCAGTGGGCTGGGGGCAGTGGGGGGCAGGAGACAGGGTTTGTAGCCATGCTCTGCCAGCAACTTACTGGGTGACCTTGGGCAAGTCCTGTATCTCGCTGCATCTTAGGTTCCCCATCATAAAAGGGGGACGGTGATACTTATCTGCCATGGGGTGCACGGACCTGATGCTGTCCCAGCTGCTAAAGGGTTAACAAGGAGATGCGCTGCCTCCCCAGCTGGGCCTATTGGAAGCCCTGCAAGAGCAGGGCAGATAAAAAGGCTGCAGGAGAGGGGGTGGGGTGGCTGCTAGGCACCGCTGAGGGCAGGTCCCTCAAGCACCAGTCTAGCAGGAAGCTGCCTAGGACAGTAATCCCACCCCCAGAGGAAGAAAGTCACAGAGCGTGAGTCTAAAGCAGTAAGGGGGCAGGAGAAACTGGTTCCAACAGCTTCATACAGAGTCCCTCGGCTGGCATCCAGGGGAGTGGGTGGGCCTGGATTCCCCTCCCAAGCCTAGCAGAGGGATTAGTAACCCCAAAAGGCCAGAGACTGTTGACCTTTTGCTAAGGTTATTGGCCTCTTGGCTCACTAGATTCTTTACTGCCTTGAGGGGAGAGACTTAATGATCTGGCTGAAGTCATAGGAAGGAACTACCAGATATGGGAATAAACAGAGATTGTCTGAAAAGGGGGAAACTGAGGCAGGCTGGTCCTAACATCCCACTCTACCACAAGGGGACATCAGTGGCTGAAAGTAGCCCTGGATGTTACCCTTCTTTATACAGTGCTTTGAGATCCTCAGCTGAAGAGCTGTGGGCGAATGCTGGCTGGGGTCTGCAGAGTCCTTCTCCGCCACTGTCCGTCTAGCTTCTTCTGCTGGTGTGAAATCCCAGAAACCATGGATGCCCCGCTCATGCTGCAGCCTGAGAACTGGAGATTCCTCTGCGGACTCTTCGCCTCTCGCTGGCATTGCCTCTCCCATCTATGCCCTGTGTCGGGAGACCAGGAGGGGGCTGTCCGAGGGAACAGCTGTGGGGGAATGCCTCAGACATGGAAAAAAAAATTGGGAGGGAAAAATTACTGCCGAATGATTAAAAAACCAGAGACAGCAGCGATCTTAAGCGAAGCGGCAAGATGCGGGTGATAATGATATACAATAATTACCCTGCTACGCAGGCTTAATGAGTGACCCCCTGGGACTCTCTCCAATATAGCTATGCAAAGTTAAGGATGAGTATTAAAACACAATAATGACAGACACTTCCAATTAAGGGTCCCACTGCACCAACCCCTTCTCTCATCTCTCCGTCTATGTGGTGACATGGATCTCCACAGTCGCCCCTTGCATGTACACACCACACCGAGGGACACAGAAGCTCCAGCCAAACCCAAGAGCAGCAGAAACCTTTGCTCAGTCTTTGAACTGAACCAGAATCTTTTGGGGGGTTTTTTTTGTTGGTTATTCAGAACTGGTCTGGTTATGTCCTGTTGCTGCCTGTTGGTGGCCACCATAATAATGGAGGAAGTGGCAAGCTTGCAACGTAACATGACTTTATTTCTCAAGAATCTAGGACCCTGACACATTGGAACCTAAACTAAAGAGAGACAAAGCAGGCTGCTCCCTTAGTCAGAGAGGCACAGCTCATCCCATTTTGCTCTAGGGTGGCTCTTTGCAGACTGACTGCTGAAAACCCAAATTGCACGCCTGCCTACAGAGCCCTTAGCCTGCAAGCAGGATCAGGAAATCCCTTATATTTCAAGGGATAGCTTGTAATTTTAACACAGTGTTCAATATGCCACAGGAAGAACCTACTTTCATGCACTCTGGGGCTTCAGAGAGGTGTACACCATTGGGCCCAGCATCACTGCCTGCTGCTGCTGTGGCAAGGGCCAGTAAACCAACCTACACTATCTGGACGGTAGGGAGGAGAACCTCCTCCCTCTGACATCTACCATCTGTTTCGAAGCATCCCTCCTCTCCTTACCTTGTAACCTATGCTAGCTCTTCCAGTATGTCTATACTGCAGTTGGGAGGTGTGATTGCAGCACGTCTGGACACAACTGAGCTAGCTTGGCTCCAGCTAGAGCTAGTACCAATATCAGTGATGCCACAGTGGCAAGGGCAGTAGTGTGAGCTAGCCCCATGCGCCAGGGACCCTGGGTACTTATGAGTGGCCTCCGCCCATGCTGCTGCAGTCACACATCTGATTGCTGTGTAGACAGATGCGTGAGGGTTTATTCAGTTCCAGGTGCTGAACAGGGCTCACTGTGAGTAAAAGGTCTTCCAATGGCATGTGACTTTGTGCTATGAGAGCTGGGTCTCAAAGACTGCCTGGTCAGAACCATCTTCTCCTCCAGGAACACACTGGTGCCTGGTGCACAGCTAGGAATCGATCCTAGATTCTTGGCTCCATGTTACGTCTAGCTGCCTATTAACTATCTAAATTGCTGCCAGTTTTAACAAGGGAGTTGACGGCAATTCCCGATAATAAAATTCTTCCTAAACATATACCTATATGCACAATCAGAGGCTTTTGTTGGGGGATTTTTTAAAGCCACTCAGACCGAGGCAATCAGCACAACCACACCAGAACACTGGACAAAAAAAGCAGCGTAAGCATATTTTGTCCCAATTTCAGATCCTTTGACATTCTGTCACAGGACAACAGCCCTCTGTGTTCTTTTCTTTTCTTTTTAGCAATAAAAGCGAAGATGAGAACACACAGTTGCTTTTAGTGGAACCAGTTTGATGATCCACAGATCTCATTTTGAGACTTAGAGAAAAACTTGAGCTTTGTGAACTACTCAGAGAAAACAATATAGTCCCAGAGGAGGTTCCCCTCCCCATTTTTTTTTCTGTTTGCAAATTATCTACAAACAACCTCGAGGCCAGATTCCCCACCAAATCTAATAGAGTTGAGTCAGCAGAGAAGTCTTAAGACACCAGCTTAAACTAGATCAATATAAGACAGGGTTAAACTGCCATTGATTTAAATCCATCTCTGTTAGGGGTTTAACTGGGTTGATTTTTACTAGGATATTAGGATACTTTTCCAGTATGGGCAAGGCCTGAGATATCTGTGAATTTCATTATTATGTTAAATGAGCCGACAAATGAGTGACCATGCTTCAGCCTATGGGGTGCTTGCAAACTATTCTCATCTGGACAGTTGCTTTGCATATCTGCTGTGTGATTAGTCACTGAAGTCAGGTGGTATTGTTTGTGTGCCCTGATTGGATGATTCCAACCCTACAAAGCATTCTCAAGATGGCCACATGGCCAATTCCAAGGTGGATGTGTAGTCACTGGGGTATGCACAGCACTGGCCCTTCCTGGGAGCAAAGCTTGGTTAAGCTGGGCTGACGTCCATGGGGCAGGAATAGAGAGGCTGGGGGGATCCCGTGAGCAGGATCTTGCAGGGCTGAGTCTCAGGAATGTTTGCACATACTGGCAGTGGCAGGCGATATTTGCTGGAGACATGGAAGGTGAACCCCTGGCCTAGCTGGCCTGCACCGCGGGAGACCAGGTTACATTCCTGAACTCCTACGGGCTGCACTGCACAGCTTAGCCGAGTGTGGAGGGGAGGTAGACAAGCAAACAGGAGCTCCTGTGATGCTACAGGGCAAGGATGAGTGTGGGGGAGCGGGGGGAGGGGAGGGGGGAGAGAAGTGCACATGGAGGAGATTGAGGAGCTCCCTTGCTTCCCATGCTACAGCATGACTTTGGTGGGGGAGCAAGGCTTGAGGGGGATGGGAAGAAAAGTGGGGAGCTACTGTAACACTGCCGAGCAGGGTCTGAGCCAGGGAGCTGGAGGAGCAGAGCCCCTGTCATGGGGCAGGGCAGGGTCTGAGCCGGGGAACTGGGGGATCAGAGCCCCTGTCATGGGGTAGGGCAGAGTCTGAGCCAGGGAGCTGGGGGATCAGAGCCCCTGTCATGGGGCAGGGCAGGGGAGGGTGTGAGCCAGGGGCTGGGTGAGCAAAGCCCCCACAGTGGGGCAGGGCAGGATGTGAGCTGAGGAGCTGGGGGAGCAGAGTCCCCGTCGTGGGGCAGGGCAGTGTCTGAGCCGGGAAGCTGGGGGATCAGAGCCCCTGTCGTGGGGCAGGGCAGGGGAGGGTGTGAGCCAGGGGGTGGGTAAGCAAAGCCCCTGTCTTGGGGCAGGGTAGGGTCTGAGCCAGGGAGCTGGGGGATCAGAGCCCCTGTCGTGGGGCAGAGCAGGGGAGGGTGTGATCTGGGTGAGCAGAGCCCCTATCATGGGGCAGGGCAGGGTCAGAGCCAGGGGGCTGGGTGATCAGAGCCCCTGTCGTGGGGCAGGGCAGGATCGGAGCTGGGGGAGCAGGAGAGCCCCTGTCGTGGGGGAGGGCAGGGTCGGAGCCAGGGGGCTGGGTAAGAAGGGCCTGCTGCTGCAGAGAAGATCTGGGCTGTGCAGAGCCCGGGGGCTGGGGTGGCGGGAAGGGGAGCCCTGTGACACTGCAGGGCAGGTCTGAGCAGGGAAGGGCATTTAGGTGACTGTTCCCCAGGGTCCGTGCCCTCAGGTCCTGCAGCGACCAGTTCTGTCCTGCCCCTCATTAAACACTGAGCTCCTTTAACTCTGCACTGAAAGCGCCTGGACCTTGGCTGGAAGGATCTGTTTGCGTTGGGAGTCTGGGACGCGGCCCCTGCGAGCACCGGAGTGGGTGGTCCTGGCAGGCGGGGACCAGCTCTAAAGCCACACAAGGATCAAAAGGGAGATGGGGTGGTGAGGGGGTGTCATTTTTTTTTTCAAGGCATCAGCTCGCGCGTTGGAGAACCCAGGTGATGGGAGGCAGGCGGCAGCCAGTCAGCGAGGCTGTGCCGGCAGCAGCACAGCAGGGGCAGTGGGAGTAGCACGGTGGGGGGCCCAGCTGGTGCGTGGGCCTGTACAGAGGCTGCACTGAGGAAGAAGACAAGGGAAAATGGCTTTGAAAAAGCCCTGGGCTCCTGTCGCTATGAGCAGGGGGTGGGGGGCGAAGGGAAAAGCCTGAGAATAGTTACCCATCCCCAGGGAAGAGAGATGGCACCAAGGAACAGGAGCAGCAGCAGGGAAAGCCCCGAGACAAAGGAGCCCACAGAAGAGAAGTAGGGAATCTGAGTCCAGCCAGGGCAGCCGGGAGACGCAGGCTGGGAGCCGTGCCAGGAGCAGCCTGCTGCGGAAGGGCAGACCAAAGCTCCAAGGGCAGACTCCCCCAACGGGGCTGGGGCCAGCGGGAGTGATGGACGCAGTGCCTGGAGCCGGGATCCACTGGCCGCCCGCCCTCTGGCCCATAGGAAGAGCTCAATGTGAGTGCGTTTGCACAGCGCCAGGGGTGTGCGGGCAAACGGACGTGTCCCTGCCCCACGGAGCTTGCGACAGAAGGGAGGGGCTGGGTCTCCTCTCACTTACCCCAGCGGCCCCAGTGGAGTCGCAGCATGCAGCTACTGGTGTGAGAGGAGACTCCCCCCCACCCCCAAACAGGGCCCGGCCCTCTGAGGGATGGGGCCTGGCAGGAGCAGGGCTCCAGCAGCTACAGGCTAGACAAAGCTCTTGCTATGCCGCCATCCTCTTTTGTGATTCAGGCATGGAGAGCACGTCCTGGATAAGAGCAGGAGTGGGGTGGGGGTAATGGGAAGCAAAGAGAGCATGGGGGCAGGAAGGAGGGGGCAGCAGCGGGAAGGAGGAGCAGGGGGCAGTGTTGCGGGGGCTGGTGGGGGGGCCAGAGGGAGGGGTGTGAGGTGGGAAGGGAGTTCTGCGGAGCGGTGAGCTTGTACCATGAAGGCTCCGGGAGGGTAGTCTGGGACAGGACACGAAAACCCAGCAGAACTGGGGCTAGGAGCTGACCAGCAGGAGCCCACTGGGCTGTGAACCCGCAGTCAGAGTCCTGCTGGGTTTTCGTTGCTCTCTCTGTGGGATTATTCCCCAGCATCCTGAGGCTGCTCTCCAAGGGCGAACCACAACATCAAACCACCTGCGCTGGACAAAGCCACGTGGGATTTTCTAGTGAGGCCGTGCTGGTGAATCAGCACAAACCCATGCAGCCCCGGTGCACCCTAACCTCGCCTGGGAGTTTGCAGCCAGATCAGACCATTGGAAAACTGGCTTTTTCCACTCCACTGCTTTCTAGCCTCAGGGCCTGTGAACCAGTTCAGCCACAGAAAACCTGCAAACTCATCGGAACCACTGAGCTTGCGCAGCTTTGGTGGAACCAATGGGATGATTTCATCTGGGTCGTCAAACAGGTGCTCCAACAGAACAGTGACGAGTGTGGACGAAATGACTAGAGGGGTAGAAGGATGACTTGTGAAAGGGGAGTGCTACTAACTTGTGTTAGTTATATTCCTCTTTCACTGGACCTTAGCCAGCCAGCCACCCAACCAGCCTTGTCTCTGCAGTCGGGTTCTCTGATTGAAGTCAGTAGGCTAAGAAATGGAATCTGCCTTTGCCCAATAACTCCTGCCACTCCCTATTCCTCGCACAGACACCTCTGCTGTTGGTAGTGGTGATACCCATGTCCCTGCATTGGCAGGGGCCAGGAGCGGTGGTGAGAGAGTACGTTTAGCTTTTAGGTGAAAGACAGAGCTCGATTTTGCTCAGGATCAACCTTCCTGGCATCCTCAGAAGCAAGAGCAGGCCCCAAAGGACATTCTTGTCAGTTCTCCTAGGCAAAAAGATGGTGGTTGAGATCTTGGGCTTCAAAGGGTTGTACTGGTGTAAACTGGTGGTATATGCCAATGGTGATAGAACATCCAGGGCTTGGGACCTAGAAAACATCCCATAGTCAGAAGAACCCTCTAAATCAATATGTCCAAATCCTCAGAGTCAACATCAAGCACTTTGAGGTGCCTCAGGCACCGGATGTTTTCTGTGATGTCATCTTGTTTTTGAACCTCATTTCTCCTTCATCCATACTGGAGAAGGCACGTCACAGAGTCTGGGGGCCTTTCTTTATCCTGTTGTTTTCCATCTGCAAAGGCAGAGGAAATGCTTTCCCCATGGAGTGAGTCCAGTCATCAATAGGCCCCTCCATAGCCACTTGTGATTATCTTGGAGAGCGTTTGAAGTGCAGAGAGAGGGGTTATGACAGTTATATGCAAATACTTGGCAGACAGGCATCTAAAGGAGGGTGACACTTATCTGGGGCTGAACCAAGGACGTATTGTAAGACAATCTGGATTCAAACTAAGGAATGTGAAGTTTCGATTAAGTATAAAGAAAAATGTTCAATGTGTGAGAGCAATTAGGCAAAGGAAGTTACCAGGAGAGGTCTGTTGAGGCACCATAGAGGGATGTGTTTAACAGAGATTAGATAACGTGCATTAGGAGAAGAGCGCAGGGGATAAAAGTCCAGTAGGTGTAAGGGGAAGGGCATATATTTTGTGACCCAGATTGCATCATTACTCCAGGAGTAGGTGCCGTAGATGTACTGCTGGAAGAGGTCTGTATGGAATTTTGTCATATAATCATCTAGTGTTTCCCCAAAGAATAGAGCCATTGTCCTTGGAAGATGCTGGGGTAGGCTAGCTAAGCTGTAAACACAAATGCTTCCAAGGGTCCAACTTTGAGCCTTTCTAAGTCCATGAGTGGTTTACTAAGATCTTTGAACCATGCGTCCAGAAGGAAGAATGGAACATAACAAAGCTGGGAGTGAATGGAGCAAATCACACACAGGTATACACACATTCTGAGGGAAAAGTCCTGCATTTTAACATTAAAGATTGTGTCTGAGATTTCAGAGCTGCATACAGGATCTGGATGACCATTTGGGCATAGAGATCCCCCAAGTCTTGCTGTAATTATGAGCTATTTTCATTATTTTTAATATGAGTGAATTTAGGTCTGGTGTAAGCGCTGGAGATTCAAGATCTGAGTGGGGCGAAGCTTTACACTGACCCCATCAAGATCTGAATAGACCGGGTGTAGGCCTGAGAGGGGAGCTCAGACCACGGGACACCATCAGTCCCTCACTAATGTGTCTCCAAGGTGTCAATTAGTGCCCATCGTGATGGAGGACACCTGTGCATGGGGAATGAGTCTGAGACCAGCATTGGAACCTCCTTGATGTCTAACCTGAAGCCCTGTGCCAGAGGTATCAGAAGTCCTCCTGCAAGGCCATTTGATCCTGCTAAAAAACTCAAGACTAATGTTGAGATCTTCAGGCTGGATTAATAACAGCCATCCGTGAAATACAGCTGCTGGAATTGTGTACCACTTGCATGGCACTGAAAGCAACAGCTGTGGAATTCAAATAGGAGCAAAGCACCCTATTAGCCATGCTTTCAGTGATGACCCATGCCTGTTGATGGGGGTATGGAGCAGAATGAAGGTGGCTTCAGTAGTGTTACTGAGCATGTACAGTACAAGCCAAGCAGAAAATCTGGGGGGGGCGGGGGGCACATGACCCCATATGCCCCTTTCCTCCCCCCCCCAACACCAAACAGAGAAACCAAGCCTGCCCTCCTTGAAATCACTGGGAGTCTTGTCACTGACTTCAGCTCGAGCAAGAGCGGGATTGTAATGTGAGACCAGACAGGCCGAGGCTCCAATCCTGCCATGAGCTCTGTGCAGTCAGACCCCTGTGCCCACTTAGGGAACCACTGATATCCATGGGGTTCCGTGCAGGTGCCGTGAAGCTCAGTGCAGGATCAGGGCTTTGGAGAAGGGGTAAAAGGCTGTCCAGGGCCAAGGCCCTAATGGGGATCCATGCCATCTCAGTGCCCTGATACCATGCACACTTAGTGATGGGTGTAATTAAGAAAAGGAAAACATATTCTGACTATCAGGAATAACTTCCTGATAGTGAGATCTATAGACTGTGGCATATAGAAGCAAAAGAAGCCTTATTGCTTGGGACCTCTAAAACTGCTGGCCAAAGCACCAGAAAATATACTGCAGAAAACAAGCCTGCTCTGGCAAGGGGATTGGACTAGATGAACTATTAGGCCTTTTCCATCTCCAGCTGCTTTCATTCTGTGATTCACCTGCTCAGCCAATTACTTACCCTACCTACACTCATTCCACATGGAGTATGCAGTTACATAGGTTTGCCCTTACTCACTTTGAATCATGCTTACAATATACGTTCCTGTTCAATCATGTATTTTATTAATTTATAGAGTGGCTGTCGCTGCAGCAGTCACAGAAGTTCCTCGTGGAAAATTGCATTTGGCCTGGACAGATTTATCTTGACAGTGTCTGAATGTATATTTAAAGAACATTAAACAGCAGTGGTGGTAGTGTTCCAATTAATTAGCATGGCGCATAGAGGAATAAACACAAGGGACCAGAACCCCAGGTGGACTAAATCAGCATAGCTCTATTGACAGCAGTGGTGCAACATCAATTTACACCAGCTGAGGATTTGGTCCAGACTCAGAAGACCTGACTTCTAATCCTGGCTGTGCCACTGATTACGCTGTGGCTTTGGGGAAGTCACTTCTCTGCATCCATTACCTCCTTGTAAAATGGGGTTAGTTACCTTCTCTGAGACTATTCTTTAGCTCCCCTCTGACCAGCATGTCAAGTGCTGTATGAGTGCTAGGCAAAAACATATAATACTTTGCATTTTTATAGTACTTTCCATACTCAAAACACTTTAGTGAACTCTTAGGATTTCAGGGCCTAATCTTGTCCCCTCTGAATTCCATGCAAAGACTCTTATTGACAAATAAAGGGAACTGGAATGGGCCAGACTGGGACTTACGTGATATCTAGACCTTGTGCTGGCCTTGTCACAGGGTTGATTTTCATCCTCTCTGAGTCTACAGATTAGCAGCCCTAGATTGGAACCCTCACCCCACCACTGCTTTGCCATATGAGCTTGGCCCTCTGGCTCAGACCCTCAAAGGTATGTAGGCACCTAACTCCCCTTGATTTGGGTCTGATTCCATACCTTTAAGGATCTAGGCTTCTGTGCCTTCGTTCCCCATCTGTACAGTAGAAATGAATACTGCCCATCCACATTTGTAAAGCTATTTGAGATCTTCAAATGAAAAGCAACTGCATAAGCGCCATGCATCCATTATTGTTTGTGGTGAGTGGCTGTAACCAGGTGTTAAATAGCTGCGGAATTCTAACTTGATTCATGCCAAAGTTGTCAAATAAAGGTTTTTAAAAAGAAGAGACAGGGACCACTGCTCCTCTCACTTATGATAGTGTAGATGAGGAATAATTCCTCTGAACCAACTGGAGGCACTCCAGTGTAGAGATGGCGTGAGTATAGAAGAATCAATTCTGAAATGCAGTATATAGCACCTTTATTCAGCACAGTATTTTTATTCCTTTCGTGTCTTTTCAGCCCCCTTTATTTTAAATGGCCACCTCTGCTAATCTGGATGATAAACTGTCCCGGGCAGGGAGGGGTCCCAATTAAGAGGATCCCACAGTATTGTTATTAAGATCAACATCACACAATAGTGGAATACAGTGAAACCTGTGACCTACTGTGACCTATTGGCATAAGATTAGGAAGCATCCAGAACTGACGAGTTTGTGGGGGCAGGAAGGGGGAGGGAGACTCCCCCAGGGGAAATGGGTCTACAGCAGGAACTGAAACACAATAGGCTTCGGAGCTGGAAGGCTAAAACCCCTGCAGCCGTTCCCAGCAAACACAACAGCCACCAAGGAAAAGCATGACAGGAAATTCTGCCATTAATTAAGGCTGCTCTGTGAAAAAGTAACTATCTTTATTTACTTAAGAGTTGTGGGCTTGGTGCCCAGATTAACTATTTCATGGGCGAACCATGCTGCAACAACTGCCTCAAGAGATCCATCTCCAAGTGGCTTTCCGGCAGTCAGAGTAGTTCAGGAGCATTTGCTCTTTGCATGTGTGACACTGTCACTTTAATAACCAGCGAGGTGTTGTGCCATCACCGGCCCCTCCAAGAGCGTGACGAAGTACTCACAAAACCATGTGGCAGAGGGGTTAAAAATCATGAGATTTTAAAAACGAGTAAATGCTGGGTTCCTTTTTATTTGCCGTCTGGGTTCTGGACCTTGAAGGGGTTGTGATTTCAAGTTTTTCTCTGCAACCAGGACTGAAATTATAATCATCCACAATCACGTTTCCAAGGACTGGGCCTGAAATAAAATCACTCAGTATTGCAAGATGTATGCTCCAATTGCAAGAGCTGGGTAAGTTTAGTGCACGGCAACATGGCTTCAACTACAGGATTGGGGTCTTGCAATTATTTTAGCTGTGTCTGGGCTTTGTCTGTTGCAAAGCCCTGTCTAAGTCAGTGTTTCTCAACAAGCGGTCTGTGGACCAGCGCTCGCCCCTGAGATCTAAGCCGTGCCAGAACCCCTTTTAAAAAGAATCATGTTGATGCAAAAGAGATCAGTTGAAAATAACAGATTCCAATGTTTTTTTAAAAGGAGAGTTAATAATAAAATACTAATTACTTTCTGCTTAGCATCTTCCCTAGGAGGATCTTCAAGGGCTTGAGCTGAAACCAGTTTCTTAAGCATGCTTAGCAAAGGGGAACAACTAGTCAATCAGGTATAAATGGAGGTGAGGGGTTGTTAGAATTGTGCGTGGAGTTTTGTAGCCTGTGACCTTTACTAGGACCCATTCTTTCATCTGATTTATTCTTAGCAAGCTGACAACCAACCCCAAATCAAGCAGCCAGCCTCTGCAACCAGAGAGTTTCGCACAAGCCTGGGACGAGGGCAGACCCTATGCATCCGAAGAAGTGGGCTGTAGTCCACGAAAGCTTATGCTCTAATAAATTTGTTAGTCTCTAAGGTGCCACAAGTACTCCTGTTCTTCTTTTTGCGGATACAGACTAACACGGCTGTTACTCTGAAACCCCTATTAAAGTAAACTGGCCCTTCCACAACAAACGTGAATGTCAATCAACCCCCAGACCCCGCCTGGTTGCAAATCCCTCGCAAACCTGTAGCAGCTTGTCCTCCCCCAGCCCACGCGGCAGATCAGGCTGCAAACGAGTTCGTGCTGCCAAAAACGCCCCAGCCCGGCTTCCTCTCCCTGACCCTCCACCCCCAGCAGCTCCCAGGGGAGAGGCGGCTCGGAGCAGGAAAGGTAGCCCGTGGAGTTGGTTACCCTTCAGATCTCAGGCCCAAGGTTAATGATTAGACGGGGCTCGGTTACCCCAGACCATTAAGCTGGAGGAAAATGCATCCCCGGGAGGGGGGAGGCTTGTGCTTCTGTTCCCCAGGGCTAACTGCACTGGAACCACTTTGACCCTGCAGCCCCCAACCCCAGAGCGGCACATGGGGGCGGGGAGGGTGTTCGTGGCCTGATCTCTGCATTAGTGTCCCCCCCCTTCCCCGGCTACAGCGGGGGAGATCGGTGCCGAGGGCCAAGGGCTGCGAGCAATGGCAAAGGCCGGGGAGCCAGCGGGTCCCCCCGGGGGTCCCATGCAAGGAAGCGGAATTAAAACCCCGAGCCAAGCAGCGGCGCCCCCCTCCCAGTGTGCTGCAGCCAACTCGTCTGGTGCTTAACGAGTGACTACCAGTTAGCGAGAGGTGCCCCAGCCGCGACCCCGCTGAACCCCTCGGGAAGGAGTACCACGGTGCCCCGCCGGGCCCGCCCAGCCTTGCGAGCCAGCCGGTGGGCTCGGGATGATCCCCCGTGGGGCACGTCTGTCCACGCGCGAAGCTCGGCCGGGGGCGTAATTCCAGTGGTGGATGCAACCGAGGATGGTTCCCCCCTCGTGGGGGCTGGGCAGCTCGAACCCACCCTAAGCGCCTCCCCCGTGGGCGCAAGGCAGAGCTCCCCCTCCCCCGTGCAAAGTTGCCCTCTTGGCCGGCAGCCCGTGAAGCTGGAAGTGCCCGCGGGGGTAGAGAGGTCTGTGCCGGGGGGCGCCCCGGGCGCGGTCCCTTCCCTCGAACTTTGCCGGCTGGAGGGGCCGCGGGGAGCGGAGCCGCGTGTGACCGCGGGCTGGGGCGACGGCGGTGCTATTTCCCCAGCCCCGCGCCAAGCCTGAGCAGCGCGATCGATTCCCATTGATTGTCCCTGACGAGCTGCTCCACTTTCCAGCCAATGTCAGCCCGGCTGCGCTCGGCAAGGAGAGAAATTAGGGAAAATCTCTGCCGCCCTGGCGGTGTCATTTCCACACACTTCGCCTGGCCGCCTGCCAGCGCGCCCGGCTGCACCGAAGAGCTGGGCCGGAGCCGCTGGCTCCCGAGATCGGGAGCAGGGAGAGGGAAAAGAGCCGGGACCTGGCTGGGCGTGCAGCCGACGGGAGACCAAATCCAGGCCCAACGGGGGGAGAGAGTTGCAAAGATTTGCCCAGCACCCAATGTGCGCCCCCTGGTTTGTCCCAAGAGCTGTGGGGATCCTCCCCCTAAACCGTTTCACTCTGCTTCCTAGCCAGCCAACGCAGTGTCCTCTGCCACCACGGGGGCTGGACCAATTTGTATAGTGAGGGTGCTGGGAGCTATTGAATCAAACCATAAACCCTGAATATGATGGAAACCACTTCAAGCCAGGGGATGCAGCCCCTCTAGTTCTAGCACCTATGTCTGCCACTAGGCCAAATTCTGCCTTCGGCTACCCTGGTGTAACTCTGAACCCCACTGACTCCAGGGAGGTTACACCAGCTTTATACCCCTATTGCGGAATTTGGGCCCTTGCCTTTTTCTGTGCTTTGGGTTGTTGTTTGCTGAGTATGGCACAGTGCGCTGTTTACCATTGGGCATGGCTTCTGGCCCTTGGGGTTGCTTTCCCCAGGCCTCCCACCTTTAAGAATTTAGTAAATCACTCTGACTGCTTTTAGCCTCGCTAATCTGTCCTTAAAGATGGGCAAAACGGGGGATGAAGAGATGACAATGTTTCTGTGAGCGCTTCCCATCCAGACTGTCATTCTGGGGCTATGTCTTCCCCTTTCACTAAAGAACTGTATATTGCAGGATGAAAGAATGCATCAGCCATATCAATTTGGCCGGCACTGTAAAATGACACCAAATAAAGAATCTACCTATATCTTTTTAAAAAGTATTTTCCAGTTAGCTTTTCATGCCCCATCTCATTCCATCTTAACTGCAAGAGTCAAACTTTGATGATCATAAGTAGTTTCTTTGATTCTTTGCAAGAGCTACATGGAACCAACACAGAGATTTGATATTTACTTTGTAGTCAATTGGATAATGTCTATGTGCACTACTACGCTGTACTAGAAATTGCTCAACTGTGTTGCATAGTCCTTGTACTTCAACCAGAAAAAAGATTCTCCGGTAGCTCAAGCGGCTTGTGCTTTTGGAGCAGGAGGCTCTAAGTTCTGTCCCCGCTATTGGCACAAAGTTCCTAGGGGCTATAGTTTGCAACATTAGTGACAGACATGCAGTCTTATGGGGCAATGATTTGTTATATTATTTCCCCCCAACTAATCACACAGAAAGAGTACAGAGTCTATTTTCTACTGCTTAATTTTCTGAGTGAGCTTGAGAAAATGACTTATATGTGTTTTTAAATGCAGCCCAGATACTAGGCACATAAACCAATGGCATTACTTACCAATGGAATCTTGTTTGCAGACTTAATAGACCAGCTTTCATAGTATTGATAATGCTTTGAAATCTCTCTTGGCCTATGCTGCCAGGTTCAAATGCTTTGTAATTGACAATGTAAACAATTTAAAAACAAGGCTACCATAAGCACTATAAAAAATAAGCCCTTTACATTAAAGCCCGTTGGAAAAATTATGCTTAGACTGAGTATTAATATGATAACATAAGCAATGCATTTTTCAAAGCTGTCATTGCAAAAGGTAAGCAAAAGGGTATTTTTAAATATATAATTTCCAGGCTATTTATACATAGAATAATGATTTAACAGAAAGATGCTAATGTTTTTCAATAGCCGTAAACAAGTGGTATGACAGTTGGACAATATTAGCCATCGGTACCAGAGTGTATAAATAAAAATTGTAGCTACGATAGAAACAGAAATTTACATGTGTCCATATTTTCAAATCTATATTTAGAAAGCTGCTACGCCACACTCCTTCTGTTCTGCTGGAAATCAACTGGACCTGGGTGCTAAAGTATTAAAATTTTTCTTTTAGCGAGTTCCCCTTTATCTGTCCAGTTATCCTGATAGCTCCTGAGGTTTATTAACGTCCCTTCATGCATGGGCTTGACCAGGACACTGGGGCATATAACAGCCCCTCGGCAACTAAGTAACCATCTTCCATGCTTTGTCTTTGATTGCAGCCATGGAGACTGTCATGTCCCCATATGAAATCTTTCGCGTTTCCAACTCCAGCACCACACCAGGAAGGTAAGATGGGTGCATTTATATTGCTGTGGTTGTCTGACCATTGCTGACAAAACTGGCTAAAATACACAGGGCTGATTTCATACATGTTTTAGCGAGGCAATGCTCAGGATCCCGACAATGCTTGGGCCGGTGGTGGTCAAGGGCTAAATCATATGGCAAGTCTCTTGGGAGTTGCTTTGTTGGGTGGACCAATCCTGGGGCTACTTTTCCGCTGCTATGGATGCTGACCTTAAGAGCGTCTAAAATGGGCTTTACCTAGGTATAGGTGGGAGTGTGGTCTCTTGATTGGAGCGGGGGAATAGAAGTCAGGATTCCTGAGGTTGCTTTCTGGTTCTACCGGTGATTCTTTGGGTGACCTTTGGCAAGCCGTGCTAATCTCTCACTGCCTCAGTTTGCCCATCTGTAAAATGGGGTAAATAATACCTGCCTGCTGCTGTGAGCCTTGCTGGAGTGCTTTGAGATCCTGTGGGGAATCCTGGAAGGATAAGAATAATATATCTCTATTTTTAAGGCTTGCTGGTTTTTTCACAGAACTTCCTGTTTCTGCAGAATATAACTGAGGTGCCAGTTGCATCACAGGGCGGAGCTAAGAGAGCACAGAGCCTTTCTTCCCTCTACCCAGATCACCTGCTAAGGGGATGAAATCTCCATGATGACTCCTGTTGTGGATTTCCTCCACCGTTATTCTGCTGGGGCTGGCCTCCCACCTCCCCACAAAATAAACCACGGCGCTAAGCTAAACCAGGCGGCTCTGCCAGAGCTCCGGGCCAGCTACTAGCCTGGCTCTATTGGAGCTGCACTACCAGGGACTTCCCTTGCTGCAGATGGACTGCCACAGAGGAGGCAATAGAGCACCGGGTTGGAGAGAGATAATGTCTTCACCACTCCCACCCTCCTGATCGAGCAGTCTCTACAAGTGACCCCAGTCCTATGGCTCTCCCTGTGACTTTGGTCAAGTCTTTGAACCTCGCTGTACCTCACTTCCCTATTCGTTAGAATGGGGATGACAGCACTGACCTCTCCAACAGGGGGCGCCAGGAGGGGCCATTATTATTTATTCCACACGTGTTGGTAACATGCTTAAACAGTATTTGCCTAGGGAGCTGTGGAGGGGCAGCATTAGGGAAGCTGAGTACAAAGCAGGCATATTTACAGAGACACCAGGGGAATCCCAACCCAAACCAGGGGCCATTGCACTAGGATGGTTAATGATTCCTCCTGTGTGTTGCCTGTGCTGTTTGCATTTGTACAGCACCATCCCATACAGCATCTGCTGGAACACACTTTGACGTCAGAGGGAGTTTTACCATTGACTTCAGTGAGGCCAGAGAGATTAACTGACTCCCCCACGGTGATGCAGTGCGTCTGTGGCAGAGGAGGGTGGAAACTTCAGAAGTTCCAAGGCTCTCGGCTTCGAGTTCTAAACCTGCAGTCGAAGCTGCCCCTGCATTATATGGAAACAGTCACACGTATACTTAAACTGGGATGAGCCCTGGTGATTATTATCTGCATTACAGCAGTGCCAAGAGGCCCCATGGTGCTGGGGCCTGTACAAACAGAGTGAGACAGTCCCTGCCCCGGAAAGCTGATTACACAATAGTGGCTGGGGAAACTGAGGCACAGAGGTGAAGTAGGCTGGTGGCAGAGGCAGGAGTAGAACCCAGGGATCCTGAGTCCTGGTCCCGTGCCTTAGCCACTAGACTGTGGTGCCTTAAAGGGCACTTGGTAAGTTGTTGTAAAATTTAAAAAAAAAAAAAGCTGCTCTGTTCTGACCAAGCAGCCCCTTGCCCAGTCTGACGCACTGGTTTTGATGGAACTGCACCAGGGCCTGATCTGGTCCGAGCAGTAACCTGTGACTACTGAAACATTACTGTGGATTTATTTATTGTACTTTATAGTGCACTCCACACAGGAGCGCCCACCCCAAGCTCTCGGCAGTTACCCAGAGATACCTCTACCCTGTCAGCAATGTGCATAGGGTAACCCCCCACCACAGAACCAGCCCCATGGCCCCTCAATCTGCCCAGCCCACAACTCCCTGTCAGCCCAGAAGAAGCACTGGGCTTTGCAGTGCATCGTGAAGAATAACAAACTCAGACTGGTCCAGCCCCTGGGGTGGGGGACCCTGCCAGCAGCCCCTCTCTTGTATAGCCCTGGAATCTGGATCAGGCCTTCTGCTCCCTACAGCTCACTAGGGACTACAAACTCTCTGGCAATCCGCTCCTCCTTTCCTTGCTTGCGCTGCAGAGAACCTCCTGGAGAAAGCACTTGAGCTTGACCTTCTCAAAAGGGCCTAGGGGAGTTAGGTGCTCAAATCCAATTGAAAGCCACTGGCAGCCTGGCGCTTCATGCCCATGGGCCACTTGGAAAATCCCACCTTTGAGTCCGCTGTGCTGATGTCTGTCATTGGTGAAGATGGAACCCAGAACGGAGGCACGGCAGGTAACTAAAGGAGAAACTGAATTTCAGATCCATCTACCTAACACCTACACTTGCCCTCATTCTCTTTGGGATTTATTTCTGAGCGTCATCTCCACTTCTTGGAAAGAAAGGAAATTGTGTGAGAACCTGTGTGCCGAAACCCTTGGAATGCTGCACCAGGAGCTTTGACATTATGCGGGTAATGCCAGGCCTGCCACATCTTCCCTCATTGGTATGGAAACTTCCTTAGTTGGGACTAATTTTAAGGCAGCTTTTAAATCTTCCTCTCTCATGATGTGTTTCAATGAGACGTTTAAAAGCGCCCTCATAAATCTGGGAAATCGCCCTCATTCAGACAGGCCCTGCCTGACAGCCCTGTGATGCTGTTCATTTTAGAAAACATTCCTCCGAGCAGAGGAACAGAAAACAGTGACTAGCATATAGGCAGGAAGAGGGAAAAGGGCTTGTGAAGATGGAGCAGATGAGAAGATGCCACCAATGCGTTCTCCTGCATAGGTGGAGACATGCAAAAGTTTTGTATTGAAACTTCCAGATTTCAGGCTTTGGTTTGTATCCGAAATGGGCCGATTGGCAGCCAAATTTTCACTGAAGTGCAGGAGCTTTTAAAGGAGAAAATGGGCCTGTTTTCCAGTGGAAACAAGCTAGTTTCTGAACAAAACCAGCCTTCCGTAGTGAGGGAATGTAAGGCCATTTTTCAGAGGCAGACAGCTTTTGCCCCTAAAACAGGCTACTGGATGTTTGAGTCTTCTTCTTGCTATTTATATTAACAGCTAAGATGCCATCCGTACACCTAGTGAGAGATGGTCTCTGCCGCAAAGAACTTAGTCTGACTGGACTTTTACAGATGGTGAAACTGAGGCACAGACCAATTAAATAACTGCCCAAGGTCACACAGGGAATCTAGCCCAGATCCTCAAAGGTGTTTAGGCACCATTGATTTCGATGGAAGTTAGGAGCCCAAATACCCTTGAGGATCTGGACCTCTGTGGCTGGCCCTTTAAGGGGTCATGGGACTCATCCCTGCCTGTGACTCAGCCAGTGCTCCTCCCCAGATGGGGAAAATGAAGGTCACATGACTCAACCAGGCCTCTGGGCTAGATAAGGTAGAGGGCTGGGGAGAAATAGGGTGATGGCAGATGGTTGCTTGGAGAGGATGGCAGGTGGCCCTGAGGAGCTAGAGGAGAGCACGAAGCAGGGAGAGGCTTGTGAAAGACACCAAGTGGGAAGGCTGGGAGTGCCTGCGTGGGAAAGAGTGCTCCCCCCCACCCCAAAGGAGCTTGGGAGGGGCTTAGGGGAGAGATGGAAAGGAGCCCAGGAAAGGCAAAAGCTGTGCTCAAAGGGTAGGTAGAAGAATTAGAGGAGAGAAGACAGAGCCCTTCTGAAGGACTAGCTGGCCCCAGTTTGCAACTGGCACAGAGATTTTGTGTTATGGAGATATACCTATCTCATAGAGCTGGAAAGGACCCTGAAAGGTCATCGAGTCCAGTCCCCTGCCTTCACTAGCAGGACCAAGTACTGATTTTTGCCCCAGATCCCTAAGTGGCCCCCTCAAGGATTGAACTCACAACCCTGGATTTAGCAGGCCAATGCTCAAACCACTGAGCTATCAATCTCTCCCTCCCTCCCTCCCTCAATGTTTGTCTTGGATCCAGGTATGCTGGGAGGGGTGGACTCTTGGTAGCGACATAGCTGGAGGGCCAAGGCACTGCAGCAGCCAAACCAGGCCATGCAGTTTTTGAGGAGCCCAGAAGGGGGAAACTGAGGCAGAGGCGCTGCCATGAGGGGGCACTCTAGAGGTTGTGTTATCCTGTTGCAGTGGCCAAGTTGAGAGCTGAGCCCAGGTCTCCTGAGTCCCAGTCCAGAGCCTTAACCACAAGGCTCTCCATGGATGCAAAAATAACCTTTCATCAGTATTGCTTCTAAAGCACCAACTCCAGGGGCTGAGCAATCGTGAGGCATGGAGTGGCAAAAAATGCCCCCGCCCGACCAGTGTGACAAAGCAAGTCTTGGAACGTGGAGTGATCTGTGGAATGAGGGCTAGCGAAAGGTGGGTGGCTCATTGTCCGTGTGAAAAGATCCGAGCTATGCGTTTCGGCTGGAGCTTTCGCTCTTCAGAATGTGCCATAAACATTAACTAATGAATCTTCCCAGCTTCTTGCATGAGACATGCATTATCCCCAAGGTACTGGGGGGATCAGCTGAGAGGTTTTCACTTACCCAAGGGCTGCACAACAGGTGTCAAACCCTGCTTGGCTCATTCACATTGAATAGTCCCATTGCAGTCAATGCAGTTACATGAAGGATACATTTGGCCCATTCTGTCTGCCTAAAATTACCCATCTATTTGGACTGTAAATTCTTTGGGGGCAGAGGCTGTGTTTTATGTTTGTACACGGCCCAGGATCTTGATCCTGAGTGGGGCCCTTGGGCTCTACAGCAATAGAAATGCTGATTATAGCATAAATTAGTAAGAAAGAGTTCTTCTTCGCACCCTGCCCTGAAATGGGGGTGTGCTGTTGCTGTGCATTTTAAAATGCCAGCAGTGTTCCGCCCCAGAGGTGGATGCACATCAGCAGCGGGTTATGGGGTGCATATACCATAGCAGAGTTTTCAGAGTACTTTCTGAGAGCCGTCAGGACGAAAGGTGCCATCTAAATGAAAGACATTTGTCGTTCTATAGCTGTGGTGCAAATGCTGCAGCTTCAGATAGTGCTGGGTCCGAATTTGGAGCCATTCCTGTGAAAAACTGTAATATCTTTTTGTAAGATTGTTCATCTAGTTCCTACTGGCTGTTCTGCTATTTCGTGTGCTCAGTTCCTGCTAGATGGAGTGGCCGAATTGTCTTTTGCTATGCAGGAGATATACTTGCTGTACTGTCACTCCACAAATGTTAGTACAAGTTAAGTAAATAAGAAGCCTTTTCCTTCTAACCCCATTATATGTACAGTAACGCCTCACTTAAAGTCGTCCCGGTTAACATTGTTTCATTGTTATGTTGCTTATCAATTAGGGAACATGCTCATTTAAAGTTGTGCAATGCTTCCTTTAACCGCGAAACGGCCGCTCGGGATCTCCCCCTCCCTCCCAGGTTTGAGAGCCTGGGCGGGAGGGGGAGACCCCGAGCCGCCGTGGCGTGCAAAACAGCTGATTCGCGCGCCTCTGCTCCCCCTCCCTCCCAGGCTTGAGAGCCTGGGAGGGAAGGAAAGTAGCGGCGCGCGAATCAGCTGTTTCGCGCGCTGTGGCAGCAGCAGCGGAGGTGAGCTAGGGCGGCCGGGGCACATTTTTAGGGGCGGCATTCTGGTGCCGGCCATGCTGCCCCTAAAAATGTGCCGCCCCAAGACTCAGCTGCTCCCCGAGACTCTTGCTTGCTGTGTGTGTGGGAGGAACAGGGGGGCTGTCAGGGTGTCCCCCTCCCCCCTGCTCTTGCACCTCGCTTACCCCATCTTCCATAGAGCGCGGGGACACAAGACAGGGCTCAGGACGGAGAGAGCTTGCTGGCAGCAGCTGAGGTCTCAGCAAGCTGATCTAATTAACAAGGCAGTGTACTTAAAGGGGAAATGCACATCTCTGTCTGCAATGCTGTTTCCCCTCCCTCCATTCCTGCTGCCTTGTGGAGTGTGAGAGTTAACCCTTGAGGGCTCGGCCAATTGCTAGTTCATCATTTAGCAGTAAGGCATTCCCTGGGAAATATCCCACCTTCTGACTCCTTCACCTTAACTAAGCTTCACAATCATCATCACTGTGTACCAGTATTAAATTGTTTGTTTAAAACTTATAATCTGTGTGTGTGTGTGTGTATATACACACACACAATGTCTTTTGTCTGGTGGAAAAAAAATTCCCTGGAACCTAACTCCCTCATTTACATTAATTCTTATGGGGAAATTGGATTCACTTAACATCGTTTCGCTTAAAGTCGCATTTTTCAGGAACATAACTACAACGTTAAGTGAGGAGGTACTGTATTTTTCTACATCATGTACAACTGGTAGCCATAAGTGTGTGTTACACTCAGTGATCACTCAACTGGGACCTGATCCTGCACATTTAAATCCATGCTCTGGGCCCCAATTCAGCGAAGCACTTAAGCATGTGGTTAAGTGCCCTTGACTTCAGTTGGAATTATGCATGTGTTTAAAATTAAGCATGTGCTTTGCTGAATGGGGATGGGGTTACTCATGTGCTTAGAGTTAAACACAGCTTAAGTGCTTTGCTGAGGCTGTGGAACTCATTGCCACAAGATTTCACCGCAGTGAAGAGTTTGGTGGACTTTAATAAATGGTTGGTCATTAATATTGGTAATAATGATATTCAGAGTTACAGTATGAATTAGAAAACAAACAACCCATAGTTTGAAAGGGAGATAAACTCTCATCCTTCAACAAATAAGAATACCTACATCTTATATAGTGCTTTTCATTAGTAGATCTCAAAACACTGCATGAAGGAGGTCAGTATCAATATCCCCATTTTTCAGCTGGGGAAACTGAGGCACAGAACATGGACATGATTTGCCCAAGGTCACCCAGCAGCTCAGTGACAGAAGAGGGAATAGAACAAAGTGCTATATCCATTAGACAACACTTTCTTTCCGCTCAATGCAGCCTAAAAACTCAGAACACAAATAAAAAAACTCAGCATTTAATATATATATATTTTTTAAATCTTTTGCGTTCCAGCCAATCTGATGATTGGGGGAGCTGATTCCTGGCTTTGAAGTGCATGGGGGTGGCAATACGGTAAGTGTCACTAATTCTGGGGCCTTATATCAGACTTAAGTAGGGCCTGATGCTTGTGCTGGTCCCCTGCACATGGGTGCATCTTCCCCCAAGGGACCAAGCGCGGCAGAATCTGACCCTTAAATTGTATGGAGCAAAGTGCTTGTTGAATGTGGTTAAAAACCAGCCAACCATACATTTCAAATAGAGGGAGCATCATATTGAAAGCTGAGATTTCCAGCCGAAGGGGTTTGGATCCCAACACTTAGGCAGCTTATCAAACCTCAGCCTGAAAGTGCAACATGAAATGAAAGAGGCTTGTTCTTAAGAACCAAATGAGTTTGCTGTGAGCTGAATTTACAAAATGCGCCAACACTTCTATACATCCCAGGAAAGCAATTCACTCAGGAAACGGTGGGGGCACCAAAATCCGAACTATTCTTGGGGGCTTTCTGGTCACAACACCTCCCCGTTACTCTGTGCCAGGCTCTGACTGTCCAGAGACAGTAATTGCGCCTGTGCCGTCTAGCTACACACAGTGCTAATGAAAAGTCCTGACTAGCTGCGGATTGGCACGGAAGGACTATAGTATACACCACAGCCACAATAAATAAATGAAATAGGGACTAGTTATTAGTGTAGGGCACTGGGGGTCAGGGCTTGTGGTTTTACTCCTGTTTTAGCCACTGACATGGTCTGGTTGCAACATGGGGCAGCATGGCCTAGTGTATAAAGCACTGATTGGGGACTCAGATGAGTTGGGTACAATTCCTGCTCTGCCACTGGCTTGCTGGGTGACCCTGGGCAAGTCACATCCCTTCTTTGTGTCTCAGTTTCCCCATCCGTGAAATAGGGCTAAGGACACTGACCTCCTTTGTAAAGTGCTTGGAGATCTACTGATAAGAGCTAGGTATTCCGATTAGAAGCTGGAATTTTCAAAGTGAAAAGTGAGGTGCCTAACTCACCTTGAAAGTCAGAGTTGGGTGTCTAACTCCTTTAGGCCCCTCTGAAAGTCCCAGCTAGAGTTTTCAGTGTGGCGTGTACCTTACCTATGTTCCCTAACGTAGCCAAGCCTTTAGAGAACACAGTATTAGTCACAGCTACCCTACACAACCCTGTTGCAACCAGGATAACTGGTGTAACTAGATCACCTGGCTCAGTGGAGGTGCAAAGAGAGATGGCTGGCCTGGGTCTGGGAGACAGAAACTTTTGCCGTGGCCGTCTTGAGTTTGGGAGAGTCCCAGTGAGAGAAAACAAAGGAGCTTTCCCAGAACAGAGCGCCAGGCCTGGGCTCCGTGAGGGCGCCAGGCAGGGCAAGGTGCTAAGGACTGTGGAAGTGCAACATTTTCCATATCCAGGCTGGAACTGGGGTTCTCCTGGCCCTGAACAGGAGCTCTCCCTAACAAGGACTCGGGGAGGGGTTACTCAGCTTTAACGCAGATGGTCTTGGAGACATGAGCGAGGCATCCTTCATGCGTCTGAGTGTGTCCCAGTGTGGCACGTAGCATAAACTCCCCCTCCCTGGGATCTATCCGGCCTTTCCAAGCACCCAGCGAGCATGTGGCTACAGCCTGGGAAACTTTCTTTAATTTGTATCCACAAGGGACCTTTGAAGACTCTACCAGCTGTTTGCCCTGCCATGACAGTGCGCTACCACCTGAGTGGGCCAGCTGCAGCAGTGCCGGGAAAGGGAAGGCAAAGCCAATGGAAGCAGAAGGTAAAAGCAGCACAAAGGGAAGACAGGAATGTGATAAAAGGGGCTGCGTTTGGGACTCACACACAGTTCGTTTTGAAGGGGGAACGGCACCACATGCCTCTCTTGTGTGTAACATATGCAAAATGGCTTCCAGTGGAAGATTTTCAGTCATGTGGGGAGGAAGGGGGAAATTGACTCATTAGGGTGACCAGATATCCTGATTTTATAGGGACAGTCCCGATATTTGGGGCTTTGTTTTATATAGGCCCCTATTACCCCCCACCCCTAGCCTGATTTTTCACACTTGCTGTCTGGTCACCCTATGTCTCATCGAGGCGTACATGATCAGCAGGAGGGAAGATAAAGCTAGTAAAATACAATGGAGCAGAGTCTGATTTGTGTGGTAGTTTGACTGAAGCAAGGAAGTGGCCAGCAGGATTAAAGTGGACCCTTTATTTCTGAAAACACAACTCACTGTTTTCCTTTGCTCCAGTTCCCTCTTCTGACTCCTTCCCTGTGCTCCCCCTAGTGCTCACAAGTATGTACTGCAGTTGCTCACTTGGATTCTGATCCGCTAACCTTGGATGCATCTGGTTTTTCTATAGCGCTCTCAGGCTGGAGATACCTCAGAGGGCTTCACGCTCACAGTTCCAGGCAGAGAAACTAGTGGCTACACAGCAATGGAAGCGAAGCAGCCGTGTTTGTGTTAGGCAAAAAGGACAAGGAATCCACTGCCCTGTAAAACGGAGTGGGACAAAATGGACATCAGCCTAGGGACTGCTCTCTGGTTGCACTGTATTTCAGTGGTAGAGCTGTAGGAAGGTACAAAATGAAGGCGGCGTTAGGCAGTCAGGTACACAGAATATCTACTGTATAACCTGAAACATAACCACATGGAAATTAAAACAACCGAATAATGGAGCTATATACAAAACATCCAACCTACTATGAAATGTATGGAATTCCCAGTGACACCTCAGCTATAGTGGGTCCCCTTGGGATATTCACGGTGATCTTTAGGAAGTGAGCGGGTAAGTGGTGATGCCGATAGGCCTGGAAAGACAGACAGAGACTGATGCTGTATTCCTGACTCAGGCAAACCTCTTGGGGCCACAAGATTGGGGACCTTTGTCTTCACTTACTGTCTTTTTCCCCCCTCTCAAAAATAATGAAATGCAGAAAATGACATTAATGAGCCATTACGACTGCAGATTTCAACACGCAGCTGTCAGCAAACGCTCAGGTTCTCACATGGGTGCTGGCTCGGCCGTGTAGCATAGATGAAGTGTTTTCTATCAGTGGTTAGGCTGTTAGAAGCTGCCTTAGGAACCTGAAGTAACCCCCTCCATCCTAGCTCCCTCCCCTTCCTGAAAAGAGACCATACCCACTTCTCTAGCTCTGCCCAGACACTCTGACAGGGCCCCCAGCCCCTACCTCTCTGCCAGGTGTCCTCGCTTCACCTCAGCTGGTGTCAGTTGGCAAAGCTGCCTTGAGGATCCGGGCTTGCGTGTCTGTGGAGCACCGCTTGGGATGATGCTGAAGCGCTCCATAGGGAGGGAATGACCATGGCTGTCACCCTCTGGGGAGCTGGGCTAAAGAAATGACACAAACAGAAGGGAAGGGATTCCATACAACTGGATTGGTTTTGTCATTGTCATGTCCATCATGAGCAGGGGAGAGCAAAGAGGGGACAGAGACCAGGAAAAAGGAGCCAGCGCCATTCCTCTCCCCACTGTCTCCAGGAACCTCCCTACATTCCACACCGATTTGGGCTCCCCTCACTTTAGCTGCTGAATGATAATTATTTACATCAGAAGTAGACAATCAGGAGGTGGTTGAATGAGCTCTTCTTACAGGATAAGTCTCCCACCTCTTTCTGAATGAATCATGTGTGTCTGTCCCTTTATTTGGGTCTTTGTCACGTGTCCTGTGTTTGGGCCATGGCAGGTTGGGGGATGGCCAGAGGGATCATGGCATGAGCTGGGATCTGCACTAGAGAGGGGAGATGTACTTAGATTGTAAACTCTTTGGGGGCAGAAACCATCTCTCTGTTATGTGTCTGTACAGCACCTAGCATGGTGGGGCCCTGATCCTTGATTGGGATACTGCAGTACAAAAAGACTATACTCATCGACAAGGCAATAAAGAATGAGAGGAAGAGGGTTCTGCTTTGAAAGGAAGGCAGGAAGAGAAGAAGGAAAAGGGGAAAGTACAAAGAGAAAGGAGGAAGGGAACAGTATGGGGATGCAGATGTAGCAAATTGAAGAGTGATTGTGAGGGAAAAAGAAGGGAATATTAAAATGGAAAAATAAGAAAAAAGGAAGGAAAAAGAAGGGCCAGAAAAGACCCATCTGGCCTGAATTTCTACTGGTGAGCGTTATTTATTCCACCTTTTTATTTTATTGTATTTCCCCAGTAGGGACCCGCTTCTCCATAAATTTGGGAGAAAGGGGCGGGATGGCTGGCCCCAGCTGCCGCAGTGAAGATTTACTGTAGCTCTGATTGCTTTGTGCACTCTCTGTGGGATGGGTCTTTATAAAAAATTACCTGCCGTTAGTGGCAGGTAATTTTTGTGTGTGGAAATTTCAATCCCAGCTTTGGAAATAATTAAAACCAGAGGCCAAATAATCCTTGTCTTTTGTTAGCCCCTTCTGTCTGAGAAGCACAGAGTACACAGAGCCTGGCCTGTTGAAATCAGTGGGCCCTGAATCCAGTGGGCCTAGAATCAGGGCTGCAAGGCTAGATTGTGTCGTTTAGCCATAACCCTCCATTGGGGGTGGGTGCCGTGGAGACGCACTGCAGATGGGAGCATTTGGTGAAATGCCTCCTGAAGCTCTCTGGTTGCGCTGTTCAGTCTGAGACACCCCTGCAAGGAAAAGACACCTTTCCCCATCCCACCTAGCCGGGCACCTCCATTAGTTGGCACATAGAGCAATGGCACCATAGGTCTGCGTACTACTTGCTGCTCCCGCCCCCTTCCTGGTAAATTGCTTCCGGGGGAGTGTCTCCTTGATGCTTAGGGACTGCAGGTCTGTCCAGCCGCTACATGGGCCACGTGAGACCTGCCACGCTTTTGCTTCCACTGCAAGGCCACTCTTCTTCCTTACATCTAGGCACTGGGAGTTCTGACCGATCAAAGATTGCAGGACTTGGCCCCTTGGGGATTTAAAATGGGCAACAGAACTAGGGGAGTGGTTGGTGCCTGTCTGGATGCTCCTCTAGCCACCAGAATGTCACTTCTCATCCAGGCAGCAGGACTGGAGGTTCCTTTGCTGAGCATTGCAGTAGCTGGGTGATTACTAGCATTGCCAACTAGCAGCTCTGCATCCTGTGGCTGAACACAGTAACTGGAGCTGCTTCGGTTGCCACCTGCTTTCATATGATTGGCTTAGAGGTTTGCTTATTTGTCTCTTTCCTCCTGTCAGTCATGACACAATGTTGCCAATTGATATTTGGTACATCTTCTTAAAGCCCCAGCTCCTGGAGTCATGGGGTTATGTTAGACTCTCCTGTTCATTCAAAAGTGTGTTTCCAGCCCTTATGGTTGCAGAGAAAAGCTTGAAAACATGACCCCTAAAAGATCAAATACTAGAGGGCAAATAAAAAAGACCCTAAAATGTATTTTTAAAATCTCATGATTTTAACCAGTTTTGTGATTTTTGTGGCGGGAGGGGGCATGGTTTCTGATACTTGTGGTTGGTGATGCTGCTGACAGTGCTCATGTGGATGTCAGGAGAATGTGAAAGATAGCACTAAACACTATCACATAACATAGGACAATACAAGTGATCTAGAAACAACAGTGGGGTCAACAGGATCTATGCGACTTTTTAAAATAATCATAGTAATAACTAACACTTCCAGAGCCCCTTTTGTCCCTAAATCCCAAATAACTTTACAGACGTTTACAAACTAGGTACTGTACATACAAAGAAATCTCACTACCTGTGATTGAAATGCTGCCACCTCTTAGGTGGGACATAGCAGCTGATTGTTAATTACTGCGAGTATTTAGCATTGTTTTTATATATTTAATTAGACCAGATGGGTTTCAAGCAGTCCGAGCCGCAGTGCAGGCGATAGCGTGCACAAGGAATGAATGGAAGGTGGGCAATGAAGGCAAACCATCACTGAGGTAGAAGGAACTTAGAGTATCATTCACTAATGCCTGAACATGCCCAGAGAGGTGTGGAATCTGCAAGAGTACAGGACTTCATCAGACTTGGTATAGAAACTCCCTACTTTAATAGTAAATCAGGGGCCTATGCCTCCTCCCTCCTTGGGCATCAGTAGAGAATGCTATTTGATTTATGGCCTGTGACCACTGCAAGGAAATCAAGACAGTGCTTTTCTGCAAAAGCACTGTATGAGATAGGAAGCAAAAAAAGTTTATAATTGAAAACAACAATAATAACAATTATAGCAGCTCCTAGAGGCCGCAAGAGAGAGGGGCTGTGACCAGCTGGAATGATTCCCGAGAGATTCCCAGGAACAATAAAAAGTGGGGAGGACAGAGGATGTCCCATGGAGCAGAGGTTTCCTCAACTGATGTTTGAAGCCCCTGGCACTGTGCTTTCCTTGTGCTTTCCAGTGTTCCCTTGCGCTCCCCCATCTGTTGAGTCCACCTGTTGTCTGTCATCTTATGCTGTAAGCTGTATGGAGCAGCGACCATCTCTGCACAGTGTCTAGCACAACGGAGCTGGCTTCTGGGTGCTATCGTAATGCTTCTTTTAGTGTACCTCTTGCACTAGTTATGCAGGTTAAGCCTGGACAGAGGTTGTGAAATGATATTGCTGGACTCTTCTTGTTTGAGTTTGACTGTGTGTGCTTGGTAGTTAATGAACGACCATTTTTAACTGCAAATTTCTGGCCTTGGGTTTATTCGGCCAGGCCCCTTGGGATATCTCACAGGGTGCAAACAGCCCAATATGTTATCTCAAAACCTATTGTTCCATCCAGTCCAGAGGGTCCAAGGCTGGTTATAGATCTCCTTAGCGAGGACACACCAAGGAATCTGCTTTGGCTGAATCAAACACAGACTAAATTATCTGGATATAGTGGTAAGAAAGGCCAGACTTGAGCTGGTAACTAGGAATGAATGGGTGTGTCATATACCACTGGAAAGGACACTTCCCCCCTCTAGATTTGCATAAAGGACTTGAATTTGGGCAATGATCTCTGGAACTAGAATACTAACTTTGAAGAGCTGGACTTTATTACCGCCTAGACAGGTCCTTCCATGTGATCATTTGCAAAGTATATTGCCCTGCATCTTCATTACTTATGATCTTAATGTCACAAAAATGTTGCTAGGTGAATATAATCGTACGAATAATCATGCAGTTAATTTCTGAGCATCTCGGGGCTCTTGGCAAATCTTATTTAAGCCTCATAGTGCTCATCAGAGGCATTTGGTGGTCAGCGGGTGTATTCAGAGGCGATGTCATTCTGGGTTTTATATACTGTACCTTTAGACGTAGAAGAAACTGCCCAGTTGTGAGGCAGCTGCCATGTTGTTTGAGATAGATGTAGCATGTTACAGAAGGAGCCACTTTGCTCTTTCTCCTTCCTGGAGACTTTATAGTTACTCATTCTTGGTTGCTTTCCTTAACTTGAAACAGAAGTCATCTAGATTGAGAAATCCATAATGTGCTCTTGGGGTATGGGGAAGAAAACCAGCCGAGACTTACCCAGGTTTATGGCTAGGGGAAGCCCAAGGTCAGACAGCATGGCAGTGGCCAAATTGGGAATAATACCCAGAAATCTCGACTACCTAACCACTGGACTATGCTGCCTCCTCATGCTCACATAACCGTTCGGCTGGAACAATATGGGAGTGATGTTGATAAAATTCATTCCCCTTGACAAATCCAGTTGGTCTGGATGGATATGGAGAGGGGAATTTGTCTCTCCTGAATGCTAGGTGCTCCTTGGTCTATCTTTGTTAATGAAACAACTTGCTGTACGGTGCCAAAGTTCCTCTCGGCTATGGTAAGTCTCGTAAGGGCAAGGGCAGTCTGTGCCTGCCGTTCTTGCAGAGCACCTGGCTCTCAGCTGAGCTCGGGGAAATGACGCAGCAAGGGAGAATGCTAGAGTGTGTAGAAGGGCTTAGGCTGCAGACAGCAGAATGCTTTCTGGAGCCAGGGCTCAGGCATATCACAGTGCTGTGGTGGTGGAGGCCGAGAGGAGTTACGTGCCTCGCTCTCGGCATGGCAAAGCATTGCCCGGCAGAGTTCCCGTGGAGCATTCAGGCAGGTTCATCCAGACAGGCTCTTCCTGCAACCAGGCTAATCAATAAGCTCTGCGAGCGACTTTATGACTTCTTCACAGAGAAAATGGCCTCTGTTAGAGCTGGTCTCCTGGGGTGAGCAGGGAGCGACAGAGCAAGAGGGTGTAAATGCACCTCCTCTTCTGGTTGGGTTGGACAATATTGCCTGTGTGATATCCAGAGGAGCTTAGGGAAGGATCCCACTGATGAGGCCTGGCTCTATCTTGACATGGGGAGCCAACAATTTGGCATTATTCTATTGGCTGGGTTCTAGTATCCGTGTCTTTTGCAGCAGGGAGGGTGTTGGGGCAGCTGAGAGATTCTGAGGTTTCCCGTTAAGTGCTTCAGAGCAATTGGGGCCCTGAACAGCTAGTGCCCAGCCTCAAACCTCCCTGTCTAGGGGAATGGCAGAAATATCTGCATCTAACGGGCTTTTCCAACATATTCCAATCCATTTTGGGCTGCTGAGCAGAAAGCCCATTGGCCTAGGTGATGGATGGTCTTAGAGGGATAAATCTGTGGAAAGCTGTCGGCTCTCTGTCAGCTGCTTTCGATAACACTGATCACAAGCGGCTGCTGACTCCACGCCACGTACTGGCTGGGGTATATGGAATGCTCTGGAATGGTTCCATGCTCCTTATTGTGTAGTGGTCAGTCAGTTTAATTGGCTAAGGGTCACCTGCTTTGAGCACGTAGGTGAGGGAGCCATGCATGTCGAGTCCGACCCAATGGGGGCTTTCTTGTCACCATTGTTGTGAGGTTTGAATCCACTTTGATCTAATAAGATGTCCGTCATCTGCGGCAGCCCAATGAACCCCAGATCTGTACCACTGTCTTACGGTCACAGCAATCCCACCATGGCTGTGGCTTGGGTTCCGGGAAAAACCACAGAATGGGTGTGGATTGAGACTCATCACAGCTGAGATGGAAATGGGGAAACCTCCTGAGGCCCTCAGTGTTTGGGGACGGGCCAGCCTATTGGTGGGGTTGGCGGGTTGCAAGGCTGCACAGTTTTGGAAGGAAGCATGAGCTGGACACAGCAGACTGTGCTCTGGTGCTGTCTTGTAATTTGGAGAACATCACCAGCTGCGCTGCTCGTTTCTAGACGCAGGCATGTGGAGGGCCTCGAGAGACCTCAGCATGGGGATCTGTGCCTGGGCGCCTTCTAGGCGAGACTCCTGCACTGGGGTGTTTAGGTGGCTGCAATGGATATCTGTTCATAGGGCCAAATTCAGAAGGAGTAAGGCCTGCTCAGATTTACACCTGTGTAAATCCATTGATTCCAGTGCAGTTATCTGGATTTACACCCATTGCTATGGCTGGATCCCAAGACGTCACTGGCACGATGCGCATTACTCCAGCAAGGGTCCGGTCCTCGGATTCTCAGCTGGTGTACTGTACCGTGGGCAGAGGTAGGGAGGAGGGTGCAGTGACATATTACACTCCTCTGAACATAGACCTTAGTGCCGCCACGTTCTGCAATCTGATGACCTGATTTCCCTGCAAGAGCTAGCAATGCCCGAGCCTTGCACTCTGCACTAGTGGCTCAGCCTGGCTTGGAGTTAGGATGACCAGACAGCAAGTGTGAAAAATCAGGATGGGGGTGGGGGATAATAGGAGCCTATATTAGAAAAAGACCCAAAAATTAGGACTGTCGCTATAAAATTGGGACATCTGGTCACCCTACTCAGAGTGCACCCCAGGTTTGACTCTCGCTGTTCAAAGCCTTTAATAATATGGAGCCAGCATGGCTATCCCCCTCTGTTGCCCAAGTGAGCCATATACGCTGGATCAGCAGGGGCCGGACTGAGCAGCGAAAGTTGCTGGAGTGCGGTAAGGGGAAGGAGATCTCTGACAGTTCTCCCTGATTGTGCCGTTCGATCATAGGGTTAGTGCCCTCTCCCAGTGAGCCATGGAGCCAGTCCCCAAATCTGGAGGTATCCCCAGGGATCTGCCTCCATCCTGGCTCTGTGCTCCTACAGCCCCCATCTCAACTACGTGTTGGCATGGTTCCAAAGGAGCTGTGCCACTGCGGGCTGGCCAGCGGTTTCCCTGGATTGACACCTATTCAATGGGGATTGCTGCTGTGGAGGGGTTCCTCAAACAGGTACTGCAAGCCCGCAGAGATGGTGCTCGCCTCGTCCAGGTGAGCTCTGTCTGACTGCTCACAGCACTGGCAGGTCCACCCTTGCCACCAGTGGAAGAATCGTCCTCCCTGAAGGCTATGTGGACATGGGAGGAAGGAGTGGGGTAGCTCACAACAGCTGCTTGCCACAAGGGGCATTACAGGGAGCGGCAGGATGGTCTCATGGGCCAAGCCTTGGGTTGGGCTTCATGAGCTCTGGGTTCAATTCTTGGCCATGCCTCAGGGCGTCTTCAGGGCAGATCACTCCATTTCTCTGTGCCCTGTCTGTGAAATGGTTCAGCTGTTGGCGGCAGGGACTGTCTCCCCATGTGTACGCACAGCATCTAGCAGAACGGGGCCCTGATCTGGGCTGGTCACTATAATAACACGCCTTGCTTGTACCGCTCCGGCAGGAACCGTGCAGGCCCTTGTTACCATGCTCACCAGAGGAAAGAGCCGTCTTGTATATCGTAATGGTTTCCCGACAGCTCCTGATTGAAGCATGCCCAATTTAGTTCTTGCCATAAGTAACTTTTTACATATCCCCGGGGAATAATTTAACTTATGAATCTTTCCTAACTCTGCAATCTCAATTAAAAGTCAATGGTTTTTGCTCCTCCTCTGGAGATCCGCCACGAATGAAATGCTTCAGCAGGCCACATCAATCCCCGCTCTTTATGCTGTCGGTGGCTCAGAATGCACAGCAGCTTGGCCATTCGGAGCCTGACTTCCCCAGTGCACTGAGGCTGTCTTGGGCTGCTCTCGTGGGGCAAGGCTGCCCTAAAGCCAACGGATCTGGCCTCTGGAGGATCCACCTGTGCCGGGGAATCCTCCAACGGCTAGCGGCTCTTATGTCACCACATTCCTTTCAGGCACCAGCACAAGGAACGTGGCCAGAGGAAAGATCTAGCCGTTCTTTGGCTGCTGGAACAACTGCTGGAGGCCATTGGTAGCTGGGGTAGACAACAGCTTTCAGGCTGCTCTAACTTAAGTCAGGGAGCAGCTGGGCACTCAGCAGGTTCATTGTCAGGGAAGCAGAAGTGTGCTGTATCGCACCGGCTACCTTCCCAGCTGCACTTGTGCTGAGTGCTCTCGTCTGGAGAATCTGGGCCTAGCTCAGAGAGGCCAGTGTTTTATCTTTCCAGTGTATTCATAGGCACTGCTGGGAGGAGGCTGGCAAAGCGCTTGGGGTGAGCCATAAAGTCGAGGCTCTGCCTCTCCATGGCTATGAAAGATCCTGTGGTACCATGACACAGGGATGGGGGCGATCGGGCCATTTTCCTGCCCAAATCCATATATTTGCTTAGTGCAATGTCTCTCTCTCTCTCGAAAGCCTAGTGAGGTGCATCTCCCGGGCCACTGGTGCCTTTGATGAGTGTTTAAAATGCAGTCAGCCAGTAGCAGATTTCACAGCGTGATATGAGCCCATAGCAGAATTTCATCACTAGTGGCAAAAAGAGTATGAAAGGATCTTGTACTGCCCCATCCTACCAACACATTGGAGCACCTGAGCAATCAGGTGGCTTTTGCACTGTGCCCGACAGGTCAGATTTGGGCTCTTTTGGACCCAGAAGGGGGAGGGCATTCCAAAGGCAACCCACTTCACAGAAAATGCCCTGTCAGCCGCCCCTTAGCGCCTAAAGACTCCAGCTTGAGAGCCCTGTTGATCACCAGTGCTACAGCAGAGCACGGGCTAAGGGGGATCTCTCTGGCCATTGAGGGGTTTCTAGATCACATACCACACCATTAGCTCCACCCAGGAGCCTTCAGTCAGCCAGTGCAGATCTCTCAGATACGAAAGAGCAGAGCCACTTACGTTCTCCTACTAGTGGCCACAGATGGGTCAGCACCAGGTCACGATCAACAGCCTCTGTGGCAGTTGGTAAACCTAACAGTAACAGCAAAGACACCTGATCTTCATCCGTCTCTAGGAGGAGACCATCCGTTCATACCACCCCACCAATACAGTCTCCAAGCCATTTCCAGGCCTACAGATTAGCACAAGCTCCAGGAAATGAGAGGCATGGAGGGGCCCTGAGAATGTTCTCCCCATGGCATTCTCCAGTCTCACCCTGAAACAGATGATTTGAGAGTGGGTGATCCCGCCTGGATAGTCAGCATGAAGGGGATGGCTTCTTCAGAGCAGTCCTCCTTAAGCAAGGCATGGGTGACCACCAGCCTCTTCTCCACTGGCCTTCACCTGGCAGAGGGGACATGGGTCCCCAGCACAGCTGTGGCGCACAGTTCCAGGAGCATGGCTGGCTGGAACTTGAGCAGGGAAGACAGTGTCTGGCCCTGCCTCCATGGACACAGACCATTGGGTCTGAATCTGTGAGGCTTGCTCAGCAAAGCGACATGAAATTGCCTCACAACTGGAAGACCTAAGTCAGCTGCAGAGTGAAAGCAGCTCGTTGTGCCTGGGCACCTCATTCCACTCCCTGGAACAGGCCTGCAGAGGCAGTGGGAAAGGCCAAGAGCTGCTTATTGGCCTCCCACACAGCCGTGGGAACTGAGGGTAAAAGAAAGGGTCTTTCTGACACAATTGCACCTCTGCTGTTGACCCTCCAGCTGGCTTCCCTGCTGCTTCTGCTGTGTCAGCTCATCCATCAGCTGAGGCGACCTGTGAGGCCAACACTGGGGAAGAGGATATCCAGGAGCCCTTCACTGATGTTATAAAGTCTTGCCAGCCCCTCAAGGTAGTGTTGGGTCAGAGAGACAATATTCCTCCCTCCCAGCCATTGGGAAACATCCAGGAAACAACCTACAATGTGGGACGATCAAACTAGGTCCCTCGCCCCACCAGGAAAGGGGACCCCAAGTTGCAGGAGGACCATGCAGGCTGAATCTCCAGCTGCCTTGCCTCTAATCCCATCCCCACTCACTGGATCAACAGCGTGGCCAAGTGCCCGCAATGAGCCTCAGACAGTCCCCTTGTAACTGGTATGGTAGCCATGAAATCTGGAACTGTCTCGGGAGAACCACCGTCCACAGGACGCTGACGTTTCCAGCATTGCCCTAGTGAGGAATGTCCTCAGCTCACACAGTGAGGTGCTCTGCCTGCTGACAGCCAGTCCTGTCTGGATGCTGCCCTGGGGATGTGCTGTGTTCATGACCACTTTGGGGTGCATTTCAGGCTGAGTGGAAATAACACAGCCCCCCCACCCCTTCACTGAGCCCCCCTTCGGCTCGTACTGCATTGAATACCCAGTGGGAGACAGCAGCACCAGTCGTGTACTGCAACCACACATGCAAAATCCAGCGTCTCGTCCTTCATGAATTAACCCCCGTGGTCCCCGGGCCAGTATCCCCTGATACCCTGTTCTTCTGGAGAGACCTGTGACCCAAGCCAATAGAACTTGTCATTTTCATCCCGGTCTTCTGCATACACCTTTCTTGCCTGGTCTCGCCCTGTTCACAACTGCAGGGACTGAGGAGTCCCAGCCCCCAGCCTCTTGGGTCTCCCCAGTACATGGCAGCATTGTTTTACCCTTTTGGCCAGCCTCCAGTGGAGATAATTGCCACCGCTCATCATCTGGATAAGGACCTCCAGGATGGCTACCCAAACCATCCATCCCCTCCCCCAACAGACAAATAACACCCTAGCAATCACCAACTCGTACCTCCCCCAGACAGCTGCAGACCCCCCATAGGATACCTCACCCAGTACAGTTAGAGCAGGAAGGGACAGATTTGCACCATCCTTCTTATGGTGGTGCTGGTGGTGGGGGTAACAGTTTCCTGCCAGGGTAAAAATGGGGTGTTTCCAACCCAGCCTCCCCCCACCCATTGCTGCAGCTGAAGACCTTATTCTTTGCTGACTAACCCCACTTTGCCCCTGTGTGGCGTGGCTTATGCACAAAGGCAGCTGGATCCCGCCCCCCGAACTAGCTGCATTGGGGTGATCAACGTCCACCCTACACTCCTGCAGCTGGCTATGTGGTTTGGGGCCTGCCTCTATGGGCAGTGCCAGCGAGAATGTTCTCCATGCAGTTGCAGGCCCAGTTGCAGAGTAACCACTGAGATATCTCAAACCACGGGCCCAGTTATCCATTTCCTGAATACAACGGCACGCTTTGCTTGTGCCACCCAGGAGCGGAGTCGAAACCTCAGTCCACAATGTCTTAGGTGTCAAAATACCATGCGCTCCTACCAGGAGGACAAATTTGCTGGAGAGCTGAGACAGCTGTATCCCTCTGCCCGCTCTGTGATATACGGTAAGGGAGAGCGGATTCCTGGGGAAGTTGCTGTTTGACCTCTGCATGTACCTGATAACTCCAGCCGGAACCCGCTGCTGTGCTTAGAGCTCACCACACCGCAGACAGCTGGGGTTAAAAATTAACAAGTTCTTCTATGAGCAAGAACAGGTATAGGCCACTTAAAATTCAGTTAGTCTGAGCCACGTTCTGGTCTGAGCGACACCTGTGTGATGCTGGGGTAACTCCATGCACACTGGTGTAATAGAGATCAGAATTGGGGGCAGAGTATTTATGTGTAGTCACTACATGTTAAGTGTGGGGGCCTGATTCATCGCTGTGTTACTCCAGCTTTATGTCTGGATTCAGTGGAATTATTTGCATGTGAAACTGGAGATGCAGTGGTGAAACAGGCCCTAGGCTACCACATTCTGATCTCAGCCTCTCTGGAGTGACTCCGTCGGTGCAACAGAGACCACAGTTTGTTTCTGAAAACCTCATTGCTTATTTATCACAACGTGACTCCAGTTTCTGTTATGATCTGGCAAAGTGCCTCCACCGCTGATTGTGACCGCCCACTCAACTAGGGCGCAATCCTCTGTGGCGGCCTTCCTGGCTCAAGAGCCTATTCAAGACATCTGCAGGGCCACTACCGGGTTGTCCATGCACACATTCATGTCTCATTATGCGCTTACCGAGCAGGCCCGAGACAATGCTGGCTTTGGTAGAGCAGTGTTGCAAGCCGCATGACCATGAACTCTGAGCCTGCTGCCAGGAATACTGCTTGTGAGTCACCTAGAATGGAATCGACATGAGCAAGCACTCGAAGAAGAAAAAAGGGTTACGTACCTTTCATAACTGTTGTTCTTTGAGATGTGTTGCTCATGTCCATTCCATTACCCGCCCTCCTGCCCCTCTATCAGAGTTCTGGCAAGAAGGAACTGAGAGGGAGTAGGGCTGGAGATGCCTAATATACTGACGCATGAGCGTGGCACTCCCGAGGGTGCCATAGCTGGCCCTATAGATACCGCTAAGGCAAAAATCTCTGACGACTGTACGTGGGCTCATGCACACCTAGAATGGAATGGACATGACCAACACATCTCGAAGAACAGCAGCTATGAAAGGTAGGTAACTGGTTGGGGTTTTTTTTGCAAGAGCTGAGCATGCTGATTTTTCCACAATTTAGCACAGTGAGATTGGCCTGGGATGTGGGAGGCCCAGGTTCAATTCCTCCTCTGCCAGAGGTTCTCAAACCTCTCAAGGGCATGCTCCAGCCACTGGGCTATGGGGTATTCTGATGTAGGGCTTCCTCACTCTCTCCTGTTGAAGCTGTTTCACTGAGGATAAACACAGCCATTGGGCCGGAGAGGGGAGATGGCTCTGTAATCCAGTGGTTAAGGCTCCCATGTGGGAGAGAGATGACCCTGATCTTGTCCCCCTGCTCCAACCTGAGAACATAAGAATGACCATACTGGATCAGACGAGTAGTCCATCCAGCCCAGTATCCTGTCTTCTGACAGTGGCCAATGCCAGGTGCTTCAGAGGGAATGAACAAAACAAGCAATCATTGAGTGATCCATCCCCTATTGTCCCCTCCCAGCTTGTGGCAAACATGAGTTTAGGGACACCCAGAGCATGGGGTTGCCTCCCTGACTATCTTGGCTAATAGCCATTGATGGACCTGTCCTCCATGAACTTATCTAGTTCTTTTTTGAACCCTACTATAACTTTGGCCTTCACAACATCTTTTGGCAATGAGTTCTACGGGATGACGGTGCAAAGTACTTCCTTTTGTTTGTTTTAAACCTGCTGCCTATTAATTTCATTGGGTGACCCCCGGTTCTTCTGTTATATGAAGGAGTAAATAAGACATCCTTATTCACTTTCTCCACACCAGTCAAAATTTTCTAGACCTCTGTCATATCCCCCCTTAGTCGTCTCTTTTCCAAGCTCAACAGTCCCAGCCTTTTTAATCTCTCCCCATAGGGAAGCTGTTCCATATCCATAATAATTTTTGTTGCCCTTTCTGTACCTTTTCCAATTCTAATATATCTTTGTTGTGGGGGAGGGGGGCGACTAGAACTGCCCACAGTATTCAAGGTGTCGGTGTACCATGGATTTATATAGAGCCATTATGATATTTACTGTCTATCCCTTTCCTAATGGTTCCTAACACTGTTCGCTATTTTTGACCGCTGCTGCACGTTGAGCGGATGGTTTCAGAGAACTATCCACAATGGCTCCAAGATCTTTTTTGAGTGGTAACAGCTAATTTAGACCCCATCATTTTGTGTATATAGTTGGGATTATGTTTTCCAATGTGCATGACTTTGCATTTATCAACATTGAATTTCATCTGCCATTTTGTTGCCCAGTCACTGTTTACCCTCTTTTCCAGATCATTAAATATGTTCCAGATTTATGAATATGTTGAATTGCACTGGTCCGAGTACAGATCCCTGGGGGACACCAATATTAACCTCTCACCATTGTGAAAACTGGCAATTTATTCCTACCCTTTATTTTCTGTATTTTAATCAGTTATTGATCCATGAGAAGACCTTCCCTCTTACCCATGATGGCTTACTTTTTTTAAGAGCCTTTGGTGAGGGAGCTTGTCAAAGGCTTTCGGAAGATCTAAGTACACTATATCCACTGGATCACCCTTGTCCACATGTTTATTTGACCCTCTCAAAGAATTCTAAAAGCTCGCTGAGGCATAAGTTCCCTTTAAACAGCCATGTTGACTCTTCCCCAACAAAGCGTGTTCATCTATGTGTCTGATAATTCTGTTCTTTAATATAGTTTCAACCAATTTGTTTGGTACTGAAGTTAGGCTCACTGGCCTATAATTGCCAGGATTGCCTTTGGAGCCTTTTTAAAAAATTGATCTCACATTAGCTATCCTCCAGTCATCTGGTACAGAAGCTGATTTAAATGATAGGTTGCATACCACAGTTAGTAGTTCTGCAATTTCATGTTTGAGTTCCTTCAGAACTCTTGAGTGAATACCATCTGGTCCTGGTGACTTATTACTGTTTAATTAATCCAATTTGTTCCAAAACCTCCTCTATTGACACCTCACTCTGGGACAGTTCTTCAGATTTGTCACCTAAAAAGAATGGCTCAGTTGTGGGAATCTCCCTCACAACCTCTGCAGTAAAGACCAATGTAAAGAGTTAATTTAAGCCATATCTACACTAGCAAGCTTACAGTGGCACAGCTGTACCGATGCAGCTATGCTGCTGCAAGATCGCTCGTGTAGCCGCTCTACACTTGCAGGAGAAAGATCTCCCGTCGACATAATAAAACCACCTTCACGAGTGGCAGTAGCTATGTTGGCAGGAGAAGCTCTCCTGCCAAGGTAGCGCTGTCCACACCGGCACCTCTGTCAGTGTAATTTATATCACTCAGCGGTGTGTTTTAGGGAAGAGATCAGAAACTGGATGCTGGGACGCCCGGATGGAAGCAGGCAGTGCACATGCCCAGAAGCAGGAGCGCAGGAAAACGGAGGCACCAAGTGACTTCAGACATTGCATTGGAGCCAAAACTGGGCTGTAGGTGCCTAAGTCTGGGGGTTACCCGCCTATGTCCTTTTGTGGCTCCCATCTTTAGTCTCCCTGGCCATCAGTTTCTCCTCTGTAAAACAGGGATAATAGCACTTCCCTGCCTCACAGGCTGTGTTGAGGGGCACTTAGGGGCCATGGGGGCCATACAGGTACCTCAAGCAGAGATACCCATGACAATGCCAAGCCTCACTGGCTTAGGAGCTGTATCATACAGCGCTAGGCTGTGCTAGCAGGCAGTACCCAATATGCTGTCTGCGTAACTCCAATCTTTGTGTGTAGCCTTGGGGGTGGTTAGAATTGGAAGTAACATTATGGGATGTCTGTGGTCTAATGGATGGATAATGAGGCTTAGGAGTTGGCTTGCCCACTGGTTTTGTGTGATTTTTTGTGCAGGCTGCATAAGCCTAACTTCCAAAGCAGCCTTTGGTTTTGTTTGTAACATTTTCAAAAACGTGCGAGTGAGTTAGAACCAGGGTTGTATAGGGATGCAAGTGCCTGAAGATGCAGATAGGTGCTCTGTGGGATTTTAAAAGCAGGCTCCTAACTTCCCATTGATTTCTAAGCCCCTTCTGAGAATGGGACTTGGGTTCCTAGATCACTTAGGTGTTTTTGAAAATGTTATCTTAAATGTTTGAAAATGCCTCCCAGTGGAGGGCAGCAGTGGTGCTTCAACCTGCCTTTCCTCGCAGACACAGCTGTTCCTGTTGGCCTAGCCGCCTGCAAATTGCTCCTTCTGAGACTCCAGTTCCTTAGCCTTTTAACTTACCTCATAAAGATGGCATTTTCAAAGCACCTAGCACTGGCCTAACTCTGCTCCCATTGAAGTCAGGCGTGAAACTCTCATTGACTTCGCTAGGAGCAGAGTGAAGCCAGTACTGCGTTCCCACCAGATATATATGTAAAACTCTTGGAATTAACTAGATGTGTGCCAAACACAAACAGCTTACCCATATTACTTCAATTTTCAATCCTCCCTCCTCCCCCACAATATATACATACTGTCTGCACTTTTGTCACACTTGTGACTATAAGTAGAGCTGGTCGGGACATTATTTTGGTGTCCCAGCCCCACCCCCCCAAAAAAGCCAATGAAAACAGTTTTTCATTTTTCTTCAACATTTTTCTTCAGAACATTTTGGGTTTTCATCAGAAAACAAAAGCCTAAAAACAGGTTATTTTTTTTTCAAATTTCAGCAACATAAAGCTAAAAAATTTCTGCCAGAAACCACTTTTTCTTTTGTTTTAGTGGAGATTGTTTTGTTTTCAGTTGATGAAACTAAAAAAATAATCAGTTTCAGATTTATTTTCAGTGGAAAACCTGAAACACGTACTCAAAACTGTAGCTGTCCTGTGTAAGTCTTCCATTTTGATGAGAAAGCCATTAAAATTGGGTTGAAAGAAATATTTCAACTGGGTATAATTTTCCAGTGTCCGAGGTAGGGATCTAATCCCCTGAGGTGTTTGTAATGGGCCTTGCATAGAAATGATGTATTATTTTGTCTTGATTGAGGTGGAGATTTTCAAATGCACAGTGGGCCAGGTAGACACCCAACTCTCCTTGAAAGTCAGTGGGAGTCGGGTGCCTTAGCTCCTGGTTGTACCTTTGAAAATATCCCCCGTATTCCATAGCTTCATAGAGTTTAAGGGGAAAGAGACTTTTAGATCTAGTCTGACTTCCTGTAAAACCCAGGCCTGAAATATTTACCCAGTTACACTTATATTGAGCCCAATAACTTGAGTGAGACTAAAGCATGTCATCCTCAGGAGACTATAGGTACCTAGGCAGAGAAGAGGGGAAAAGAGGGGCCACCGATGTCCGAGGCTGCTGCCATGGCAGGGAATTGATTAGGTGAGAGATGCCCAGATGATCCCAGCAGGTGATCCACACCCCAAGCTGCACAGGCAGGCAGCAAATCTCCAAGGTTCTTCCAATCAGACTGGGGGGAAAATTCCTGCCAGCCTGCACATCTGGCAATTAGTTGGATCCTGAGTATGTGAGCAAGATCCACCAGTCAGGCATCTGGAAAGGATTCTCTGTACCACTTCAGAGCATTAGTCCACCCTATCCAGTGGCCTGTCTCCAGCTGTGGCTAATCCCTGATGCTTCAGGGGAAGACAACCCCCAGCTCCCTGTCCCCTGCACTACATCTGGCCAGGTGTGCAATGGGGAAATTTGTAGTGTCATAGCAATCAGGGATCAGGGTCCTGTTATGGTAGGTGTGGGTCACACACATGGTTTGTATAAATAATCAGTTTAAATGAATAAGAAATTGGAATCCACATAATGCTTAAGCCCCCAAAGAAGTTATAAGAAATGGAGGGTGGGGAGCCTTACCTATAGCAGACATTAGCTGTCCCTCCTGCAATGCTAGAGGAGGTACCCACTCCTTAAATAGACATGTAAAGTAAATGGATGAGCAACTGCTAGCCAATGTGAGTACATTTGCAGAATTGAGTCCTGAGTCTATGTGAGATCACAGACCAAATCGGAGATTGTATTGCAAGACCCAGAAATATCACCTTCCTGTTTTCTTCACGTATCTGCTGGAAGGTTTCAGTAAGAAGTTCACAGACCAGACATACTTACATGATCCCCAAATTATATGTGACATACTTACTTATGACACCCTTTGCTTACCAACTGTCATACAATTGGCTGACACAGCATCATGTGACTGAAAAGAGTTTTGCATTATTGCTCTCCTAGCTAGTCAATAGCTTCTGGCACCAGCAAATATTGACCAGCTACACATTTGCTGAGTGGAGGTCACATGGCCTTTCGACCTGAAATATAAAGGAGGATAACTTGGATGCTGTAGAGGATATGGGAGTGGAGACATTTTAGCTTATTCTACCCAGAGCTTTCAGGGGCCCAGTCCCAGGCTTTTAAGGCATCAGCCACACAAACACGAAACAAAACATGTGACGCATAAGCGACACAGAAAGAAAAGCAGTAATAACATTTATTGAGTTGAGACAGCAGCTCAGTATGGTATCATGGAGAGAGACACAGCCTAGTCCAGGGGTAGGCAACCTATGGCACGTGTGCCAAAGGCAGCACGCGAGCTGATTTTCAGTGGCACTCATATTGCCTGGGTCCTGGCCACCGGTCCGGCGGGCTCTGCGTTTTAATTTAATTTTAAATGAAGCTTCTTAAACATTTTAAAAACCTTATTTACTTTACATACAACAATAGTTTAGTTATATATTATAGACTTATAGAAAGAGGCCTTCTAAAAATGTTAAAATGTATTACTGGCACATGAAACCTTAAATTTGAGTGAATAAATGAAGACTCGGCACACCATTTCTGAAAGATTGCCGACCTCTGCCCTAGTCCAAGTGGTTTATAAGCTAAGACCTAGTTTTATGATTAGCTGACTGCCATCTGTCTATCTTGTCCAGCACTCTGAGCACAGTAGTAGCACTGGGCCAGGTCCTGGTCGGCTTGAAATTGATGGAGGTTGTATCATGTAAGACTTTGGTCCTGCAAGTAGAGTTGCATTGTGGGGGTGGGGGAAGATGACCCTTGCTCCCTAGCAAAGCCCCATGGAAATCAACAGGGTGCTGCATGGGTCCCTCACATGTTCCGGGATTGCAGGAGATGCTCAGCGGATATGATTTTTTAAAGTGAACATGAAGGACTGTAAGAACTGAGGGAAAAACATCATGGTCAGTGTGTGGGTTAATAGCACCTGCCCGGGTTTGCACAGTGCTTTGAGAGTGCTATAGATGTGCTTAGTATTATTACATGATCCTATTATTAATTAATTATTATCTGAGACAGCTCCCACTATTTGTCCTGGAGTTCTGTTACTAAGAAGGTCACGTCATGCAGTGAGCTAAACCCAAACTTTATCAGACGGTAAACAGCCTGAGACAAGTGATACAAAAATACATTATTAAAGAATGTAATAACACATCCCCTGGCCAGCGGGGTAATGTGTATAAGGATGAAGGTCTGCATCATGTGTTGAAAGAAAACAAAAGGGACCTGCAGCTTAATTATATCTTGATAGTCAATTTCTGAATTTTTGCTGTAATCTTCACTCTCAATCAATCCCCCAAGTAATATATCCCTTTTAAGGGGGCCTTATAGCAGTTAGCAGAAGCTATATAGGCAAATATATATAGAGGGCATATATATATATATATGCCCAAGGTATGTAATAAAAATACAATACATGAACACATTGCATTATACTGAGGGCCTATGTCATGTATTGATAATGTACAGAGACTAGTATGAACAATTTCAGCTCAGAATAGCTTGAAATGCCACAGAAAGCAATCTGAATCGATTGAGGAAAGCTAAACCATCAAGTTCTCTCTCACACATCTGTATCTACATGTTATAATAATAATATAATAAAAAGGATCTTCAAAGTTTAGCACGAGTACCACAAGTGGTCTGTTGAAGTATTTACACCTCTAAAGGAACCACTGGGAAAACCTTTATTCATAAAAAAAGGCTCCACAATGAATCAGCCCATGTGCTGGAAATATTTTGTGGCGAGGCACAGGGAGCGTGTTTTCACCAGGAAGCAGCGTGAACCTCAGTATTATACCAAACCCCCCGCCGGGGAAAGTTCCGAACGGTCCAGTTTAACAAAGCCCCAAATAAAAATCACATCCCCCTGAGAAGCAAGCCCGGCTGGGCTAGCACCTCCCCAGGCCGGCTTGCTGAACGCCGGCTGGGCGAAGTTTCGCATCTCACTTTGGGGTTTGTTTTTATTTTGTTTAAAGGGGAAGGACGGTGATAAACTAAAAGTTGCTTTTCAAGGTGGTGGCGGTGGCGGCGGAACACAAGGAGAGAGCAAAAAGCGGGAGTACAAGAGACAGCGAGGGATGGCAGAGGGCTTGGGGACTGGGATGTGGCCAGTGGGAATGCAGCGGCAGCAGCCACGGTGCAAGTTAATCAGATAATAATCAAAGCGATTGCATAAAAACCTCCTTTGGAGGCGGGCTGGCGCTGCCTGCTGGGCTCGAGGAGTTGCCCCGGGCTGCGGCTCACTTTGGGGCTGGCTGCTGGGGAGGGCGGGGGGAGAAGCCTGCGCTCAGCATGCAAAAGAGCAGGGCCAAGGGAACGAGGCGGAGATGGCAGAGGAGGCGGCAGTGGGCAGCCGGCGAGTCGGTCCGGTCCGGGTTTTGCCGGCAGCCCCCGGGCAGCAGCAGCAGCCCTATGCAATGTGGTTCGGCTGTCTATGTACTTCCAGAGCGAGGAGGGATGTAGAGGTGGGTTTGCGGGGAAGGAGACGCTGGCTTGGAGGAGAGACCCCCCCTCCACCCCTTCACTTCTTTTTTTTTTTTTCAATTTCCCATTGTGAGCCCCCCCTCCCATGCACGCGACCCTTTGATCTGGGCGCCGCAGCCCCCCCCGCCCGCCTAATTTCCCCCCCCCCCGCGCCCCACAGGCGGGGAGGGAGACAAACACCCCTCGCCTTGTAAAGAGATAATTTTTTGGCAGGTGTTAATTTTTTTTTTTGCATGCTCTGGATTTGGCTCTTTAATCCGGCCGGCGACAGCTCGCGCGCGCACACACACACACACACACACACGCACTGCCCGGAGTGGTGGTGGCTGCAGCTCCCATCCCTCCCTTCTCCTCCTTCCTCCCCCTGCCGCTGCTGCTTCTCCTGCTCTTGCTCCGGATCGCTCTTCCTCCGGTAGGTGCATGAGAGTGAAAAGGCCTCTGTGCTCGCTAAATATGCAGATGCATTCACGGGCGGCGGAAGAGTTGGGGGAAAAGTCTCGGGAAAAAGTTTGCCCTGTAATTTCCCTTCCGTTCAGGTGCTGATCAGTGGCCCAGGGGAGAGGGGGCAGATCAAACCCTTTGCTCCCACCCACCCCCTTATCCCTAACCCCCCTCGTCCCTACCTCCGCCGGGATGGAGAAGTGCTGCAGAAGGTTGGTCTCAGATCACTGGGTCTAGACAAAAAAGGGGATTTTGGGGGGGATGGGATCCTCCACGGGAGATGACCCGTGAGTTCGCCCCAGCCCGGCTGGCACCAGGGGTCCCTGGAGCAGAGACATCCCGGGAAGGGAGGGGGTTAGCCACCCTCCCGCACTTTCCTTTTAAAGTCCCCCCCCCAAAGGGAAACTAATCGACTCCCCCGGCCCGATTCTTCCAGGTTTGGGTATTTTTTGCGGGGTGGGGCAAACCCCACGCACCGCGATTGGAAAGACACCGGAGAAAGTGACCAGTCCCCTGTGTGTGTGTGTGTGTGTGTGTGTGTGTGTGTCCTGTAGCGTTCGGAGTCATGTAAGTCCCAGATCTCTGCTACTTTATTGGGGTTGCTGCCGGGAGCATGGGGGGGAGGGGGGTTGTTGTGGCGGCCGCGAGTACGGGGCGTTTGTTTAATGAGCAAAGTTTTGTTTGCAATATTGAAATTGTCCTTCCTGCCCCCCCCTTCTCTCCCCCCCATGAGTGAAATTAACAGGAGGGGGAAATGGGATGGCAAATGTCAGTTTCCAACACGGGGCGGTGGCACGGTGGCTGCAGCCAGCCCCCCTATCCCAGGACGCTGCATTATTGATCAGGAGCCCACCCCCTCCTGATCTAATCACTGGTTTGTTTCCCGGGTTACAATGGTGTCTGAAAGCAGCAGGCTGGCTCTAGCTGACCCTTCTGCTTGTGTGAGCCGCGGATTAGAGCGGCGCCCGCTAGCGCCGCTGCAGCTCAGGGGCTGTCAGCAATTCCTAGCCCTGCTTTCCAGGGGCTGGCGATTCAGCAAACAAACCCAGGCCGCCCACCCTCCCTCGCCTGCCTCCAACTTGCCATGCAGAGCCTGGCGCTGCTGGGGAGAGGGAGGGGACGGTGAGCAGCACAAGGGCGGCTGGTGGCCAGACTTCGGGTTTTCCCGGCTTTAATTTGCCCCCCCCCCTTTTTTTTTAAAACATAGCTGGAGGAAGAGGATTTGGGGCAGAACAGCATTCTCTGGGCTGATCTTTTTCTTTTCTGTAGGTCAGAGGGTATTCAAAGTGTTTGGGTCACTTGTTCAGAGTTTTCTACAGTTTTTTTTTTAAATATAAAAGCAACAGGAGGACTGAGTTTCTTTCATTTATTTTTAAAGCAAATTTTGCATCCACAGAGTAGCTGAAATCTGTCTATTTTGTTGTTGCCCATTTTAGTTTTGTTTCTCAAACTGCAGCCAGTGAGGGATGGCCGGTGTGCAGGATGCGCGGCTCACTGGAACTGAGCCATGTGTGACAAGTAACTTAAGGTTTTTGTTTTTTTTAATCAAGTAATATTTTCCCCCCACTTTGCCTTTGAGTTGGTAATATGCGATTCACACTGGAGCTCCACTCCCCCTGCATTTGATGTGTGGGCACTGAACGTACACTAAGAATAAAAGATTAAATGGAAGCAGACGATTGCAATGTACAATGTGTAATTTATCTAATACGCATCCACAGCGCACGCTGCTAGCTGTAAAGCTGTAGTGTATTTTGCAAATGATTTACTGTACTGTTGATTATTATACAAAACTCTGCTCAATCTTAGCTCAACTCATTGAGGCCCAATGTTATATCCTCCAATAACCAATGCCCTTCCCATTCCACCCGGTTGTTTGGTTTGGGTCCTTTAATTCTTTGCTCAAATGAGCAATTAAAAAGGAAGTGCTACTTATTCTGGGTCCTAAACATAAACAAAGCTGTACACACATCCAGTGATAACAGATCACATGTGTGCAGAGCTCCATGTGACCCTGATCCAGCAATCTTTGCTCCCATGAGTAGACTCCTTGGAGAGGATGGGATGACTGGCGTGATTTGAGGACTACTTGAGGGAGTAAAGGATCCATGTCCTCTTAGTTGTAGGAAACCTGGGAAATACCGTGTTTTAAAAGAACAACTTAATGGTTGGGATTGCCCCATGTGTAACCCACTGAATTAGGATGTAGGGCACATTTCTTATCACCATGCAGCTTGAAAGATATATTGCATGCAAAGGGTAGGGGCTGGATCTTGCACCACTGAACTCAATGGAAGTTGTGTTTTTGATGCCTTTGGGAATAGGCCCTGACTGATATGACAATGTCAGTGGTCCTTTAATGGTTCCCCTGCCTGGCTTTTCCAGGCTCCTTGGACCCCTTATTCTGTCATGGGGACACTTCCCCACCTTCACTTGCTGTTGCACCTTTTTAAAAAAAAGTTCTTAAATTGCTGGAAGAAACAAGAAAGGATAAATTTCCAGGAGCTGCTCCCGCAAAGCTACCCATGAACTTCCATGCTTATGCATGCAGATAGGACCCCGTGACTTCAGATCAGGTAGCTGCCTATACAGGAGGGTGGTTAGGTGTTTCTCTCCCTGATTTGTCTGTCCAAGTGTGGGATTTATTACAAATGCACCCATAGCACCTGGGAGTGAAAATTTGGCCTGCAGGCTACTTCCCTACAAGCAACTGCTTTAAGTAATAGTGTGGGGTCCAGCTTAAACCCACCAAAGCCAGGAAATTCAGAGCTCAGACTGCAACTTCATTGTTAACTCCAACCCCATTTATCCCCTCTGTGTGCTGGAGGATTCCCCAAACACTGGGTGGTCTTCTATGCTGCACCTAGGCATAGGGAGAACTTGGGCTGACAAAAGTCCTAGCCTGAATATACTTGCTTTCACTTAGTGCTACTGTAACTGGGTTTTTTCCTTTTGTTTATTTGTGTGAGGTTTTTAAAAATGTTCCAACAGTTAAATAGCTTTGCTTTAATGTGCGCTTTGAAAGAAGCATGAGCCATTGAAATTGAAGGCCAAATAGCAAGGGTTTTGCCTTTAAGAGGTGTTGATTAATAGAAAAGCAGACCTGGGTTTTTCCTTTGGCGTGTAAAGTACCCTTTAGCTAGACATAGAAAACAGAGCGCCCCTTTCCAAAAAATTCCTTTCCTAAAAGATTGTGCATGGTGTCGCCTTTTGAAAAAATGACAACAACAAACAGTCTGGGCATTTAGACCTTGATGAGAACTCTCAGTGCAATGTCAAAAACAAATTGGCTTCTTTAGTGCCTTATTGAGTACAAAACCCTTAAGTGTCATTCTCTAAGGCTTCTGCCCACATAGGTGAGGCAGAGAGGAGCGGGTTTAGCTCCCTTTGCTGCCAAGTGTAAATTTATTGCCTGATTTTAGTAGTGTCCCCCTATGGAATTGGGAGCTGTTGGTAACATTTACTGTGTTCCCCTGCAATGGGAATGTCACTTAAATCCAAGTAGGCACCATTGTGTGCCTGTATGCATAGATGTGCATTTTATCAGCCTTATAGACTCAATGATCTGAACTCCAGAGGTTTTTTGGGGGTTAACCCATCAGAGCGTGATAATAAAAGTAAACTAACAAAAGAAGCGCCTGTTGCTTTCTGCTGGTGAGGGTTGACTTGGCTCTGTGGGTTTGAAGTTCTAGTTGCTGTTCTTCCTCTGCACATTAAAGCTAACGAAGTGGCTTATGAGGAAATGACAGTTTAAAGCGCTGGACAAATGAAATCGACATAGTAAATGTTCGGAATCATTTGAAAGTTCGGCTGATTCCATGAATGAAACTCATTGAATGAACTTGTGTGGGAGTTTTGTTTACTGGTGGCAAATGCAAAGTGCACATTGCAAAACGTGATTGCTTACCCTGGATTAGAGAGATAATAAAAGAAGATATTAGATGTGTCTGCATTGGGCTAAACAAGGGCATTTGAAGCATGCAGAGGTTATTAAATGGGGGGTGGGAAGGGGAGAAGGCGGTGGTGGTGCAGGCAGTGTGTGTGTGTGTGTGTGTGTGTGTCGTGTGTGCAAGGGCTTTGTACAATGTAAAACTTTTTGAATGGATGCATGCACACATCATTCACAGGTTATCACCACTTTGGTGGGGAAATAGATGAATTGCTTGAGGCTTTGAACCAAGTTGTTACTGACATGGACTTAAGGGCAGAGATCTGAGGAGCAAAGGGACCCAGCTTTGTCTCTGCCAGATGCCACAAGGTTGACTTTGGTGCAATCATGCCGGCTTATGCTGGCACGGAGTTTGGACCGCGGTGCCTGTGAAATAACATTGGGCCGTGTTACACTCCAGCAGCGTGGGATGCACTGAAGGCTGAGGACTGATCAAGTCAAAAGTGCATGTGTGACATTAACTGGCTGAGGATGTATTTGCAAGTGCCTCTTTCCAAAAACCAGCTTGTTCTTCCTTGATAAAAGATGCAGTTGACATGAGTCGTGCTAGAGGGGGATGCTGAAATGGGTAGGGATTTGTCCAGTGCATCTCACAAGCGGCTTCTATCACAGAGAGGCCAAATTGTCCTCTCCCTAAGCAGGGGAAATGTCCCCTTTGGTTAAGTGTGCCCCCTCCCTGCAGACCCGGTGGCATCTCCTCCATTGGTTTTGGGGAATCAACCCCCCCTGCCCACCCCATAGGTTAGGGAATAAACTCTCCTCCTAAGCAATGATCCAGAGAGAAGGCAGAGGGGAGCACATGGCATTTCCTGACTTGTTCTCACCGGGGCACTCTCAGGCCATGCGTTTGGAGCCCGTGGTGACACAGGGCTCGGTAGGGTGACCAGACAGCAAGTGTGAAAAATCGGGACAGGGGATGGGGGTAATAGGAGCCTATATAAGAAAAAGACCCCAAAATCAGGATTGTCCCTATAAAATTGGGACATCTGGTCACCCTACGCAGCTGCCTGTTGGTATCATTGTTTGTTCCTAAGCACAATGTGGTTTTCTGGTGGTTTCACTTCTGAGCTTCGCCAGTAGCACTTAGGGCCAGACCCTCAGCTGGTGTAAATCAGCATAACCGTACCAATGTCAATGGAGATGATCTACACCCGCGGAGGATGTGGCCCTTTGGCCCATTCAGTTTTCAAAGCTTGGTAACACAGAGCAAGGTGAATTATAAATGAGAGGGTTGGAAGTTTTTTTTGGGGGGGAAGGGGAACTGATTGGCTCTGGGTGGGGGACAGGGTCATATGGGGCTTTTCACCTCTAGGGTGCTGGTTCCAATCTGGCTCCAGTGCAGCAGTGACTGGGAGCCATTTGGTGACATGAGTTGATCATGTTCTCAGCTGAATCCTAGCAAAGCAGGAGCCTGCCCCGCAGAGAGACACTATTGCAAGGAGGGGCTTATAATTTTATTGCAAAATACCAGACAGATCACTGGCCTGATCATCTTCTTGGTTACACCAATGTCATGCCGTTGCCTTTAGCAGCGTGGGTCACACCAGATTTACACCACAGTGGAGCAAGTTCTGCTGATATTTTGCTTCTTTCCCATGTGCTTTCTCCAAGGCCAAAGCCTCCAGAGGAGGGCTGGGTTTGGCAAAGGGGCAATGAAGGAATTGGGGGTTTACTGTGTGACATTAAAAGCTCTGAGCCAGACTCACTGCTGGTGTAAACCAGCAGAGTTCTGTGACTTTACAGAAGTGTGCCAATGTACACAAGCAGAGGATTTGGTCCCCAGCACCTTAGGTGCCATGGAAGACCATACTGGGGAGTGGGTGAATTTGCTGCAGTGCCCACCCTATGACTGAGCCAGACTCAGGGGTCTGTAGAAAGTGTAGGTGGTGGGGCGGAGGAGAAGGCGAGAGGGAGAAGGCCTGACTTCCACTCACCTTACCTGATTTCCGTTTACTCCAGTCTGACTCCACTAATCTCAGTGCAGGTCCTCCTGATTTACACTGGTGTGCAGGAGAGCAGAATCGGGCCCATTGTGCCTGGAAGGGCCAATCTGGAGATTGAAAGCCAGTGTGAGCCAAGTTCCTGTGAGCGGTTGTGTCGGTTACTCTCCCTGGGCCTGCATCTGCTCTCATGCCACTGGATCCTCCAGGCTCAGGCCCTACGTCTACCTTGGCCAGGTGGCATCTGTGGGGCGGCACAGGTGCATAGCTTGTGCAGACGAGGCATTTGATGGGTGTGCACGCTGGCCTCATTCTGGGCAGTGGTCTGGCCGCTTGAATCTGTTCTTGGGGGTGTAAAAAGGCTGGAGACCAGGCTTCACGTGGGCTTGGGCTGGGGGGGTAGCAGATGGTGCAGGTGTGAGTGAAAACTTGGAGGGAAGGGTGCTGTGTTACTGTATCTCTGGCTGCTACCAGCCCCTGGTCCCTTCCACTCCCATCTCCTGGGTTTGCAGGCCCGCTGGATCGTGCGAGTGCCATCGCTTCACCATTTACACCAATCCTGGATTTGGCCCCACGGCTTTCCCAGTGGCTGCCCACCCCCTGGCTTTGGGGCCAGATCCTCCAAGGACCTGTAAATCAGGGAGTCCATGGCACTACACCAGCTCACACCCAATGAGGAACTGCCCTGGCCCCCTTGCTGGGAAGTTTCCCTCCCAATGCAGGACAGGTTCTGGTGCTGGGATCCTTAGGATCCTTAGGATGGGCTGGGGGAGCCTTTGGGAGTGACTGCCACTTTCAGGGTGAGGAGTCTTGAAACAAATCATGCCAAGCCGCCAAGATGGCTGTTTTGAGGCGAGCTCCCTGCTCACCCGTCAGCAGCCTGGCTGGGCACTGGCCCGGATCCCGCTCTGTCTGGGACCTAGCAGCAGGCATCTCCTCTGGCACTCTTCTACCTTTGCTATTCAAATGCCTTCCCTGCTTGGGAGACTCTGGATTTCCTGCCGACGTGGTGGTGTGGCTTTCCACACTTTGTCTGGCTGCCACTCCATCATGCGCTTTGATGGCCACATTCAGGCTCACAATGAGGAGGCTGGAGCCAGCCCCCTCCAGTCCTGCCCTCCCCCTCCACCCTCCACACAGATCCACCACTCCCCTCCTCAGGAGGCTGGTTCCGCTGGGGCGGTGCTGACCTGCCCTAGTCTCTCCCCCACCCTCTTCACTGATGGCAAATTTGTTTTCCCAAACCTGGGCACAGGAAGGACCCCTTGATTAAGTGTATTAATAGTTAAACTTTCAGCTCATAGCTTAAACTCACCAGACCACGAAAAGCCTCCATCATGTTTACTCATGCTCTGGTGCTCAACAAGAATATAGTGCTGAAGCTTTCCTCCACCCCCCACCCCCCCAAGCCTCAACTTCAACTTCCAGGAGAGAGGGGGGCCTTTCTGGCACTTTTTTCCCCCAGAGGACCCCGGATCTGGGGGCAATCCCAGCTTTTCCTGTTGGATCCCTCTCGAGCTCTGCGAGCTTTGGTAACGGAGGTGGAGACTGAATTCCTCCCTTGGCCGAAGGAGCATTTAACATTTCCCCCTCTTGCTAGTGCTTTGAATCCTTTTTTTCCTTAATGGAAACCCAAGTTGTCTCCTGTTGGAGCTGGGCAGGTCCAATGGGACTGATCTTTACCCCTCTTTGATGAGCCTGTTTGCCTAGTGACACCCAGCTCCATTGAAATTTACCTCCTGTGGAGTGGAGGAGGATGATTGTTTGTTAAGCCAGTGATGCCCCAGGATCAGGACCCCATTGTGCTCCACGCTGCACAGAGTAAGAGACAGTCCCTGCCTTGAATTGCTTACAGTCTGCATAGACCAGACAGACAAAGTGGGAGGGAGGACAGACAAGGTGTAACATAAAAAAGGGAGGCAAATGGCCTCTTAGATCAGCTTTAAGTTTGGTGGGAGATGGAGTGAGTGGGGAGGAGTTGAGTTAACAGGCCTGGGGGGGGGAGGGGGAAGGACTGGCAATATTGACTGGGGTAGGGGAGGTGGGAATGAGGCTGCAGCGAAGGGGCTGGGAGGGCAGAAGATAAGAGGTGGTTGGAGCAGACAACCAATCAGCAAATAGTGGTGTGTGTGTGTGTGTGTGTGTGTGTGTGGTGGGGGGGAAGCAGCCCCTTTCCCTAACCAGCAAAGTCCTTATGCAGCCAGAGAGGGAGGAAACAATGGAATCTGCTCAGAGCTTTGGGGTCCGACTCCAAGGTGATGTGGACAAGGGGCAGGTCCCAGGGCAGCCAGTGCGTGTGAAGGGGTCAGCAGAGGCTGTGGCAGATCTCACTCCCCATGGCAGCAATCAGCGGCGACTGTGCCGACGCCAGGCCAAGTGGCATCAGCGTAGGGTGACCAGATGTCCCGATTTTATAGGGACAGTCCCGATTTTGGGGTCTTTTTTTTATATAGGTTCCTATTACTCCCCACACCGTCCCGATTTTTCACACTTGCTCTCTGGTCACCCTACATCAGCGTAACAATGGTGTACGTGAAGCCGAGTCCAGCCCGAAGGGGCTCTGAGCCGGTATGGCTTGCACCCCGTTCGGAGCTGCGGTTAAAGGAGGGGAAGGTTCTTTGTGACTCTTGTGCTCGTTGCTTCTCTGCCCATGTTGTGGCAGGACCGGCTTCCCCTCCTGCCTACCTGCGCTGGGTGTTGCCTGAGTGAGCTGGCTGGGCAGGGCCCGGGGAGCCAGTGATTTCTCTGCAGGTAAACGGGGAGCAAGGAACAGAGTGGCCTGTGCGGGGGAGAGCTGCTCTTGCTCGACTGGAAGGGATGGAGGCTTGATGCAGGAGGTCAGATGGGATGATCATCATGGTCCCTTCTGGCCTTAGCATCTATGATCCTCAGAAAGTGTTTCTCTTAGGCCCAGGGTATCCTATGTGTCCCGGAGCTCTGCAGCCCCAGAACGGCGTTGTTCTGTGATGGGGGAGCCTCAGTCTTGGATTGGGGGACAGATTTCATTTATTTTGTGGGGGGGTTTGCAGAGGATGAGCCCAGAATTCATTCATAGAGGTGTGGAGCAAAGCAGTGGGTTCAGTTATTAGGGGGTGGTGGGAGAGCCCAGAATGTATTTACTCTGTGTCTATGTTGGGAGGTGTCAGGATTGATCTATTGGTGGGGGAGAGGAGATGTGAGCCTGTAAATCAAACAGGTGTGGGGTTGGGTTTTGTGTGAGCACATGTCTTTCTCAGCCAGGCTATTAGGTTTAATCTTCAGACATGTATATGTTACAGAAGCTTTTGAACCCATTTACCTGCTATGACTTACACATCACCTCTCAGTTCACCCTGCTCTGAGCTCCACACACATCCCAGTTGGTGCAGTGCAGGGGAGTGCTGCATGGTGTATCAGGCACATTCTTAAAAGTCCTCTCTTCTTGGGGTGCCTCTGGTCTTTGGGGGCAGTGGGTATTGGCCCTGAGAGCATTGTCAGTTGTCACACGCCGAGCATTCTTTTCCCACACTGCCCTTCCCTATGTTGGGGAAGCAGGCGGATGGCAACGCAGAGTCTTCTGTGACAATCCATATCAATGCACGGGGCAGCCTGTTATTAGAAGTAGAAAAGGATTTTAAGGTCACAACTTTTTAAAGCAGCAGAATGAAGCAAAGGGGAACCCGTGTATTCTATGGAAGTGGTTGGATCAGCCTACATACCATATTGGGTTAACCACTGAGGTTTGGAACACTCCAAAATTAGTTTTCAGAGATAAACCAAAGGCTTGATTCTGAGACATACACCAGGTTTACCCCATTGCCTTAATTAGGGTTACTCCTGATCTATACTGGCACAAATAAGATCAGAATGAGGATTGGTGTGTGAAAAAGTGATTCCCCTAGCAAACGCGTGCTGCAGAATTGCTTTAATCTATTTTCTTCTGGGTCTCGTGGCCTGTAATCTCTCCTCTCATTCCATATTTTTTCTTCTCCTTTTGTCTGTCACATGATCAGTGATCTTTCTCACCCAGCTCCCTGGACCCATCTCGGTCTCATCAAAGGGTGCTCCTTTTGTGCTTTGCCTTGATTGGAAAGTGTAATCCTTTCTGGATAATTAATACAAAGGATTTAAAATGTTTGAAAAGTGACTCTGTAAGAGGCTCCGGCATCTGTCCCTTTGATTCCATCTTAGATGTACCCATTTTACAAATAAAAAGTTTTTTTTTTCCCTAGTCTCCAGCCCTGCAACTTCCCCTGGGATCTGAGAGTCAAGCTGGGTTCTCCCCTTCCTGTGTATCATCACTCGGAATCATAAACTGCTTCTTTAACAGCCACATTCTGGATTCCTTCACGCTTATGCAGTGCTACTAAAGGCACAGCTGCCAATCAGGATATAATTTGGCCAGAAAAATCATTGTTACTGGGGATGGTGCATCAGAAGGGAAATGCCACCTTTTTATGTGTCAGGTGAGAAGATTTCATATGGGATCTATGAGCCAACAAACATGGCTACCCCAATGCCATTTTTATAGTCACTTGTCAAAGAGAGCCCCACTTTATAGTAAATATCGTCACTAAATTGCAAACAGTTGGAACTTCGGGTTACCACTGATGTAGCCAGATTGTGAGCACAGGACTCTGGGAGTTTATAATGTCCGCCATCCCTCCTCTTCCTCTCTGGATGATGCTTATGCTGGGATGTTGCATCTTCCCATTTAAGCTCTTAGAAGTCATAAAAGTTAGAGACGGAAAAGAACCTAGACCACTGAATCTGTCTCTTGTCAAGATCAAGCGCTAGTTCTCTAGCTAGAGAATGTAGTGGGTAATAAACATCCCTGGCATGTCATTGTGAGACATGGAGCCTTCCATTTCTATGTCACGCTTCAGATCCATCCTAGGGGCTTGATTCTGCTCTCCCTTATGCCAATTTTCCAGTGGTGTAACTCCACTGATGCCATTGGAGTGATTCCTGATTTATTGAGCTGTGGAAACAGAATCCGCCCCTGAAAATCATTTCTGGGCCCCACTGGTTGGTGGTTGAGGTTACAACTGGCAAACTATATTTGAATTGCCAAGATATTTCTACAGGGGCCCTAGAGATGCATGTGATCTTATCCCGCGGGCCATGGATCCAGTTCTGCTCACAGGTGTAAATCCAGAGTAACTCCACTGAGTGCTATGGATTTGCTTCAGATTTATGCCAGCGTAACTGAGAGCAGAATTAGGCCCAGTAATTTTTAGACCCATTTGGCCTGGCATAAGCCTGCACAATGTCATTGCAACGAACAAGAATTGCATCCACATGCCCCAGGGCTGATTTTGCCCCAGTGCGCTGAGGTCTTGATGCACTCCCATCCTGGACTCTGACCTCCCTTGACTTCAGTTTCCTTAAGCGCAGCTTTTAAAGTCCTTGATTAGCATGACGTCAGATGGCCATCTTGCAATCCAAGGAAGTGATTCCCTCGGCACTTGGGTGGTGGCTGTATGGTGTTTGAATTTGGGCCTTTAAACCTTGTCTGGGCTAAAGCAGTTCCCATTTCAGTTCATCATGATTTTCAGTTACTTTTCAGGCTTCTTTTTCTTTAATTTTGTGTTCTCATTCACAGACCTTTCCCCCGGTTCTCAGTCATTCTCCACCTCACCCTCCCATGTGATGGGTGTTGCTTTGCTTTTGCACATACCTGGCTTTTATAGGTCTCCTTCAACCCTAATCATCCACCTCTTGTCTCCACTCCAGCTGTTGATGTTCTCCACTGGGAGTTTCTCTTTTGAACACCGTTCCTCCATTCTTTTCATTCCTCTGTTATTTAACCTGTCATTCACCTCCGTCACATATGCAGTAGATGCCTCTATCCTTCACCCTGATCATCATTTTGTCTTCCCCGTGAGACTATGCATCTCTAATGCTCCTTCACTACGGCTGCTCTGAGCTTTTTCCTGAATGCTGCTGGTTCTGCTGCTCTCAGGATGTTCCCAGTGCTGACTTCCCAGCCCTACCATTAGGTGTGGGTGTGAGCTGAAATGCTTCCGTTAGGGTTTTCTCAAGACTCTTTCTGTGTGGGCTTCTTTAATTTGTTAGTTGCAGTCTTGCATCTGTAATTGCACTGAGCAGACATGTCAGTGCCTGGTTCTTGCTGCTCAGTGGTTCTGATTTTAGAATATGGTTTACATGTAGACTAGAACTCTCAGGATGCATTAGTTTTTCAAGGATTTCTGAGTTGTAAGGGACAGTTTGGTATTGTCAGTCCCAGTGCACATAAGGGATCATATTTACTTGTGTAAATCAGTACAGCTCCTTTAGCTTTGGTGGCGTGCTGCTGATTTACATCAGCTATGGCTCTGGCCCTGTGTATTCAAAGTTAGGCCTGTATTTGACATTTCAGTGCCCTAGAATGTCACCCAACTACTGCATTTCTGCCCCCTTGGTTCGTGTGCAGCTGCTGTACCCCTGTGGGCCCTGCTCATCTCTCTAGCTAAGCAGGATCAGGCTAGGTCAGCTCATGGAGGAGAGATCTCCAAGGAAAGCCCATGCTGCTGCTGCCGCTGGAAGTAGTGTTTGTGGTTCAGTAGATGGGGTGATCCCCCTCAGGATCACTAGAGAAGAATGAACGCCCAAGGTGCTGTCTCCTGGATGTAATGGAAACCTGAGGACCTTATTCCTGTGGTCATTAAAGGGTTGGTGGTGCTTCTAGATTCACAGAAGGGACCATTAGATCATCTCATCTGGCCTCCTGTATATCACCGTCCATCACATTTCACCCAGTTACCCCTTTATTGAGCCATGTAACTTGTGTTTGGCTGAAGCGTCTTCCAGACAGGCAGCCAGTCTGGAGCTGAAGAGATGGAGAATCCACCACTTGCCTTGATAGTTTGTTCCAGCAGTTTGAGTAAGGGCTTGTCTACACTACAAAGGCTTTGCTGGCACAGCCGTACCGGTGTAGCTATGCCGGAAGAGCCCCCTAGTGAAGACGCCGGTTATACCGCTGAAAGGAATTGGCTTAGTTAAACGACCTCCCCTGCTGACATAAGCTGTTTCCGGCTAAAGGATTGTTTTGCTGGTATAACTGTGTCTACACTAGGGCTTTTGCCGCGTAGCTATGTCAGGCTGGGGGTGATTTTTTCACATGCCTAGCTGACATAGCTATGCCAGCTAACTTTGTAATGTAGACCTGTGCAAACCTCTCAAAGCCCTTAGAAAATGTCCTTGATCCTCATGATAACAAACACATCTTCATGGTGTGAGTGAAAGCCTGCAGGAGCTAAGTATGAAAGGATCAAAGCAGGGAAGATCGGAGGCAGGTGCCACTAACGGGGCAGAGTTAAGGCAGTTTGAGTATCTTAAGTGGATTTTCATTCTTTCCCATGTTTGGGTTTCATTTAAATTTCACCTTAACTCTGAATGTGTGGGTTTCTAGGGATTTTTTGTTTTGAGAATGACAGTCTTCCTATAAATTACAGAATCTGTGCTCCAACTCACCAGAATTGTATTAGGATTTGATGGATGGTGTGGTAGCCTGCTAGGCTGTTGACAGAGCCGGCCTAGAAACACAATGGGAAAATGTGCTTTTAAAAAGTTTATATGTATATAAAAATTATATTTGGGAATGGGGGAATGACTGCTACTTGGAAGTTTGGCATCTGTTGCCACTCATCAGCATCCCAGCTGTGGGAGCCCTGGAGAGCTTTGAGTAGAAATAGAAACCCCACTGAGTCCTTAGTTGCACCTTACATCTCAAAGCTCTTTACATTATTGTGAGCCCTGTTTCACAGCTGCGGAAACCAAAGCACACAGAAGGCAACTGACTTGTCCTGGGTCACACGATGAGTTGGCAGCAGCTGGGCCATAGCCCCATTGATTTTTTTTTTTTTTTTTTTTTTTTTAGGCCATCCCCCTGTTTGATTTCGATGAGGGCTTTGGCTTAAAAACTGCCATTATGGTGGCCCAGAACAAGGAGGTAAGCCCAGCCCTATCCATTGGGCCATGCCACTTTTATTGTACCTAGAGAGCCAGGGGCAGTGTAGTTCCATTGACCTCAGCGGCGATTTGTTGATTTACACTAGATGAGGATAGGGTGACCAGGTGCCCGGTTTTTGACCAGAAAGTCTGGTCGAAAAGGGGACCCGACAGTGCCCGGTCAGATCTACTGACCGGACACCCAATGTCCAGTTCCTGTGGTCAGAGGAGGCGGGGAGGTGGTGAGTCATCACCCGTCCAGCCCTCACTCAGCTGGGGCCGCTTCCTACCTGTGTTGGGCAGCTCCCAGCCCCGGCTCTGCAGGCGAGTCCCTCCTGACCCAGGTGGGGCGGAGGTGGGGGAAAGGGGAAAAGCAGCATGCGACAGGAGGGAGCGGGGAAGAGGAGTGGACAGAGGGTAGGGCCTTGGGCAGGAAGAGGCAGGGCAGGGGAGGTTCTGGCTCTCCTGCAGGAGTGTCCGGTTTTTAAATATTACCAACTTGGCAACCCTAGATGAAGATCTGGCCCAGCACATACAGTCTGTGCACTTGTAACCACTGGTGAGCGGGGGGATGTGTAATACACACTCCGCATGGGTGACACGGTTGCGTACGTCGTGCGTAGGAAACGTTGGACAGGTCGGGGCGGCAGGAAGCAAATCTGTACTGTCTGTGTTGTCTTCTCCTTGCTCTATGGTCACTCCCACGGGAGAACAGGCCAGCCCTTGGGGACTACATTTTCCTTCCTCATCTCTCCGGGCTCTGCACAGCGTGGGGCAGGAGCAGCTCCTTTCAGAGCCTGCCAGCAGTGCTCCTGATCTGGATGGGGTCAGTAGAGAGCACCAGGGTGTGTGCCCACCTGCATGCTGTCGCCACTGTGCCCTAGGCTGTTGCCTGGCTGGCACCTGAATTTGGGTCCATCTCTGCATGGCTCTTCCCGTAGACGAGCCTTTTGTTCTTTGTTTCTGGACACTTTTGACCTAGTTGCTGTAACCTCTATAAATGCATGAAGATTGCTGCCTCTGGGTGGCATTGTTGTGGTTGCCCTCTGCTTTACCTTCTTCATCTCTCTAATCTGATGACCAGAAAGTATTCAAAGCATTCCAAATATGGGCTCATTGTCTGGCTCTTTGCAAGGCACAAGAAGGATTTCCTGGGACCATTATTCAATAAGGCTATTTATATTCCCTGCTGTGTGTGTGTGCCACAATATAGAATCATATCACATCCTGGGTTTATATTTGAAATTGCCTGTGCAGTTTAAGTGATTGTGCATATAAATCAGGAATTGCATGCACAAATCATTGGCTCTGGTTATTTGTGTGCCTGATTGCAATAAATGCACATGCAAATCGCACGCAGTGTGTGCTTTGTCTTTAACAATCAGGCCCGTTTTCTATGTGACATGCGTGTGTTTTAGATGCAGCTCTTGAGTGTGGTACTTTGTCGCTCGAAGGCCATGTTCTGCACAGGGGTTTCGGCACATGCACCAGGGAGAGTTCTGATGTAGAGAGCTTCTCCCCCAGCCATGCCATTGCGACCCTCCTGCCATGCCATTGCTGGGGCTAGCCCAGTGGTGGGCAACCTGCGGCCCAGCAGAGCAAGCCACTGGCAGGCAACCAGACCGTTTGTTTACATTTGCATGGCTGCCTGTAGCTCCCAGTGGCCGCGGTCCACTGTTCTCGGCCAATGGGAACTGTGGGAAACGGTGGCCAGGCCCGCACCGCTTCCCGCAGCTCCCATTAGCTGGGAATAGCGAACTGCAGCCACTGGGAGCTGCGGGCGGCCATGCAAATGTAAACAAATGGTCTGGGGCCCGCCAGTGGCTTGCTCTGATGGGCCGCAGGTTGCCCACCACTGGGCTAGACTCTGCAGCTGGGGGCATGAAGGAGCTGGAACACCACTTTCCCTTCCAAGCTGGCACAGTGATGGCACCCCCTTGTGGTCTCCAGAGGCACTGTGCTGCTTCAGCACACTCCCGACTGCTCCACCTTCCCCAGCGGGGGTCTGTGGCCCACCCTTTCATCCAACCTACTGTAGGAGTCTTTATCTAGGGCACCAGGGAGCCGCCCCTGAGAGGTGCTGTGGCTTTGCACTCTTTAGAAGTGCTGCCTTTATCCTAGGCAGTTAGTATATTGCAGCCAATCCGTGGGCTTTCTGTGCATCCCCTGTATGAGAGTGTAAATCTCTTGTGATGTGGGGATCAGAAGACAAGTCAGAGACTTCACTGCAGATGGGGTCCCTGGGTTTTGGGCACTAAGTGTCCAGTAAGAAACAATCCTGGACTCAAAGAGCGTATGATCAAGACAGACCAAGGAGGGTCGTTCCCAAATTCAGAGAGGGGGAACTGAGGCACAGAGATAAATGACTTGCCCGTGTCACACAGGGAGGCTGGGGCAGAGCTGAGAATTGAACTAGATCTCCTGGCTAGTCCCTTAAGCACAGGAGCCTCCTGGCTCTCTGGATCAGGTGAAATGGCACATGTGGGAGGGGGGGTGTTCAGCCCCTAACAGCCTGGGAAGAGCCACCTTCACATGCCCACTGTCCCAGACTCTCTAGGCAGGAGATATGTCCTATGCTAAGGGCTCTGGCTTTCCTTTTTCCTTCTGCTGCTCTGGGTCTGACCTCCCTCCCACTCCCAAGCCTATCCTTCTCCCTTCCCGTCTGTCCCAGCCACGCTGCCTTTCTTTGCTCTGTGGTCACTTGCAGAATCAACTTGTCTGCTTGCCTGGGCTCCTCTCTGGCCTCCTTGAACATGACTGCCTGCCCTGACTCCATGTCCTCTGCTAACACCACCCCCTCACTGCGCTGTACTTCCTCCGGGTCCTTGACAAAGCGAGCGCAAAAAAAATGGTCCTAATGCTGATCGTTGCGATGCTCCAATACTCACCTCCCTCCTTCCCAAACTATTAGCACTCACAAGGAAACTGGGTCTTTGATTTCAAAGCTAGCCCTTTATCCACTCAAGTAGCTCACCCTCTATACCGTACTTACTGACCTTGTAGATTAGTCTTTTGTGCGGCACGCTATCAAAAAGCTTTTCTGATGTCCACGGCTTCCCTCATCAATGTTCTTTATCGCGGCTTTGAAAACTTCATTCCGATTTGTTAGACGCCCTCACCCTTTTATGAAACTGCTAATTAAATTATCACTCGTCTACGGGGTTCTTCCTGGCGCTGATCAGGGGAAAGATTTGGAGGTTATTGCGTGCGTGCATGCGGAATATTATGGAGACAGCAGCAGGAAAACCAGGCAGGAGACTGATTTGTTAGAGGAAAAAGTGTAGCATGAGACACTGCTGTCTCATCAGACCCTTGTTAGATACCTAGCAAGAACACCGTGCTGGTTGGATAGCATGCCACAGGCAGGGGATTGCTGCCCTGGGGTGGGTACCAGGGCTGACACCAGGTATGGTGGAACAGAGGGGTAAGGAAAGGGTTAAGGGAAGTGAGATTAGTTCTTGGTAGAAAAGGGGGCATTTGGCCTCCAGTCTTGCTCCAGGGGGAGTGATTGGCACTGCTCTTGTTGACTTAGCTGGAGGCAGGATCAGGCCCTGAGAGAGGTGTTCAACTCAGGAATGGATCAGTACAGTTGTGTGCTTGTCACACTGATCCTGGCTCCAGAACCAGGGGACTGCTGTTGTCAGTTACTGTGGTGTCCATCGGCAGAACGCCGCTGGCTTGAGTGCTGCGCCTCCGGATTTACACCACCAGAGCTAAGATCCGGATCAAGGCTCTAATCTCTACAACTTGGGCAGAACAGTGTCACCACAGGGATAAGGGTCTGCGAGGCAGGGGGACAGCTGAATTACAGAGGCGTCGGGCCAGTCGCTGGGGCTCCATCAGAGCCACTGGCACGGCAGCGCCTGGCACCAGGTAAGGATCACCCTGGGTCCGCTCCCCGTACCAGAGGGCCTCGGCTGGAGGCTGCCTGTGTGTGGAGGTGAGCAATGTTGCCTCTTAGTGGTTGGCCCACAGAGAGGATCTGGACCTGCTAGAAGTGTTCACTAAGGGAGTTCTCCCTTGGCTCAAGTGGGCGAGGCCTGTGTATTTGGCAGGCCTGGCTCCCCGGGGGGATTTGATGCCCATTGAAGGCAGGTAAATTCCGGGGCATACCCAGGGGAAGAGTGTCCCTTCTTATATGTGCCCCTTTAAATCTCTGTCTCAGCACTTGATGCCTCATATTGCTAATCATTGTGGGGCTCCCGCTGCCCCATCCCTTGATGCTCAGATATTGGGGGGTGGGGGGTGAGAGGGCTAGTTGCTAACTGGCTAGGTTTATCTGTCTGCTCCCCTGAACTAGCATTTGCAGGATCCACTTGGAACCAGAGTCCTTCTCCAAAATCTCCTCCGCCCACCCCGGTGCTAATGGCCAGCTCTGCGCCGCGCCCCAAGCACTGAGCTGGAGGTGGGCAGCAGGGGACCTGGGGTTTGTCGAACAAACTGTTCCTGGCTCAGCTTCAGAGGCTATTTAAAGCAGGGGGGGAAAATGACTCCCATCTGGTACAGGTTTTAAAAGGCTGGTGTGCCAGCTCCAGGCACCTGGGGCACTGGCTGCACGTCCGCACCCCCCCATTTACCCAGGCCTCCGCTCCAGCAGTCGATAAAATAGAGTTCTCTCCTAGCCGCATGGCTCCCTCCGCTCAGCTGGCCTGCTCCCTCCACTCACCAGTGGCCGCAGCGTAGGGGAAATCCATGCTCATTTCTCTACAGTCACCCCCAAATGTGGTGGCTGGTTTCCTTGTTCCTGTCCTGCGTGGCGGGTGGGGGGAGGCTGAGAAGGGGCTGGGGGTGGGAGGAGTGGTATCGGATTGCTTTCGGAGAGGGAGCAGGGCACGCTAGCTGCTAGGATTGTCGCCTGTTGCCACCATTTTGTTTGGCCAGGGGAGCGCTGCAGCAGTGAGGCGTGCGGTGTTAGCGCCTTAATGAATCAGGACAGCTTGCAAATTCCAGCCTGCCGTGCCGGCCAGCGGGTCTGTCCAAGCGCGCGCTGTCTCGCCCGGTGAGTCTGCTCGGATCCTTGCAGGGATGCTGACAGAATGATTTAGTTTGCACAGTTAAAAAAGAAAAAAAAAGAAAGTCATTGCGGCTCTGTGCAACAGGCCGGAGGGCTGGGAGGTGCACTGGGGAGAGCAGAATGCCAAGGGCTAGGCCATGGCTTGCGGGGGTGTGGCTGTCTGTACAGATGTCTCAAGGGGCAGTTTGATCTCCCAGCTGGGCTGGCTGGCATGGAGGGGATGGGCTAATTCCCCCAGCTTGGCCCCCTATGGCATCAGGGAGCTGTGAGCTGGACTGATGGACCCCAAACTAGCGCAAACCCCCACGCCACAGAGGAAGGTGAAAACCTCCAAGGTCACTGCCAGCCTGAGCTGGGGAAAAATTCCTACCTGACCCCATATACAGCGATCAGTTAGATCCAGAGCCTGGGAGCAAGAGCCAAGCAGCTGAGAGAGAGACTGCTCAGAGTCCTGGCCAACCCTGCCTAATGTCTCTTTTTCAGCTCTGTTGCTTCAGAGGAAGGAGACCAAAACCCCCCCACCATGTGAGGGGGAAAACATCCCTTCCTGAGCCCCGAGGTGGCTGGCTGATGCCCTGAAACATGAGCGTTAGGAACATCAGACATAAACCAGACGCGAGCCCCAGGGCTGCCAAACACTGCCCTCCACCCTCACCAGCTCTCTCTTAAAGACAATTAAGTTGTTTGTTTGTCTCCATAAATCCAGAACCTCACCCCTCTGATGGTTAGAAACCTTCTCATTTCCAGCCTGAATTTGGTCAGGGCCAGTTTATACCCATTTGTTCTTGTGCCACCATGGTCCTTCAGCTTCCATAGCTCTTCTCCCTCACTGGTTTTTACTCCCTTGTGCATTTTATAGAGCAATCAGATCCTCTCAGCCTTCTTTTTGAGAGACTAAACCAACCAAGCTCTTCCAGTCTTGTCCCATAAGAGAGGTCCTCCATTCCCCTCATCATCCCAATAGCTCTTCTCTGCACCTGCTCCTGTGTGAATTCACCTTGCCTGATTATGGGTGCCCAGCACTGCACACAGGATTCCAGATGAGGTCTCACCAGTGCCTTGTCCAATGGGATTAACACTTCTCTAGCCCCCTGACAGTGCCTTGCCTTTTGTGATAGCGAAGTAGTGCTATTTTCAGATGTGGAAACCGAGGCACAGAAAGTTGTTTGCCGAGGGGCATCACAGTGAATCAGTGGCTGCACTGGGAATAGAGCTCGAGAGTCCCAGTTCTAGACATTCCCTTCTCTGTGACATTCCTGTTAATGCTAGTTGGGAGTTAGTGGTATGCACCAACTGCATGCCAGCGAGAGGACTGGAGGCTTGTCCTCTTCCAAGGATATCGCTATAGGAAGGAGACCAGAACATACAAAGATCTAGGATGATGGCAGGGGGAGGTGTATGCATAGATCCTAGGACTGGGGGAGGGCATGGAGAGGGGAGTGCGTGGACCCTAGGGTGGGGGGGGTAAAGGAGGGGAGCGCACAGACCCTAGGATGCAGGTGGGAGAGGTGTATACAAATGTCCCAGACCCTCCACCTGCCTGGGCAGCTTGCCCTGGGGATGGGTATATGGGTCGGGGGCTGCTCTTGAGCACCCCAGCCCCCGCCCAGGGTAGGTGGAGCGTTTGGGGCCCCCACAGCAGCCTGGCTCTGGCTTCTGGCTCGTCCAGGGGCAGGGCCTTGGGGTAAGGGTGCGGGCAGGGAGCAGTGCCACAGAGGGGGTGGAGCTCCTGCCTGTGTCCTGCTTTTGTCTTTTAGTGCTGGCTGCCTAAGGCATTGCGGGGCCCGATCCTGCAGATGTAGTGGATCGGGCCCTTGAGGTGAATTCACACCAAATAGCTGGGGTGGGGGGAGGGAGGGGCAGGCGCGTCCTCCTGTCATCCAGCCCAGTGGTAGGGTGCTCCCCAGGATATGGGAGACCTCTGGTTTGAGTCTCTCAGCAGATTCCAACAAAGGGAGAGAAGGGATTTGAACAGGGCTCTGCGCCTTCTGTGGTGAGGGCTGTGGGGTGTTCTGAGGTGCGGCTCCCCCGACCCGTCCTGCTGAAGCGGTTGTGCGCTGGATAAATATTTAAAGCATCATTGGAGCGGGGGGATTGATTGCCAAAGGGTTAGAACGAGGAGTGACGGGCTGAAATGGAGCAAGGAAACACTTTGGCAGAATATCAGGGAACTTTTCTGAACACGCAGGCCTCTTGGACTGAGGAATGATCTCCCAAAGAGAGCTACAGCAGGTGCAGTCCATGGCTGTTGCATTGGAGAATGCAGCCTAGGGAGCTGCCCTGCCTTGCTGTGGTGCATGGCATGTGTTGGGACAGAGGGGCTACAGGATCTAATAGGCCTTTGTATTTTTCCATGATCTAAGAGAAGCAGCAATAATGCAGCCTCACGCTTATTTTCCCAAGTACCTTTTAAGAAGCAGATTATTTATTGTCCCCTTCCGTTAAACATTGGAAGCTCATAAACTAAAATGAATTGCTGGGATTTGAGTAGGGAAATATGTGCTGTTCATTCTTCCTCCCTCAGTTCCACATCTCCAGATCCCCAAGTGTTTCTCCAGGTCCTCTCTTGTAGTGTTTAGACTTTTGTTCCTTTAAATCAGATCCTTTAATAAATACTTATTAACCATCTTGATGGGGAGAAACGGTTTCACCTTGAAAACTAAGCCAGTGGCGCCAGCACCTCTGTGTCTTCACATTGGTTTGATGTGTTCTGGGACTTATTTTTATTCCCTGGTTGAACTTTTCAGGGCCGATCCTGCAGGGTGCGGAGCCCCTTCACCTCCCACTACCATCTGTGGGAGTTCAGGGCTCAGTCTCTCTCCGAGCCCTGGGCAGGATGGGGCCTTTTATTTGTGAAGGCGTTGGGGGATTAGGGAAAGGATTAGTAAATATGACCTCAGGTAAAGATTAAGACAAAACAGCAAAGTTTTTCACGCTGATGCACTGTGAAGATTAAATCGGGATGAATTCGCTGTATTGTGGGGGCTTGGCGGGAGGAGAGGGACGGAAAGACAGAGGTAAGTAGGCTAAGGGGCAGGGACAGAGGTAAAGCAATGCATGAGATGGATTCTGTGCCAGCTGGCCCCTGTGCACCGGGCAATGGCTAGGTCTGTTCCTGGCCTCCCTGGGGGCCATGCCAGGGCTGCTGTGATGCCCCTGGGGAGGCGTGGAGCACATCAGTGCCTGCCTCGGTGCTCTGAGGCTTCTCCCGAATCCAGAGAGAGAGCAGGAGGAAGTAACCAGATCAGGCCTGAATCACAGAGGTCCATTCGAGGCCAGGCTGCTGGTTTCCGGTAGTTCCGATGCATGGCAAGGGGTAGCTGTCTGGGAGGGGTTCCAGGCCCCCGCCTTGCGAGGGAGGGCAGGGTCAGTGCTCAGATGGGAGACCCAGGTACTACAGGAGCTGGTGGTGCTGATTCAATGGGTGGAGCGATTCTTGCCAAGTCAGCACCGAGCCCCCTGCTGAGTCAACACCAAACCATCCCCCCCAGCTAGTCACTCGGACATGGATGCTGCATTGCTGGGCGTGCCGTGTTTCTGACGGGACCTGCAGCTGAAACCCTGACTGCTTGTGCTCCTAAAAGACCTCCTGGCCCTTGTTCTAAGCCAGGGGTCTCAAACTCAAATGACCACTAGGGCCACATGAGGACTAGTACATTGGCCGAGGGCCGCATTACTGACACCTCCCCCTGCCACCCTTGGCCCCACCCCCACTCCACCCCTTCCATTAGGCCCTGCCCCCATTCCAACCCCTTCCCTGAAATCCCCACCCCAACTCTGCTCCCTTCCTGCCCCCAGGGAGGACAGGAGGGGTGTGGGGTGTGGTGGGGGCTCAGGGCAGGGAGTTGGGGTGTGGGGTACAGGAGGGGTGTGGGGTACAGCAGGGGGTTGGGCTGCAGGAGGGGCTCAGGGGGCGGGCTCCAGCCTGACACGCCCCGGGGGCAGGGCAGGCCACCTGCCTGCCTGTCCCCGCACCGCTCCGGGAAATGGCCGGAACCTGGGGGAGGAGGGGCACAGGGATCTGTGTGTTGCTGTTGCTTCAGGCGCCCCCCCCCAGCAGCTCCCATTGGCCGGGAACTGGGAACTGCAGCCAATGGGAGCTGCTGGGGGCGCTGCCTGAAGCAAGAGCAACACACACAGCCCTGTGCCCCCCCTTCTCTACGTTCTGGCCGCTTCCTGGAGTGGTAGGGGGCAGGGCAGGCAGGGAGACTTCCCTTCCCCCGGTTCGCGTTGTGCTGGAGCCGCTCTAGGTAAACGCTGTGGGGGGGACAGCGAGGAGCTCGCGGGCTGCAGAAAACAACCCTGCAGGCCGCATGCGGCCCCCGGGCCACGTGTTTGAGACCCCTGTTCTAAGCGGAGAGGCATTAACTCTGTTGTCCTAGCCAAATTCCAAGTCCGAGCACCCCATGGTGCTTGTCTAAATTCCCCTTGCGGTTTCAGTTGGATTTGGGATCCTACACCTTTTTTCCTAAACTGTGGCATAGTTTTGCTGTTAGGAGTTGAACAGCTGCCGTGTTCCACCCCAGAGATGGCAGCATTTCTATTGTGTGTTAAGCTAAGTAATTCCTCGACATCCCTTCGTTACCACACCAGAGTGTGACTAATTAATTCAAGTTTAAAATGTCTCCCGAGCACCTCAAAGGATCTAGACCCTGCAAGACTCTATGGAGAGGCAAATTCTTCTTATTTATCATTTGTTAACGGCTGGGAGCCCCAGTTACGGACCAGGACCCCAAGAGCTAGGTGCTGTATAAACACAGAACTTCTTCGGCTCTGTGGCACTGGTCCAGTCCTGCTCTGATTGAAGCTAATGGAAAGTCTACCATTGTCTTCAGCAGGAGCAGAGTTGAACTGTGAAATTTTTCACCTTCAAGGGACATCCTCCACATGAAATCTAGTCAGTGTCAGCATATGCTAGGCCTGCCCGGACTCCCCCTGCCAAGCCGTGTGATCCCATTTTCCTATTTCAAAAGAGGTTTTTTTCTCTCCCCTCTTGCTGTGAAAAAGACCCACACAAGCAACAAAGAAAGCTGGCTGATTGCATGACTGTACTGGGGGAAGAGTGCGGCTGGGGGGTGGGATGGGGGGGCAAAGTGCTGTCAAGTGCACAAAGCAAACAGGCTGCGGATTTTTAAAATGGAAGCTGTTCAGCTGTCGTCTCTTCACCTGCACTAGTTTCGAAGTCTTGGTAATTGCGACTAGCCTAATCCTCCAAATAACTGACACTCCGCCGAAAGTCCAGGGCCTCAGCGGCTAATCTGAAAGGACATTTAACTCAACAGATAATGCTGGAAAACACTTGGAGTAAATGTGAACGTTTGGGAACACAGAAGCAAATCCAGCCTCTCTTTGAGCCCCTCTGCTGCCCTTGCAGGGGGACGGACTCTATCATCTGTAATATACAGTCTTTTTCATTTTGAGCTCCTCTGATCCTCTATCCCACAAACCTAGCTCACGATTCCCCATGGGGCAGAGATCTTTAAGGATTAGCTGGGGACCTGAAATTTCAGCTGCGTATTGAATATTCATCAGATAAAACCTCTTCTCCTCTCCGGCTGGATCCCTGCTCCTGGGCTTACACTGGTGCCCACCGGTGTCTGCGATGCCGGTACGGCGGTGTATGCTGAAACGAAATGAGTAAGTTCCCCTCAGTGCATCACCGGGATGAAAACATCTTAGCTCCCGTTTATTATTGAGAGGTTGTAACCAGACAGCGTGAGCTGCTGGGAAAAGTGAGAGACTGACTGAGTCCAGGAGGTGCCTTTATGGAAAATTTGGCATCGCCCCAGCATCACCGGTGCAGCATTGTGAGGCAGAGGGACCTGATCTTCCTCTCACGCACACTGGATTCACTCCCTTGGCTTTCCACGGTGTTCGGAACTATCACAGTTGACAAACACAGGACGTTTTAACCTGGGGAAGCAGTAACAATAGCTGTTAAAAGGGTTGCTGCACTGGTCCGGATGCTCTTTTCCTGATCCTACAATTCTTTAGGCCTGACTCCTCTCCTGTTCCGGTGTGGATCAAGAGTAACTCCCTCCATGGAGTCATATCGGTGTAAGGGGAATCCAGATCAGGCTTCTCTGTTTTTACAGTGCAACGCAGTGTAAGAGTGTCACGGGTTCATGCAGCTGTCTTAGAACTCATGGAAGGGTTGCTGCCAGAGGGTTGCTCATGGAAGGGTTGCTGCCAGACCCTCTGTTGGTGGAAATCAGTACAGCCCATTTACATCAGCTGGGGATCTGGGCTGTTGAGGTGCAGAAATCAGTGGGGAAGAGAAGATGAGAAGGGAGTGATATTAAATACTGGTGTGTGCAGTTGGTCAGAAGCTCCCGGGGATGTCGGCAGCATGGAAGAAATGGGGTTTAGGCTGCAGTTTAGAGTAGTGATTTTCAAACTGCAGGTTGCAACCCAGTACAGGGTTGCAGAATGGAAGGCACTGTGTCGCGGCAGCTCTGGTCAGCACCGCTGACTGGGCTGTTAAAAGTCCCGTCGGCGGTGCTGCCCGGCTAAGGCAGGCTAGTCCCTACCTGTTCTAACACTGTACTGTGCCCTGGAAGTGGCCAGCAGCAGGTCCGGCTCCTAGACAGGGGGGCCACGGGGCTCCATGAGCTGCCCCCGCCCCAAGCACTGGCTCTGCACTGGCCAATGGGAGCTGAGGGGGGCGGTGTCTGTGGGCAAGAGCCGTGCGGAGCCGCTTGCACGCCTCCGTCTAGGAGCCGAACCTGCTGCTGGCCGCTTCTGTGGCGCAGCATGGTCCATGGTGCCAGGACAGGCAGGAAGCCTGCCTTAGCCCCCCCGCTGTGCCACTGACCAGGAGCCGCCTGAGGTAAACCCGTGTCCCTGCCCCCGACCCGATTTCCCCCCCCCCCCCAAACCCAGAGCCCCTTCCTGTCCCCCAAACTCCTCTTCCCTGGCCCCACCCCAGAGCCTTCATCCCCAGCCCAGAGTCCTGACCCACTCCCATACCCCAACCCCCCGCCCCAGCCCTGAGCCCCGTGTAACGATGCTGCCTCTGGCGGGGCACAACTGAGAGTATTAATTCAGGAGAAATTGCTTAGAGCAGGGCAGTCACAACCCAAAGCTGGAGTTTCTTCACTATTAAGGCAAACCAAAGCAGCCAAACAGAGAGGACTTCGGTCTCACCTCACTGGCTAACCATAAGTCACACAAGCAATTCCCTTAGACACTCCAGTTTCCCAATATCACCAGCAGTGCCACTCGTTAGGGGGATGGCTGGTTATGAAAACCAATACCGCAGTAAAAGAAAAAAGGTTCTCCTGATCCCAAAGGACCAAGCTCCAGACCCAGGTCAGTATACAAGTTAGATCTTACCCACAAAGCACACTGTTGCCAATCCTTTAGAAGCTAAAGGTTTATTCATCAAAAGAAAGAAATATTGATGAGAGCTAAAATTGGTTACATGGAATCAATTACATACAGTAATGGCAAAGTTCTTGGCTTAGGCTTGTAGCAGTGACGGAATAAACTACAGGTCCAAATCAAGTCTCTGGAGTACATCCACAGCTGGGATGGGTCATTCAGTCCTTTGTCCAGAGCTGGTTATGATTGTGCTGTCTGTATGTGTGTATCATTTTTGTAGTTGAAGTTATGAATATTGGCTATGTACTTGTATCTCAGTGTGTTTTAATTCTAAGTAGCCTCAGTGAAGCTTTTGGTCAGCTTCTTGAGAAAGGACTATTCTCAGTAAGTGCCCAATCAAGAAACATTTAACTGACAATGAACTTTGGTAGATGCCAGTCCATATCTGAGCTTTCCTGGGAACGTTCAAACTAACATGTAAACAGTGGCGTCGGCCGGTAAAGAACTGAGTCATGCATGGACAATTGACTTGCCCATGTGACTCTAAACTCCATCTTGCTGCTGTGATTTTCCACAGTAAGAACAAAGGGGTGTCCTTCCACAGGGCAGAGGACATAAAAGGCCCTGGAAACTCCTCCATATGGTCTTCAATCCTGCTTCTGACCTCTGGAGGGACTTTGCCTTGAGCCTGACAAACACCCCAAACCCCTCATCCCCAGCGCCGTTGGGTCACGGGCATCAACAATTTTCTTCAACTGGGTCGCCAGAAAAAAAGTTTGAAAACCACTGTTTTAGAAGGCCTGGAGAGGCCAGGAAGAGTCAAGGCCATGTCTAGCCGGGCCACGGTTCTCATCCCACATATGGTAACCCCAGTGGAGTCAGTGGAACTGCTCCTGGTTCACACCAGTGTGAGTGAGAAGAGATGCAGGGAGGAGTGGGTGCTCAGCAGGTCCTGAATGTTTGCACTCCATAACTCTCCCCAACCTCCCATCAACACATGGGTAATGAACACAGGGCAGCCCTCCGGCTGCACCAGCCCTCCCCCCCACAGCTAGTGCATGAAATATGATCTGGAAGCTGTGCAGCCCAAGCCTGAGCGCTGTCCTAGGCAGCATGTATGTGGAAATCAATAGGGGATTTGAGACTGGATCCGATTGGGACTAATCATCTCGCACTAGCATACATGGAATGGGAGCAAAGCACAGTGGTGTCTGTGCCGGTCCCATTAGGGAGCTGCTGGGAAGAGTGAGGAGGGTGTTCCTGGATTCTCCCAGAATGGGGGCCATCTGGAAAATAACTGTGGAGTGGTTTAGTCGTTCTGGCTAAATCAAAGGGGTGTGTGTGGGATCTGAGAGAGGAAGGACATGGAAGTGTGTGTGGGGGTCAGTCTACTCTCTGGGGAAAATTACTAACCCCTGTGTTAGTAGTAGTGTCTGTACTCAAGCAGGGGAGGAGAAGCGTTTTCTATGTCAGGAATATGACGTTGTTCAGTCTTTTTGAAAAGAAAACTGAAATATTCATTGAGAAAAATAATGGCCAATGTAAGTCTGTGCCACGGCGAAGATGTGGCTGTGACAATAGAGGGGATCTCAGGATGGCTCACTGGGGTAACCCTCCTCCTCTTCCTTCCCTCATGTGCTTGTATTCCCTTGTGGTGTGTCCACCGTGGGGCCGGAGCTCGCAACACTCGCTGCCCGCTGGCGCTAGCGGGACCCTGCTGAGCAGTAAGCACTGCACCCAGCATTAAGGGTCGGCAGTATTGGTCCCCTTGTTGGGACAGAAATCTGTCTTCTGTCTCTGAAGGGCTAGTGCAGCACTCCTATGAGAAAATATACTCCTCTGCTAAGAGGGGATGTAACGTTACGCGGAAAGCTGGCTGCAGTTCATCTCCTCCTACGTGCCACACCAGATCTGGGGAGGAGGCGAGGGTAGAAGTGGGGCTGGAGGGAGGAAGGCTGGAGGAGGTGCCCAAGGGTTGGGTTGGGGAGGTGTGGGGTTTTCCGGAAAATGGGTGGAGAGGTCTGAGGAGCAGGACTGGCTGGTTCAAAGGATTCAGTGGGCTAGCGCCTTGCCTTGCCAGGCTGCTAGTTCTAGTCCAGCCCCCATCAGTGATGAGCAAGAGATGTTGCCATCTGGGGAGTGGTATCTTCTCTGAGCTGAGTGTGGGCACCTCACCAAAGGCACCATTGCAGGTGGCACTGGCAGGCTCCTCTTTTGGCTCTCTCAGCGGAGAAGCCAATAATTGAACAGACCAAGGAGACTGAGCTGGTCAGGGCAAGATGTGCAGAGGCTCACGGTGCTGTCGCACTTGCCCTGTGAGGGGATAGCGGTTGGCAGTCTGTTACCTTTGGCCGGCGTATGAATAACTCTGCAGTGCATTGCCAGGGTGCCGTAATTCTGCATGGTGTTTGGGAGGCAGTTTTAAAAAGACACCGCCCCTGCTCCAAGGAGCTGCCAGGCTCCTACAACCAGACCCAGAGCATCCTAGCGCTGCCCCCAAGGGAGTGGGAAGGGTGGAAGTAAATAATAAAATGAGTCCGATTATAGTGCCAGAAAAGCACAGGCATGCAGAGCAGCCTGAGTGCAGGGGAGAGAACCATGGTGTGAGCCAGGATTTTGACAGCAGGAATGGAGAGGAAGGGGCAGATCTGAGCAAGGATGGAGACGGAGAAGAGGCTGGATAGGGAAGGGGAGGCACAGAACCCCAAGGACTGATGAGAGCTGGCAGAGGTGTCAGTGGCGAGGGAGAAGGAGGGTGTAGAGAGGGTATGGGGAAAAGGTGGGGGGTCCAGGCTGTGCTGTGTACTGTGTATAGAACTCAGGAGGGAGAGCTGGGGGCTTGGGTTGACGAAGAGAAGGCAGGGGTGGAGAGGTAGGTCTAAGAGTCATCAGGATAGCAGTGGGACAAGGATCAAGGCCTGGTAGATAAAGAAGAGGACAGATCACTGTTACAAAGGAATCAGGAGTGCTTGGTAAGCTGGGTGCAAGCAAACAATATGCCTTTCAATATGGCTCAATGTCAATATACACCTCTAGGAACAAAGAATGTGGGGCAGTGATTCTTAGACCTCAGTGGGTCAAAAGCCAAATTAGTGATCAACATCACCCAAACAAGCCACAGTCATGTGACTTCATTGATTCGTTTTACTGTTTTTATATCTATTATTCTCACGGAAAAATGACTGACCGTGTATTCCACAATTGGTTAATAACACAGTAAAGGCATCCTGATTGGTTAATAACTTAAATTGGTTAATAATTAAATCACAGTGTTTTAATATTGCGCTGCAAAGAGCTGCAGGAGATACATTAAAGAGCCACTTGCAGCTCCCGTACCTCAGTCTGAGTATCACTGATGTAGGGTGTACTTACACCATGGGGGACTCTATCCACCCCCAAATCTTTTTCAGAGTCCCTGCTTCCCAGAATAATCAGGTGAACATGAGCTTGCAGTGTGACGCTGTGGCCAAAAGAGCTAATGAGATCCTGGGATGCATAAACGGGGATCTCCAGTGGGAGTAGCGAGGTTATTTTACCTCTGTAGTTGGGACAGGTGCAACAATTGCTGGAATCCCGTGTCCAGTTCTGGTGCCCACAATTCAAGTAGGATGTTGATAAATTGCAGAGGGTTCAGAGAAGACCCATGAGAATGATTAATGGATTAGACAACATGCCTTATAGTGACAGACTTGAGGAACTCAATCTATTTAGTTTTACAAAGAGAAGATGAAGGGTGACTTGCTCACAGTCTGTAAGTACCTACAAGGGGAACAAATATTTAATAATGGGCTCATCAGACTAGCAGAGGAAGGTCTAACACAATCCAATGGCTGGGAGTTGAAGCTAGAGACATTCAGACTGGAAATAAGGCGTACATTGTTAATAGGGAGGTAATTAACCATTGGTACAATTTACCAAGGGCCGTGGTGGATTCTTCATCACTGACAATTTTTCAATCCATATTGGATGGATGTCTAACAGATCTGCTCTAGGGATTATTGTGGGGCAGGTCTCTGGTCTGTGCTATCTGGGAGGTCAAACTGGATGATCACAATGCTCCCCTTTGGCTTTGGAATCTATGAAACCGTGGGAGCTTGGGAGGTCATCCAGCGGCCAGGCACAGAGAAGGAGACCAGGCCAGGCCCCTGGGAAAGGAGAGCGTCAAGAGGAAGGAGGAGGGGGGAAGGAGGAGGAGGATCCAGTGAAGGTCACGCTGAAGGAGTATTGCCAAGGTGAGTTGACAGTGACACCCCGGATGTCTCAGCTGGCGGCTGGATGCTGCTCTGACAAGTCCTTTCATTGTGAAGGTTGGGCTTTGTCATAATGTTCATGTTACAGCTGATCTGATAATCAGAAGACATTAGCTTTCATGTTGGGCCCATGGAGATCATCTCTCTGAACAAAACCAGCCACTGCTGCTTCAGTATAGTGCACTTTTTGCAGCGTTGTGGTGCCCAGCAGGACAGTGCTTGTGAGGGGCTGTGTGAGTGGGTGACAGAGCCAAGAGGGTAAGTTACAAGACCCTGTAAAGTGTATTCTCCACAGCAGAGAGCCACTTCTTTGTCCACTTGTGTAATGGGCTGACGTGCATTTCACACCTACGTTCCACCCAAAGAGACATAATGTTGACTGGCAGCTAAATGCCAGCATGCCAATCTGCCAACACGCCGGTGAGCACACCGGAGGCGTTCGGCTTCTGTCGGATTCCCCTTGCAACCTCAACAGCCTGACAGGGAATATATGTCCTGAAGGCTGAAAATATCGCATATGGCGGCTAGAGGGACACAGAGCCGCCATTGCTCCAGGAGCTAAAGGGTGATAATGCAACCACATGGTCACCTGCATGAGCAAACACCTTCTCTGTGCGCACTGTCCTGGTAGCTGTATGTGCAAATAAGTTACACACTTGCCTATGCATTTTTCAGTTTGTAGCATGCAATTTCAGTGGAACACACTGGAGCATGGTCTATAGGGCAAGGCCAGCTGAATTTCTCCTTCGTAGGGTTATTTTACATATTATTAACTTGCTCTTTCTCTTCCCCTTCCAACCCCTACCCCCTTTCTGGGGCATGGAAGTGGATCAGCTAACATATGAGAGAGGCATAGCTTTATGGTGGGAGGACAGCAATGCAAGCTAAGAATGCCTGAGCTCTGGTCCCATCTCGGACACTAACTGTGTGACTTTGGGCACGTCACTGTGCCTCTCTGCCTCAGTTTCCCCATTGCTGACATGGGGATAAAAATGCCAGCCTGCCTATCCTCTCGGGGGTTTGTGAGGACAAAGGAGTTTCTGGTTGTACAACACTTCGATATGGAACAGAACTGGTGCTAAATGCTGCGGATGGTTTGTGTAATACGTAGGTGTGAACCTCCATTGCCTTGCACCTTAGGCTGTCATTTACACCACTGCAAATCATTATGGTTGCACCTAGAGGCCCCAGTCAAGATCTGGGGCTCACTGTGCTGGTTGCTTTACAAACATCTCACGAGAGATAGTCCCTGTTCCAGCAAGCTTTCAGTCCAAATAGACCAGACAGACAAAGGGTGGAGAGGAAACCGGCTTAGACAGGGAAAGTGACTTGCTGTGATCACGCAGCAGCTCAGAGCCCAGGTCTCCTGACATCTAGGCCAGTGCCCTATCCACTGGGAGACACTGCCATGCTCCAGATACTAGCGCTCTGCACTGGAGTAACAGACGACCTAAGGTGCAGCGTGGTGAAGACCCAGGCCCTGTGTTTTGCATGTGGCACCCTGGCTGGACATGTAACAAACATGACTGAGCCTCACTTGGAAAATGAATCCAAGCGCTAACGCAAGATTTCTTTAACAACCAATTGCTTGTGCACCCAAGTGCAGGAGCCAAGCCACCTGCTCCCTGGTTAGCCCAGCTTGGCAACTGATGCAGGTAGAGTGCTGCCCAGCAAGAGAGCACCTGTGCATCGCCAGCCTGGTGTCAGTGCTGCCTTCGCACCAGAGGATGCAGGGGGCTCTCTTGGCTCTGCTAAGAACACTGGGTATGAAAGGCCTGGTTAGGTGTGACCCTGCAGTCACTGCTGGTGAAGAGCCAGTCTCCCACCCGGTTGCAGGGAAGGGCAGCCAGTGTGCTAATTAGTGCTGGGCAAACCTGAAAATGCTGTAGAGGTTTGGAAAAATCGCCCCCCGAATCCACGTACTTAGGACGATGGACTCACAGGGAGGCAGTGTGGTCTAGTGATTAGTGCAGCGGGGTTGGTGTTCTCGATTCTGCTCCCCGATCTACTGCTGGCCGGGGGTATGAGGCACGTCATGCGTTTTCATCGTCACTCACTATCCCTCTCTGTAAGACAGGGACAGTACCAAATAGTGCAGCCAATCCTGGAGAGAAGGTGCTACAGCAGTGTGTGGTTATTGGCTTCACAGGCAAGGGAATGTCTGCCAGGCTGAGTTTCTCTCCCTGGGAAGGCGGGACAGGGCGTTCCTTTGGGGTGGATCAGCACCAGACCGATGCTGCAGCTTTCCCGCGTGTTGGTGATGAAACAACTCAGTGTTGCTGTGCTTCTCGGCTCTCCTGCATGGCCACGGTGCTCCGGTGTGTGGGCTGCAAACCCTGCAGAGGAGAGGTGGGGATGGCTTAGTGTTGCTTTCTCGATAGCTGCCTGTCGGAGGGGACAAAGGTATGGACACGTTCCTGCTGGTGCGGGGATTGCTTTTACAATCTGGGGGCTAACTCAGCTTCACAGAGCCCCTTGAAACAGAAGAGCCTGGGCGGTTGTCAGGGCTGGTATTGGGGAGGGCCAGACGCGATAGCAAGCAGCACCTTTTAGCCGAGGGTCTCTTTTTAATGTTACCCCCCTGCAGGTAGTGGAGAATTTGTCCCTCAGGGATGTTCTATGCTGGGGGAGGGGGTGGGGGAGTGGGTCAGGCTCCGTACACTGTGGGCCCTTTGGGGTCAATGGAAGATTCCACTGATTCAGTGGCCTTTGGTTCAGGCCTTCCCTGTGCTTCAGGTCTCAATACTTCCAGATATTTTCAAGTGACCTGCAGAGGGGGAAAAAAAAAAAATAGAAGTGGGGCCCTTATGTTACTGCTTTGCGATAGCTTGAGAGGGCCTGGAAAGCTCGGATTTGCTGGTTTGTAAAGTGTTCCTGTTGGCATTTGAACTGGGAAATATCAGGCAATTGCCTTCGTGACTTTGGCTAGTGACGTCCTTCTCCCAGAGAAGGCTGAGAAAGCTCCCGCTCCACCTTACTTGAAGGGGCTGAGCTGTTGAGTTTTCCACGCCAAGAGCTTTCCTCCCAGCTGTATGTCCAGCATCTGAGTAGAATAGATGTCACTGAAAAGAAATGGAAAGTTCTAACTAGTGTGAATAAAAATCACTTTTCTTCTCAATGAGTCCGTTTTCACTTCCTTGGCACTTGCATTACCCTAAATCTACTAGTTCTCCAGTCGTCCATAGAGATTTCCAGGGGAAAGAGGGTACAAAAGAGCTGGGTTCCTAATGCAATCAACATCTTTTAAGAAGAACAACATTCTTTCAGCCTTTGTGGGGATAAAAAGCACGAGTCTGTTTGCTTTGCTTTGCTGGTCACCTTTACCCCCCTAAATCCCACAGGCCAAATCTGCACTAGGGACCATCTGTCACTCCATTTCTCATGACGGGCTCTGGGATCAGAGCAGCTGAAACTGCCTCCTGTCCTAGGGGATACAAGCAAGAGGACAGAGGCAGGATTTTTTCTGGCGACTGGGCTGTTCTCGCCCTCCATGTCCATTGTATTACATCTTCCTCTTCCTTCCGGGCAAGCCTGAACTTTTCCATTCCCGTGTTAATTTTGGGTGCTGTGCTGCTTGTGCCTTTGTTGTTTATCTTGAGTGCATGGCCCAGGGGAAGGATGTGAGTTTTGCTGGTGTCTCGCCACAGCTCCTGCTCCGATAACATCACAGGGCCGTCGCCCTGTCTTATTTTAATTCAGTTAAGTGAATTCTGGGCAGGTGCAAGGTTTCTGCCTGACCCCTGGAGAGCAAAGCCCTCGGCTCCTCCCCAGAGCAGGTTCAGTAGGTCATGCTTCACTCCTACTTGCCTGCCCGTCCCTGGCTGTCTCCCTGACCTGGAGGGAGCAGCACTGGGATAATTCTGTCTCCATGGCCCGCTTAGTCATTGCCCCAAGATAGCCATCGAGGAGGGCAGTTGGTGACGGCAGTTTTTGGAAGTGTTGTCCCTGTCCAATAGGAACCAAACATTGACCCAGTCACCGGCCATGATGCCAGTCAGTCAGCACCAACCCAGGACAGATCTGACTGGTCACTACCGAGGAAAAGCTCCATGCCCCATAGCCATCCACTCAGCTCTGGACAGCTTCAAATTAAACTCTACTGTTTGCAATGCACACCAATACTCCTGAGGGCATTCTGCACCAAAAAATTAAAAATCCTGCACCTAAAAATTGTGCACATATTTTAAAATTCTGCAAGTTTTGTTTGTCAATAAATAAATGCAGTGGCTCCAGCATGGCAGTGGGGAGCACAGCCCACTGGCTGCACGAAGGTGGGAGATCACCCTGCAATCCCCCCACCCCTGGGACACGGACTCAGCGGTGAGGCTGCACCCGACCCTGACACAGCACAAGGCCTGGACCTGCCCCAGAAATACCATAAGGCCCTCCCCCTCTGCGCCAGGCGCACCAGGTGTGGGGCAGGCAGGCTCAACCAGGCAGGGTCCAAGTGTGAAGGGACTCAGTGTGGGAGGTTCCAGGTGTGGAGTGAGAGGGTTCTGTGTGAGACAACCTGGATGCAGGCAGCTCAGAGGGGGTTCTAGGTGTGGGGGGATCTGGATGCACAGAGGCTCATTTTGGGCGGGTTCCAGGTGCAGAGGGAATGGGACTCGGCAGGGGCTTCCAGGTGAAGGTGATTGGGGCTCAGCGGAAGGGTCTGGGTGTGGGGGTCTCAGTGGGGGAGTCTGGGTGCTGGGAGAGTGGAGTTTGGTAGGATGAGGGTCTGGATGCAGCTAGTTGGAAGTCAGTGGCATGGAGGTCTGGATGTGGAGGCTCAGGGTGGTGCAGGGGGTGGGGCTCATCAGAGTGGGGGTTTGAGTGCAGGGAACTCAGTGGGGGTGGTCTGGGTGCAGGGGGGAGTCTGGAGGCAGGGGGTCTGGGTGCAGGGAACGCCAGATGCAGGGGTTGAGGTTCAGTGGGTTGGGGTTTGGGTATGGAGGGCTACGGGGGTTCTGAGTATACAGGGTGAGACTTGGCGAGGGTGTTTGGGTATGTGAGGTCCGGATGCATGGGGGTTGGGTGGATGGCGGAGCAGCAGAGGAACAGTGACCCCTTCCCCCCCGCAGCTGAGGAGCAATGGCGGCAGGAAGCAGGGGAGGATGCTGAGCTTCCTGCAGCTGGGGGAGGTTTCTAGGGGTGGGTCTGATAGAGCTCCAGCCACTCCTTGCAGGGGAAGAGGATCTCCCGTCCTCTCCTGTCTCCAGCCCAGCCGGGACTAGCAGTTGATCCTGGCTCAGGGTAGGAGCCACTGGCTGGGATGTCCCCAAACCTGTGGTGATTTATCTCTCTGCCGGATGCTCAGGGTGCCTGAAATGATGTACCTGCACTGCTAGGGAGTGGTGCGTGACAGGGAAGCAAAGAAATCTGCGGGGAACATGAATTCTGTGCACATGCAGTGGTGCAGAATTCCCCCAAGAGTAACACCAACTCCTACGCTGTCTAATGTGGTGGGGTCTTGACTCAGTTGGGGTCTTGGCTCTTTTGTTCCCTTTATGCAGAGGACCTTGCTGGATATTGACAAATGGATGCGTATGGTTGAATGTAATAATCGCTGCTAAGGTCAGTGGTCACAAACACGAGCACAGCCCCCAGACTTCTCATCTGCCCATGGTCAGATGAAGAGTGCTGCAGAGTTTTCAAAAGCAACTGGTGACGTTGGATGCTTCATTTTTGGAGTACCCAACCTGGGATGGCCCAACCTAGGCAGTGCTGTCAAATGGGTAGAGCAGGGAACTGGGAGTCAGGACTCATTGGTTCAGTTCCCAGCTCTACTTCTGATTAATTGGACCAGTCACCTCGTAGTTCTTTGCCTCAGCTTCCCCATTTGTAAAATAGGAATGATAATAGCTGCCTCATAGAAAGCCTCTGAGTTTAATGCCATAAAACACTGAGACTCTTGGATGAAAGGTACTGTTAAAACCCCACATGTTAGAAAGGGGATTTTTTGTTTTTTACTCTCCCATTGCGTCAAATTCACGGCTACAGCTGATCCAACTCATTGTGTGTTCTGAGATTCTAAGGCCAGAAGGAACCATCGTGATCATCTAAGCTGTATAGTACAGGTCATAGGCCCATGAATTCCTGTTCAAATTAGAGCGTATAGTGAACTCCTGCTATTCTCTAGCTCTGCCCCAGGCCGCTTGGGAAGGGACCATGGTTTTAGTGCCTCTGGTTACATGCTCTCACCGGATCTGTAGATTCACAGATCTCTAGATCACTAGTTCTCGCAGTTAGTTCTGTAGCCAGTGAAGCTCCTCTGTCAAGTGCCCAGCACGTCTGCTCCACCCGCCTGGCTTAACCTGTCATCCAGCGTCTCCAGGGAATGTGGGGCATGACATATAGGGTCTGGCACTTCCAAAGGGAGTCAGGTGTCTAACTCCTTCTTAAAGTCACTAAGGTCACCTTGGAAACGCCAACCTCAATGGCTTTGGAGCAGATCGTGTATGGGTCAGCCTCCTGCTTCAGGGGCTCAGCTCCTGCAGCTGCCTTTGGCTCTAGTAGGAATTCGGGGTGCACAGCATCAGTGAAAATCAGATAACTTACTTAAGTGCCTGAATCGAAATGTGGGTACCTAGCTTTAGGCACCCAGAGTTGGAAATGCTGGCATTAGAGGCTCGGCACGTACCATGCTTTGCCATTTGCTTCCACTGTAGATTCCCTGATGGTGGCCAGCAGGGATTAGTGACATTGTTCATGGCCCTTGTTCCCATCACTGTTACCCTCACCCTCCCTTTGCTTGTTGGTTCGTACCACAAATTTGAGGTACCTTGTCTTTCTGTAGCTTGCCTGGTCTTCGGGGTAGGGCCTGGCTCTCACTGTGAGTGTGGACAGCACTTCATGCAACGGAGCGCAGATCCTGTTTTGGGGCTCTGGGTGCTACTGTAGCACAGATCGGAAATAAAAAGTACGGGTTATTGAGAGTGTTTGAGAATAGCACGTCTATTCCACCCCATCTTCCCTTGATTCATGTTCCTATTCTCAAGCTTTAATGATAGTTCACCATCCATACACAGGGAAGAATCTAGCCATTCTGGGCACATCAGATTCAGTTCTACCCCCCAGGCCCAGACTTCCTGTGCTAAGCCTGCCATGGAGTGGTGCTGTGTGCTATTAGATTGCTGCTAAATTTCACTGTAGAGGTGGCTGCATGTCAGTGCTGGGCGCGAGGGAATCTGAAATTGCTCCCAATGGGAGGAGTTGTGTGAAAGTAGTACACTATGGGCTGGATCCTCAGCTGGTGTAAATCAAGGCCGCTCCATTGAGGTGAGTGAAGCTACGCTGATGACACCAGCTGGGAATTTGGCTCTGTTTATTGTTTTTAAATCTGCGACAGCTTGAACTCTTTGGCCAATGGTGGAAATGGCCCACCCCATCTGGATCTCAGTTCTAACTCGCCAAATATATGTCGGTAAAGAGATGGCTCTTCCCTCTGTCCTGGCCAGAGTGGCTTGTAGCAGATCTCTTGCTCCTATCGAAGGCAGTTGTGCAACTCTCCCAGAGTTCAGGGGTGCAGGGCCAGGCCCCAGGTGGGGGCCTTCGCCTTGCATGAGCAGCTGCTTAGGAAGCCGTGGTAATTTTCCAGCAACTGATCTCCTGCATTAGAGGCTTCCCTGCTGCTCTGCCTTTGTTCCTCTAGCTCCTGGTGTGGGGAAAGAGCACAGGGAGCCCTTTAGCCTTGTGTGTCCCAGTGCCAGCCCATACCAATGAGAGGAGACTGTTTCCACCGACTGTTCAGGAAGCCCCGTTAATATACACCGCCAGAGCTCCTCTTTGTCTAGGCCCTGGATCTGTACGGGCCCCGTCCATGCCTCCACTCCCAGACTCATGAGCCTTGGAAACGCAGCAGGCCGCCTGACCTGTTTGCCGTTCTGTCGTATAGGTCAACAGCTGAGGCTGAAGGTGGTGTCAGTAAGGGAGGGTGGAGGAATTCGGGCCCCTCTTCATCTACCAGGAACTTCCCTGTTCCCCTAGAACCTGGCCAGCTGACAGATGCAGACCTCAACAGCTGCGTGTTCATATGCAGGGCTGTATCCACCCTGCTGCTAGCCCATCTGCAGTGCTCTCTGTGTCCCCATCTCGGCTTTGGCTGGCCTGGAAGAGGAGCCTAGTTACAGAGAGGGGGAGAGATTGTCTCCTGCCTTGGCGATGCAGAGTCAGCTACAAGCCAGGACTGGGATAGCTTCAGACTCAGCCCAAGGTTGCTTTCCCTGTGCTCTCTGGGCAGGCACAGCTGCTCAGACCCTGACACACCCACTGGAGTCAATGCTGTCAATACATTGTTGGTCCGTGCTGAAAGAGGGCTGATTCACGCAGGTGCCGGCTCTTCAAGGACAGATGTCTGTTGAGGAGTATAAACCACAGTGTCCCTGAACTGGCTGGGTGTAGCGAGGATCCCAGCTCTGCTGGTTGGCTCCGTCCACAGAAACGTTGTTGCACAGGCCATTGCTCTGCAAACTCCTCCCATCTACCCTACGCCTGCTCCGGAGAGGGCACGCCTAGTGCACTAGGGAGTGGGCTGAGACCACCAACGCCTTTCACACAGGCCACAGGGCTACTGGCCCGACCTGGTTTTGAACTGGCAGCTCAGTGGGGCAGGCCTATGCCCTTTATCCACGCCCATGAGCTGTCCAGTCTACCATGCATCTGTCGTTAGTACTTGATTAGCTACATAAGGGCTATCATCAAGCCCTTGGCACCGCTTGGTGCCCGGGGGCTGCCATGGCCCTGTCTGATCTGCTCCTCTTGTGTGCAGAGCCAAGAGGTTGCTGCCTGTGGTTGGGTGACAGGTGGCACTGCCGGGACCAAATTAAGAGCCTGATTTTCCACTTATCCTGGCATTAGCTTGGTGTCACTCCATTGGGTTCAGTAGAGTCACTCCTGATTTGCACTCCTCCAAGCAGGGGATCAGGCCCTGGATATTAAAAACAGTCCCTTCCCTGTGTTATGTAACAACACTGAGAAACCTGGTGTGCTTTTCACCCATTTACACTACTTGTATCTATTGTTGCATTTCACTGAACCATGCAAACAGATTAGTGCACCATCCTACTATCTGGATTACAAGCAAAGCTGTCTTAATATTAAAAAGGACAAACCCTTTGGTATTGGTATTAGAATAGCGGTTGGAAAATATCCATAGTATTATTCAGAAATTATGAGCCAGGCCCTGAAAGTCACAAGATTTAAAAAATAAGTGTTGGGTTCTTTTTATTGGACCCTCAGAATTCACCTTTTTGAGCTTTTCCTTGCAACAGTGAAAGCTAGAAACTTTGTTTTCAAAAGAAAAGCTGACATTCACATGTCCCGTGACTCCAGGAGCTGGGGCTTTAAGAAAAGCACCAAGCATCATGAGACTCGCAGTAAAGCAGCAAGAGCTGGCGATACAATGCCACGTTCTGACCTGAGTCCCACCTGTGTAATCCGGGGTGACTCCACTGAAGTTAATGAAGACACACAAGTGTGACTCAGTGTTATGTGAGATAAGGCCCGTAGGGTGGTTTTCTTTTGAGAAATCTTGGCGCTGGATCGCCCTCTCCTGCTGTAGCACCCATAGAAGGGACTGAGAGAGGGAACTACAGCGAGGTTGGGGTGGGAGGGGGATTTGCTCTTTCTGCAGCATTGGCGATGGCCACAGGGGCCTCCCCAAACCTGGAGAATCCCCAGGGATGTATGTGGTTTGTGGAGACCTGGGCCACCCATGCAGTCAGTGGCGCTGTGCCTGCACGCCAGCTCTGTGCTCTTGGCATCCTCCCCTCCCATTTCCTGGCCATAGCAGCCTGCGGGATCCCATCCTTTAAACGGGCTGAGTGGACCAGGCCATACAGCCCCAGGGCGCTCTGTGTGCAGGGCGTGGGCATGTCCTCTTGCCAGTTGTGTTTGATTCAGGGCCTACATTACCTGACCCAGTCCCTCTAGCTGCAGGAGCCTCCTGGCCCCATTAGATGATCTTTGAATACAACAGGTCCTTTCCCCACTGAACTCAGGGCCCAACCTTTCCATGTGTTGGCTCCAGGAAACCTCCAGGATAATCAGCATGTTCCTAGGATCAGGCCCTACTTGTTCTCAGCATGGTCCCGATCCTGCATCGAGACCCATGTGCCCACATGGGTCTTTATACAGGATCTGGGCCTTAACGAGAAACTCCAGTGAGCTGATCAGATGTTCCCCCCCGGCAGCCCTGAAACCTTCCCAACCCCTGCCCCTGCTGCATTGCCCCTGTGCACTGTCCTGTTTTCTCGCCTGATCAGAGACGTGGTGCAGGGGACGGAAAGCTGCTTCCAAACCATGCTCTGCCACAACCCTTTTCTCAAGCCCCGCTAGCGTCATGAATCATTGATGAGGCAAAAATGAAACCAATTAAGGACAAACTTTGAAGCATCTTCTTGAAGGGCCCGGTGGCAGCATTGGAATTAAAGAGATCCTGACAAGTCGTTTTGGTCTAGATTTTGACCTACTATAAATATCTATCTATCTATCTGATCAGAAATGTGCCCTGGATTCTAATTTTTTTTTAAAAGTAATCAGCTGCTCCATTGCCAAGAGAAAAACTCCATTATATACCTAGGTTTTGGAGGAGACGGAAAACTGAGGGTCTGACTGCTAACGGTCAATAAAGATCCCATTTAGCCCCATTCTAGTCAAATTCCAGTATTTGTAATTCCATCATGCCTTCCTAAATCCACCTGTAACTTCAATTGTACACAATATTCTTCTTTATATACAGTTCTAAATTGTTGAGCATTGTTGTTGTGAGCTGTTAAACAACCGCAGTGTTCCATACCAGAATTAGCTGCTTTTCAGTGCTAGGTGAAGCATATCTAGTTGGCTAAAGTGCTTTGGATGGCACCAGGCTGCAGGCACTACATAAGAGCATAAGGAGTGCCATACTGGATCAGACCATCTAGCCCAATATCCAGTCTTCCAACAGTGGCAAATGCCAGGTGCTTCACAGGGAATGAATAGAACATGGCAGCCATCGAGTGATCCATTCCCTGTCATACACTCCCAGCTTCTAGCAGTCAGAGGCTAGGGACACCCAGAGCATCCCTGACCATCTTGGCTAATAGCCATTGATGGACTTATCCTCTGTGAACTTATCTTTTTTGAACCCAATTTGTTTTGGCTTTCCCCTGGCAATGTTCCACAGGTTGACTCTGCATTGTGTGAAGAAGTACTTCCTTATGTTTATTTTAAACCTGCTGCCTATTAATTTCATTTGGTGATCTCTGGTTCGTGTGTTACGTGAAGGGGTAAATAACACGGCCTTATTCACTTTCTCCACACTAATCAAGATTTTATAGACCTCTATTATATCCCCCCCTTAGTTGTCTTTTTTCCAAGCTGAATAGTCCCTGTCGTTTTTAATCTCTCTTCACATGGAAGCTGTTCCATATCCCTAATCATTTTTGTTGCCCTTCTCTGTACCTTTTCCAATTATAGTATATATTTTTGAGATGGGGAGACCCAGAATTCATGGATTCATATAGAGGCGTTATGATATTTACTGTCTTATCTATCCCTTTCCTCATGCTTCCTAACATTCTGTTTGCCTTTTTGATTGCTGCTGCACATTGAATAGATGTTTTCAGAGAACTGTCCACAATGACTCCAAGATCTTTCTTGAGTGGTAACAGTTAATGTAGACCCCATCATTTTGTGTGTATAGTTTGGATTATGTTTTCCAATGTGCATTATTTTCATTTGTCAACATTGAATTTCATCTGCCACTTTTTTGCCCAATCACCCAGTTTTGGGAGATCCCTTTGTAACTCTTTGCAGTCTGCTTTGGACTTAACCATCTTCAGTAATTTTGTATTGTCTGCAAATTTTGCCACCTAACTGTTTACCCCTTTTTCCAGATCATTTATGAATATATTGAACAGCACTGGTCCCAGTACAGACCTCCGGGGGAAATCATTATTTACCTCTCATCATTCTGAAAACTGACCATTTATTCCTACCCTTTGTTTTCTGTCTTTTAACCAGTTATTGATCCACGAAAGGACCTTCCCTCTTATCCCATGGCTGCTTACTTTGCTTAAGAGTCTTTGGTGAGGGGCCTTGTCAAAGGCTTTCTGAAAGTCCAAGTACACTAGATCCACTGGATCCCCCTTGTCCACATGTTTGTTGAGTCCCTCAAAGAATTCTAATAGATTGGCAAGGCATGATTTCCCTTTACAAAAACTGAATTGCCTCTTCCCCAACAAATCATGTGCATCTATGTGTCTGATAATTCAGTTCTTTACTATAGTTTTAGGCCATTTGCCTGGTACTGAAGTTAGGCTTACTGGCCTGTAATTGCCAGGATCGCCTTTGGAGCCTTTTGTAAAAGTTCCGCATCACGTTAGCTATTCATTTGGTACAGAAACTGATTTAAATGATAGGTTACATACCACAGTTGTTAGTTCCGCAATTTCACATTTGACTTCCTTCAGAACTCATGGGTTGAATACCATCTGGTTCTGGTGACTTATTACTGTTTAATTTATCAATTTGTTCCAAAATCTCCTATATAGACATCTCAATCTGGGACAATTCCACAGATTTGTCACCTAAAAAGAATGGCTCAGGTTTGGGAATCTCTCTCACACCTTCTGTAGAGAAGACCTATGCAAAACATTCATATAGCTTCTCTGCGATGGCCTTATCTTCTTAAGTGCTCTGTTAACATCTTGATTGTCCAGTGGCCCCACTGATAGTTTGGCAGGCTTTCTGCTTCTGATGTCCTTACTCAAAAAGTAATAGCAAAAAAAATGTGTTTTGCTAGTTGCTCTTCAAATTCTTTTTTGGCCTTCCTAATTATACTTTTACACTTGACTTGCTAGAGTTTATGCTTCTTTCTGTTGTTCTCAGTAGGATTTGACGTCCAGTTTTTAAAGGATGCCTTTTTGCCTCTAACCACTTCTTCTACTTTGTTGTTTAGCCACAGTGGCACTTTTTTTGTCCTCTTACAAGGTTTTTTAATTTGGAGTATACATTTCATTTGAGCCTCTGCTATGGTGTTTTAAAAAAGTTTCCATGCAGCTTGCTGGCATTTCACTTTTGTGACTTGTACCTTTTAATTTCCATTTAACTAGCTTCCTCCTTTTTGTGTGGTTCCCCTTTTTGAAGCTACTGTGGTGGGCTTCTTTGGTATTGTTCCCCCTGCCCCTCAAGGATGTTAAATGTAATAACATTAGGGTCGCTGTGTTACCAAGCAGTTCAGACATTACAAATGTAATGTCATGATATAATCATTGTTTTGGCTGGACGCCCCAAACAGCAAGATATGTGCTCCCCCAGCTGGCCTACTTCAAACTAGTCATGAACCAACATTGCTGTTTCTGGAGCTGTGCATGATCCTGTGTCCTGGGACACTCTTGCGGTCTTCTGCTCTACTGGATTGGGGGACTACAGATCCCTGTGTGTTGAGTGGGAAAGGTGTCTGGGAACTGTGTGTGTGTGTGTGTGTGTGTAAGAGAGAGAGAGAGAGCTTGGCCCTGGGCAGGTTACCTGGGCACTTACAGCCAGCACTCTAGAAGGGTGTGTGTCTTCTAGTGCATGGATCTGCTAGCAGTGGCCTCCACGCAAGGGCATCTCCACCCTAAGGGCCAGTGTAGTGTCTGCAGAACAGCTGTGCTCCTAGGTTGGGGAGGAAAATTCCTCCCTCTCAAGAACCATCAATGCAGTTCCCCAGTGCCTGGCCCAACTACTGGGACTAGGCTTTCAGAACAGGATTTGCTCAGTAGTGTTTGAGAGGAAGCGGCCTGACTTTAGAAAGCAGGGCCCAGTTCTTCTCCTGGACCAGTAGAGGTCCATTGGCTGCAATGAAGCTGCTCCTGGTATAGATGGGTGTGAGTGAGAGGAGAATCAGACTCAGAGAGTCCAGCCCCACTTTCTCCCGCTGCATACCCAAGAGACTGCTCGGCATATGAAAACAGACCAGGAAGGAAAAATTGTGGGAATCCTCTGAATTGAAGACGGGTCCAGATTCTCCTCTCTGTTACCCCAGTGAACCTCCTTGGCTTCAGCTGCCTTGTGCTTGTTTAACTGCGAGGTGAATTCAGGTCTTGGTAGCCCTGCTTGGAAGAGATTTTTCAATGCATTAAAATTCTTCTGCTGAAGTTTTGCCCCTGGAAAGTCAACGCTGCAGCAGTTAGTTCACGCCTGGAACTCAAACACTGCTTAATGATTTTAAAATGAGATTCTCATGGCACCTTCTCTTCCCCGTAATGCATTCCCTTTTGGTTTCAAGTCAGAAGCTGAGCGACAGTTTTTAGGTTTCAGGATCAGGTCCTACATGCTCCTTTTCATAATGATTCTTTAATAAATACATGTAATGCTCTTGCCCATCTGGTATTTATGTGCTGTCCACTGCAGGGAGACCTCCAGTAGGGATAGGTCAGAGAGTGGGTTTATTCATGTGCTAAAATGCCCACTGGAACTTGGTCTGAGTCCACACCAAACCCACTTCAGCTCTGACTAAAGTCACACATACAGAAGGGCAGGCCTCACTAATCACTTTCCCTCCCCACCTTCCCTCTTTACTGCTTAAGCTGGCTTTGAAGGAATGGGATTGGGGCTGCATTGGAGATTTCCCCAGCCTTCTGTGCGGTCCTCTTTCGGCTCTTCCTTACACAGGCTTAATCAGGAGTAACTCCATTGGGTGAGTCTGGTGTAAAACTGGCATCAGCTAGATTGGGATCTAGTTGTGAACATTCTGCCCTTCCACACAGCTGGGAAAACAAAGTGCGAGGGGCCAGCAAATGGGGGAGGAGAAGAGCTGGGTTGGGGTTCAAAAAAGTGGGCTAGAAATAAGTAGGTTGAGTCCTGCCTACAGTGGACCAGTGCCTGCTCAGCCCTTACACAAAGCGCAGCAGAATTTTTCCTACATAAGGTGTAGGACCCTGATCCTTCCCCTAATATGGACCCACGTGTACTTGTTTGGCTTGGTTTTGTGAGCTGGTTGTTCATTTCCGCTTCCACCGCTCGGGACTTATCTGGCAAGGGACAGCTGTGATTGTGTAGGACTAGCCCCTGCGTCCTGAAGGAGACAGCATCTCTGTGGTGCGATAACACCCGCTGGCACTGACCTGCCGCGTTGATTTCCCTTATTTGACATTTAATTATTGTTTTTAAGGATATAATTTCAGGGTTAATTAAACTCTCCTCTTTATTATTTCTTTGACATTCTGGGAAATGCTCACCCATCGTATGTGGGCGTCATGATTTCTAGCCCCGACTCTGTGCTTTCTTCTCTCTGCCTTCCTCCCCCTTTGTCACCTCTCTGACTGTAGCCGGGTCAGTAAGGCCAAAGTGACCACGATGTTCCTGTTAGGAAATCTGCAACTGTAGACTGGATTTGCTTCCAGGCCAACACTCACCCTGAATATATATCTTAGAGCATGCTGCAGTCATGCAGGGAGAATCTGCAATGGTCTGTTTTTCTCTCTAGGGCATCAGAAGCACAGCATTTGGCAGGTCAGATATGGAGTCTGGACTTAACCTCTTTCCATGTGAGTCTCAAATACAGGATAAGGGACAGGCTTGTGTTTCTCTGTTGCTTGTCATTCTTTTCAAGGACTCACATGACTGGCATGGTCCCGCCTCCTGGTTCCTTGTTACTCCAAGTTTAGTCTGCAAACACATCTCTCTTTCCAATTATTTTTAAAGTCTTGCAGCTCGTGTATGCGAATGTTTGGCAGCGGATTGTAAAGCAGCCTGTTTTGAAAAGCTGGTCCCTGATAGTGCAATTGTTATGAGTGTCTAATTCTTTGCCTGGATAAATATCCCCTTTCATCGGAGGCTCTCAGCTGAAACTGCCACGTTTTATCTTATTGTCAAAATCGCGGAGGTTTTGCCTGGTTTGCTGACCCACAGCCCCTCATCTCTGTTTGCTAGGCTAACCTCCCTGCCCAGAGCCGGGAAGTGAACCCAGGAGTTCTGATGCCCAGTCCCCTGCTCTGACTATACTGCTAGGCCAAACTCTCCACTGCCCCATAGGAACTGGATGATAGCTCAGGAATCCTGACTTCCAGCCCCCTTCTCTAACCACTAGACAACGCTTTCTTCCTTGTGTGGTGGTGCAGCATTCTTCATGAACTGTGGCACTAATGTGTTCTATATAATGCAAAAGACCGGGCCGATAAAATTCTGCCTGCAGATTGACTCCGTGAAATAGGCGAATACAAGGCTTCCCTCTCTGGAGGAGATAAAGCTTCGCCTGTGAGGAAATGACTGTCACAGAATAGGCACCGATCTCCACTTTGCTTGTGCGTCCCATTGTGATCTGCCATTTGTGTAACAGCTGCTCATCTCTCAGGTCACAGCTGGATGGCGTAACCCCACCTTGTGCACCTGGTCTAATGGGGACAGAGAAATTTACAAGCCTTAACATACATTGAAAATGTGGGGGCTGGTACTCCTCTCATTTATGTTTGTGCAAATGTTTCATTGACTGCAGTAGAGTCATTCCTGATTTACACCAATGTGTACATGAGAAGAATCAGCCATGCCCTGGCCTGATTCTCTTCTCTGGCGTAAATCAGGAGCACGGTCCCCCTCCCTCAGCGACACTGACTCAGACAAGCTGCCCACTAAACCTGTTAGCTTATCCTCTTTTATGCCACTCTGATATTATCATCTCCAACATAAGCTTTTGCCTGGGTCCCGAATGATTTCCAATGTTTGAATGATTTGAACGGGCTCCGGAATTGTTATGGTTTCAACCTTGCTCTGCTCATGTGCTCAGCTGTTTGGACTCTTATCTGGGTACGTTGTCTGCATTGAAATTGCCCCAAATAAAACGAAAGGAATAAAGCTGTGGGTTGTTTTTATTTTAGCATCCTCTAACCTGATGATAATCCTGGCTGTAGCGCAGACGCGTGAAAATCCCAATTTGTGGGTGCTGGGCCGAGACAAACCTCCCAACTTGTTTTTTTGAGGTTTGTCCCTCGCTACTTTCTTTCCAGCTGGAAAATAACTAAGCCTGGGCTGGATTTGTGCAGGGCCTGGGTCGGATTTAATGCACTCCTTTTATTTTCCCATGTGTTCAGTGGTAATATCACAGTGGAAACAATGGTATTGCTAATCCATCTTGCTAGCCGAGGTGAAAACCATCCTGGTAATCCACTGTTAACGACAAATGTTTTGACTATGACATTGGCAGTGCAATGCTACTTGGGTTGGAGGAATATATATATATATATATATATATATATATATATTTTGCAAGAGGTTACGTATGCAACAGATCTGAACAATCGGTGCAGCTTATCTTGTAAACCCATATTTTGGCCCTTTTAAAAAAAAAGAAAGTGCATTTTAAGCACAGTAGACAGTGATGGTTTCTTTGGAGCTGTTACGATCTGCCATGTACAATAAATCTGTTTTAGTTTGTGGATTACTGGCCCGCTAGACTGTAACCGCGCTGTCAGACCCTCCTGGCATGGTGTGTCCAGCTAGCTCTGTATTGCGTAGGTCTTTATTTTATTTTATTTTCACAGAAATTTCCTAAGGATTTTTTCCATGCAGTGTGTGTGTGTACAGCAGCTGATATGGAAATCTCAGTAGCTCAGCTGCTTTCTGGTTTTTTTCCCCCCTCTGAAAATATCCAAAGGCACAAGCCTACGTTAGGGAGTAAGAGCCTGAAAATGTTTCAGTGTAGAAGAACGGCCAGTTTTTGAGTCATGGGAAAGCAAACCTTTCTTAAAAATTAAAAATGTGTTCATTTAAAAATATATGTTTTTAGGGGGTCATTTTCAAATACAACAGATGCTGCTTTCATGCAAGGCAAAAATATGTAGAGAGGAGAATTTGGCCCAGGCTGCTACAATTGTATGCAAAGTTTTCTGCCAGAGCAAATTGTTATGGTTGAGTTATAAACCCCTGAAAAACAGGATTTCTAAAGAAAGTGCTGATACAACTCCCCACGTCGGCCACACAAGTGATCCCGCTGCTGTGTTATTCTCCGCTGTCGCCCGAGTGCCATATCGAGTGACACTGTGTGTGACAATTTCAACACACCCTTCCCCCTCCCACCCAGTTCCCATCAGACAGATGGTTTTAGAAGTTAAGAGCAAACTCATCCTTAAAGGGGAACTGACCCAATTTCTTCAGTAAGAGGGGCTAAAGTTGATTACAGTTAATCGATTGCTTTTGATGCACTGAAAATCCCATGTCCCAAACACAGACCCTCCCCCGCACCCTGCCCTCACGCCCTCCCCTCCTAGAAGAACAAGTAAGCTTTGCGGCCTGACCTGAAAGTCTCCAAATTCCAGTTGTGTCAGGCCAAAGGGGTGAGGGAGAATGCCCCCGAGCTGAGCACACCCCCTCTGAACGTGCTCTTCCCCCAGTCCTCCATCCTGCTGACACCGAGGGGCTGCTGGTGCAAGTGCCTCTGCTTCTGGCAGCTTCATGGTATCAGCTAAGGAGAGAGGCTGCCTCCACCTAGACGGGGCCTAAAGCAGGTACAGCTTTATAGAGAAAAGCCAACCCATTCCAAATCCCAGTGAAGTGAAGGGGAGTCGTTCCAGAGGCCCTGGAAGAATGCTTGTAGACATACATGTTAGTTAAAAGACATTTAAAAGGCCTTTTACCTGCTGAGACCTGAGTTCAGATCCTCAGGTTTCCCTGGCTGATCCCCATACTGCAGCAGAGGCATCGCCAGGCCCCAGCGCACAAAGAAGGTGCGCAGTTGTAGCTGGTGTTACCCCTGTGTGACCCAAGCGGGTAGTCCAAGTTCGGACCCCTGGGGATGTCCCAGTTGGGAATAGAAATTGATGATGGAGCCAAGTGGTTTCTTTGATGCAGCCTTGTTATTACAAGGCATGTCCTGCTTCTCCAAATCAAAACCAGGAGCCGTTTCTTAGCTCGCAGGCCCAACCTTGGTTCAGCCAGCACCCCTGATCCAGACGTCTCTAGGCTTCTCCAGGGGTGCCCTGTGCTTGCAGGCTGCTGCTTGGCTTTCCAGTTCTGGCCCTGACTCTCCTGTGCCATGTCTCCTGCGCACACACTGACACCCCCTCTCTTACTTACCCAAACAGTACTCCACAAAACCCCTTCACCCACTCAGATCAAAACTGCTGCGTGTCTCCACACCCCTTTTGTCTGAGGTGGGGGCTTGTGCTGATCTCCTCCTGAGAGTTATGGTAATTGAAGGGTGTGTTCACACCCAGGCTCAAGGAGGTTATTGATGCAGGCACTCGACTTCTCAGCAAAGCCGCTGGGCAGACCAGACCGCCTGGTCAGGGAAGAGGGGCTGGTTTGAAGGTGCAGCTGGGCTGTGCACTGTGCCTCTAGGAATGCCGTCCTAGGGATCCATGCTTATTCTGGCAGCAACACTGATCCCGCATCACATGGTGGTTTGCTGTAGTGCCTGTGATACGCCGGGTACTTTCCAGACCAATGAGACTGGGCAGACCTTGCCCTACTGAGTTCAGTCTGAGGGCAGATGGACAGACACAGGCCAGGGATCAGAAATGTCGGAAGGGACTGTCCATACAAATCAACAAGGGGCATTGTAGGCAGCTCGGCAGAGGTGTGATTTGAGAGGGACTAAGAGGTGAGGAGGAGAGGACCCTGGGGTGGGCGTGGGCAGGAGGGGAAGAGCCTGGCCATTTTCCAGAAGCTCTGCCCGCCCTGCGCCCTCTGCCGGGATCCTGGGGCGCTAGTATCAGTTGTCGTTCTTCTGAGCGTCCTTCCACGATGAATTGTCTCAGGCTAGGGGGGAGTTTAACCCGAGTATAGGGTGTGCAGGAGGACGTCTGTGCTGCAAGCCGCTTCCCTGCCCGCTCTGCCCTCCTTGCCGCTGTCGGAGGGCAGCGGAGCTGGGCCAGCTATGTCGTGCTCTGGCCGTAGCCCTGTAACCCTTTGACAAAGGAGAGTATGTGTGTGTCCTTCCTCTCTGCTTGTTATCTCGGCCCTTCCGCTCTTTCCTCTCCTGATATCTGTTGCCCTTTCTGTTCCTTTTCTCCGCCTGCGGCTTTTCTCTCCCTTTCCTGTGTTTGCCCAGCGCTTGGCTGGGCGGCTGCACCCGCCCCATGCTGGCCTGTTTGTAACGTTTGTTGATGAGTCTCCTGCAGATTGCGAGTGAGCAGTTGGACCTGGCTGTCGGGGACTGGCTGGCCGGCCATGGGTCTCAGGAACAGGGCTAGAGAGCTGGCTACCTTGAGGGCACTGGTTCAGTTCCAACTCAGGTCAGGAGGGGTCTGAATCAGGCTCCTGTGTGAAAGGAGCTGGTGGCTCCTTCCATCCCTTAGTGAGTGGGCATCTGTGTCATTTAAAACCCACCCCATGATGACCGTAACTCCCCATCTCACCCCCAGGACAGCACTGAGGTGTATTAACAGCGCGGTGCTGGTGTTTGTGCTTATCCTGTGATAAGACAGAAGACTTTTTCCTGTAGGGCCATCTGCCCTGCAGCTCCCCCAGCACCAGACCAACCTGAGCAGGAGTCCAGAGACACAGGGCACTGCTGTGTTTCATTTCTGTGCATCTGCCAGGCACCTATTCTCTCTCCTTCGCAGTCTCTGTTGCAATGGCTAAGCCCTTGCCTGTGACTACGGCAGGCCTAGGAGATTAAAGAGTCGCAGTCAGCAAAGCCCTGCGCGTCCTCAGCATGTGCCCACCACCCGCATCTCGATCACTGGCTTCCACTGAAGCAGCAACAGGAGGGTTCGGGGGGGGGGGAGGGGGGGACTTTGGTGCTGTGGTCAGCCAGGCAGCCAGCGCAGGAAACGCTTTCATCTCTCCCCTGCTGCAGATGAATGCGTCCGGCTCAGTGTTGTCTGCAGTGCTCTGAATTCCAGCTGGGCCAGGCTGCCCATTCATCCAGCCGATGAGCTCACCCCACTCCGGCCTGCTGGTTAATCGTTGCACCGCCCCTTTGCCTGCGTGACGACTGCTCCCAAGGTCAGGGAGGGAGAGAGACGTGGAGGAAAGGGAAAATCATCAACATTTCATCTAGAAAGGGAGCCCGGCGCCAGGCCTAGGATTGCAGGGGCTTTGTGTGGAGAATGCCGCGTGGCTCACTAGGCAGGCTTCACAACCCTGTGCTGGGGTTGGGGTGCGCAGGATCGGGGTGCTTGCCATTATGGGGAGGGCTGCAGCTGGCAGGGACAATGTGGGGTGGGTCATTTGTGACTGAGGGCTATGGAGGCCAAGTCTCTCTTTCAGGGTGTGTGTGTGTGTGTGTGTGTGTGTGTGAGAGAGAAGGGAAGGGGGGGATCTCCGGCCGGAGGGGAAGGTCACAGAGGGTGCTGACAGAACAGGACCTGTCTCCCCCAGGCACCATGCTCTGAAGGCCTGCATGTTTGGCACACGACCAGGCCCAGCTCCGAGCGCTCCACAGTCCTCCGCCAAAGTGGCTGGAGCCCTGCCTGGTAAACCATAATACCAGTGAAACGTTGCAGGCCAGCTTTTATCTGGCCACTTGCACGCACAGATAATGGTGAGTGCACGTCCAGTTACGCACACCATTGTCCGTGCACTCTGTGAAACAGCCCTTGCATGAAGCTGTGGCTGTGTTTGGGGATTGTCGCTGTAAAGCCCCCACCCAACTAGCTCTTCAGAGCCCTCTTTTAGGCACTTGCAGCTGGTTAGCAGCTCAAGAGCCTTGTTCCCTGCATGAGAAAGTTGCACAGGTTTAACTCAAGTGGGTTTTTAAGCTCGTTCAGTTGAACCAGTGCAGACCCCCATGTAGACACTCTGATTTGGGTTTAAGAGCGGCTTATTTTGGTTCATCTTAAACCGATTCCTAATTAACTGAAACAAGCCTGGTGTATTCTGAAATATGAGCACCCACCTAGAGGTTTGCACCAGTTTAACTAACTTGGTTTAAATTCACATCTTAAGGTAAAGTGGTGCAACTATCTTGTGGAGATATATACCTGTAGGCCTTGTCCACACACAAAATGGTACTGGTTTAATTAAACTGGTTTAGTTAAACCAGGGCAGACCCCTGTATGGAGACTCTAAATTATATATAAGAATGGCTTATTTCAATTTAGCTTAAACCTGTTCTTAATTGACTTAAGCTAAACTGCAGTAAGCCACTCTTAAACCAAAGTAAGAGCATCTACATGGGGATTTGCGCTGGTTTAATGAAACTGGTTTGACTAACCCAGTTTAAATTCACAGCTTAAGTTAAACTGCTGCAATTCTCCATGCACACGAGCCCTGAGAACCCCTCTTGGGTTGTTCCACTAAGTTAGTTTGTTTTACTACTTCTCCTCTTATGAGGATGGTGATTTCTGTTACAGTGATTCCTGGAGGCCTGGTGTGCTAGTTGTCGTATGTTCACAGAGAACGAAACAGACCCTACCCTGCAGAGCTTACAATCTAAATAGACAAGACAGGCAAACAGTGGGAGAAAGGCAGGATGGTTATCCCCATTTTACAGATGGGAAGCTGAGGCACAGAGACCCTAAGGGTATGTCTACCCGGGGGCTGGAGGTGTAACTTCCAGCTTGGGTAGATCGAGCTAGCACACTAAAAATAGCAGCACAGCCACAGTGGTAGCCATGCTGAGTACGATCCCATGTAAACCCTAGCTCCTCCCATTGCTCATGCTGCCATGGCTATCCAGCTGTTTTTAGCATGTTAGCTCGATCAGAGCTAGCACGAGTATGGCTACATCTTCCAGCTCCAGTGTGGACATACCATCAGGGTAAATCTTAGCTCCGTTGATGTCGAGGGAGTCTTGCCATTTCAGGATTTCACCTGAGGCTTCATCTACACACTATGAATGAGGGTGCCGTAAGCTGCCTTGTGTCAACCTAGTTGTGGAAGTGTCTGCACTTAAATTTGGTTCCCGTCAACGTAAGTGCCTCTACGCCAGTTAAGTAACACCGCCTCCCCGAGCGGTGTAGAGTCACGGTGGATGTAATTAGGTCAACGCAGTGTTTACACTGCCTTACTTATATCGACTGTCCCTGGCTTTCAGGCACTGTCCCACAATGCCCCACACTAATAACACAATCGATACAAATGCTCCTGGTGAGGATGCACACTGCCAACACAAGGAGCCAAGTTTGCATGCACACAAGTGATTTAGTAACTGTGGTGGCCATGTGCCAATGTAAGTTAAGTCGATATAATTTTATAGTGTAGCCAGTGTCAAGCCCAGAGTTACACAGGAAGTCTTTAGCAGAGCCAGGAGTTGAACCCAGCTGTCTTGAGTGGTTGGTCAGGGCTTTAACCGCAAGTCCATTCTACCCAATGAGCTGGTGAGCTTTGTGAGCCAGTGACTTTCATGGTTTGGCCTCTTGGCTATGAAAACCATTGATTAAATGATGATTCAACAATTTAAATGTAGAAATAAAAAGGAGAAAACTATACTTTTGTTTTTCAAATTTCTTCTGTAATTTAAGATCCCTTTTTAAAAAAAAGCATTTCAGTTCACCTTTAAGGTCATACAAATCAGGGACTGAAAAGGAATACAGCTCAATGCGTAGCTACATTCAGATGGTGAGGTGTTCTAGCCCTGAGTCTTTGGGGGCTTGGGGAGGTAGCTGGGTCAGTTCTCTCTCTAGGAGGGAGGCGGTAGGGGTAGCACAGCTCTTGGTGCTTCGACTCCCTGTCCTTGCCCCATCGGTAGAACGGAAAGCTCTGGAGTTTACATTCAGTGGGTGCAGTGCCCTGGGGAGGTCAGCTGGATTCAGAGGCATGCTGGTTTATTTTAAGTGCTGTCTTTAGTCTTTGCCACTGCTGCTGGGCCATTAAAGGAGGCTTTGTGTTGCACTGCATTCAGGGGGATTCGTGATGAAGGGATGGGTGGCTGAACTTGCCATGTTGGGCAAGTCAATCAGGAGTCACAGTTGCCCAGAGGAATTTGTGCTGTACCATGGGCTGGCAAAGTCACCCAAGTTAGAGCCTTGGCAACGTAAGCATCCTAAGCCTAAAATGCTTTTGTTTGGGTCCTTAGCTCAGTCACGCAATAGGAGTGTCTTTCTCATGCCAGAGGTATTATCTACTTCTTTTGAAATTCTAGCAGATCTGCTTGGGCCAAATCCTCTGATCAGCTACGTACTTGATGTGAGTGGAGCTTTCTTAAGTAATCAGGGGGAAAATTTGCCCCTGTGTCTCTTATCATCATATCTGCTTATTTGACTGACAAATGGTCCAATCCTGCATTCCTTGCGCACCTGAAACTAAATCTCCTGTTAACTTCAGAGTCGGGTCCTGGTAGAGCTGATACAGGTACGGGAGCGCAAGCTGGATACTCTTCTGCCTTGTGCAGCCTCAGGAGAATCAGCAGCTAATTTCTGATAGGAGAATCTCTGTTATCAGTGGCAAAGTATGGAACAGGAAGAACCCAACCAGATTTGCAGATCCCAGGTGGAATCAGTCAATAAGAAGAATGATCGTATGACTTTTTAATAGGGCTGGAGTGATAGAAGAGGGACTCATAAGAATAGAGAAGCCCAGTATGTTATTCCATCACTATGGACGAGGCCTGTGAAGTGCTGAGTTATGCTGCACAAAACAATAAAACATTAGCAAAATATTTCAAGGTTGTTTCCATTTCGCAGGTTTCAAATATGACTCCTTTTACCCTATTCGTTTGGCAAAATGTTCTCAATGAAATCTTTATCAAAACAATTATGGTCATTCTTAACTCACCGAAAACCCACCGATAGAGAGTCACGAAAAATGTCCTGAAAATTTTCCAAAAAGTCAACGGTTCTTCATGGCATTTTTTGTTTTCAAAAGGCCATTTGTTGACACAAAAAAAAAAAAAAAAAATTCATTCTCTAAATGTTAACTGGCTCTGTTATTGGGGACCCTCAATCCCTATGGGATTCAGTCTGCTCAGCTTCTAACAGGATTGGGACTCACCGCTGTCCTTTCAAACCAGTTCCCAGGTGCGGGATGGACCAGCGCTCTGGAGGAAATGGACATGTAGAAGATGCCATCTTCCTTGATGATTTGCTCATTGCTAATTTGTTTATCTCCTATGATGCCCCCTGCCCTTCCACATCCTGCGCTACAGCTCATCCATACACAGGGATGCGCCTACCTCCGGGAAGCTGGAGAACAAAGGAATTGTCAGTCAAGGCTAGGTGTGAAAACTCCTACCCTCCCATTTCCTCCTCTTTAGTCTTTGTTTCTTTCGCTCTTGAAGCATGTGGAGTCCATGACTCAGCTCTTCCTGGCCTCCCTCTCCCCTGCATCTAGGTAAAGAAGATAAAAAGAAAGGGAAGAATTGAAGGATGATGAAAGAATTGGGCACGTTAGAAGGCCCTGTGTGGATGCCAGCTGCATTCTGAGTAGACACTTCAGGACAGGAATATCTTGGGTCAGAGGAGCTACTTTCCCAGTAGTGGTTTCCACTTCATGGAGTCTGTTCCTATCCTTCCCAGCTCTCTCAAAGGCCAGGCTTGAATGCGGTGTGTCCATTCCCTTCCAAGCCGTGCTCTGGTCCTGTTTGCAGTAGAAGGGGCATCAGGAATCTCTCTTGCCAGGAAGGGCAGCGCCTAGGGGGGACATGGAATAGGTTTCCAGGCCAGCCTCCTCAGCAGGATGCTCTTCCTGGGCCATGGCTCCATCCCTCTGGGAGTATCTTTCCTTCACCCATGGATCTTGCAGCCCTGTCCCTATAGCCTCTTTGGTAGGCCCCTGGATCTCTGACAAGGGCTGCGCGGGGCCTCTCTCCTTGGGAACTGTGTGCAGCTCTGAGACAAATCTTGAGGAAGGGGGATACCACCCTGAGCAAACTAGAGCCATTATCGCCAGCATTTTGGTAAGGCCTTGCTTGGAATTACCTCTTTTTCCCTGTGTCTTTCCCCCCATAGTACTGGGACGTGAAATAGCTCCAGTCTAACGTGGAGGAATAGTTTGTTTGTCCCCTAGTACCAGGGTAGCTTTGAGATGTTCAGGGAGGTTCTAACCAGGGGGGCTTTATGGGATTTTTTTTTATAGATCATGTCTTTCCACCTGGTCCCATTGGCTATCCCCAAGCAGCAGGCCAGTGATTTTGTTGGTAGGTACCCGGTTACTCACAGCAGAGGTCTGAGCAAGTTGTTCAGGCTGAGCTCTCTCATGTCCTTGCATTTCCGCCTCTTTCAGCTGGGAAGATCTTGCCTCTTGCTTGGTGTGGGGTTTCCTGCCCTTAGCGGCCAGGTTAAGCATAGATGTGGATGCCAGCTGCCAGGGCTGGGAGATGGTCTTTAAAGGGTTGCAGAGGCAGTTTATCATGCCCTCCCTTAGTCATCACTTAGCTGCGCTGGCTATACACATTTCGTTCTTTTAATCTGCCCTCGTAAATCAGTCCCTCACACCCCCAGTCCTCTGGGTTGCTTTTCTCTGAATTCCCTCCAACTTATCTGCATCTTCCTGGTACTGCATCACCCAGAACTGAACGCAGTCTCCCGGATGAGTCATAATGAGCTGGATTATTCCCTGTCTCCTGCTTGCTGCATGAGATGATGTGTGTGCAGCCCAACACTGAGTTATCTCTCCTATGGTTTTGTTGCTGCCATGTCTCACTGTGTGCTCTACTAGTCCATTCCCTTTGGACCAGCGTGGGATCATTCCCTACAGTATATTCCACAGCACTTTGGCCGGGGAGCTTTAAAATAGCTTCATAACGTCTCATGTAAATTAGTCAAATAACGTTTCTGTCTAGGTGGTGTGTGAGGTGAGCTATTCATAGGTTTGATTGGGCCTGGCAGGAAGTTCAGGAAATAGGAAGCCAGCTTCCAAGACTAAACTCTTCTTAAGAGATGGAGAGAATGTTTTCTCAAGACCTGGCATCATGAGGTCTACATCCTGCAGTTCAAGGTAAGTGGATGGGTGCTCTATACACCACCTGTTTGCTTGGGAGTCTAGCACAGAATGGGGACGAGGCTTGCAATGGTGGAGGATTTACTCACTCTTGTGGGTAATCTTTCTTTTGTTTCTCTACTGAGTAACAGACAAGAAGGGCAGAAGTATCTGCACCTATCTTGAGTAACAGTTCTTTGATTAATAGATTCATATAGTTCAGAAGCGACCATTAGATCTTCTAGTCCGACCTCCTGCATGTCACAGGTCATGACATTTCGTCCAGTTACCCCTGTATTGAGCCGAATAACTTGCATTTGGCTAAAACATCCCTTCCAGAAAGGCAGCCAGTCTGGATATGAAGACATCAAGAGATAGAGAATCCACCCCTTTCCTTGTCGTTTGTTCCGGTGGTTAATCACAGTCACCGTTAAAAATTTGTGCTTTATTTTTAGTTTGAATTTGTCTGGCTTCAGCTTCCAGCCATTAGTTCTTGTTCTGCCTTCCTCTGCTAGGTTAAAGAGCCCTTTAGTACTTGGTATTTTCTCCCCATAAAGGTACTTATACGCTGTAATCTAGTCACCTCTCTATCTTCTTTGTGATAAGCTAAACAGATTGGGCTCTTTCAGTCTATCACTATAAGGCATTTTCTGCAGCCCTTGAATCGTTTGTATGGCTCTTTCCTGCACCCTCTCCAATTTTCAACATCCTTTTAAAAATGTTGACACCAGAACTGTGTGCAGTGTTCTCGTAGCAGTCGTACCGGTGCTGTAAACAAGTAAAATCACCTCCCGACTCCTACTGATTACTCCTATGTTGATACTGCCAAGGATTGCATTAGCTCTTTTTGCCACAGCGTGACATGGAGAGCTCATATTGAGTTGCTTGTCCACTATGACCCCTAAATCTTTTTTCAGACTTATTGCGTTTCAGGATATGGTCCCCAATTCTGTAGCTATGACCTAGATGCATAACTGCATTTGGCTTTATTAAAATTAATTTTGTTTGCGTGGGCTTCGCTTCCCAAATCGCTCTGTATGGCTGATCCTGTCCTCATCACTATTCACCAATCTTCGTGTCATGTGCCAATTTTGCTGGCCATGATTTTATATTTCCAGGTCATTGACGAAATTGTTCAATAGCATTGGGCCTAGAGCCGATCCCTGCGGAACCCCACTAGAAATACTCCCATTCCATGATGATTCCCCATTGATGACTACTTTTTGAGATCTGTCAATTAGTCATTGCTTAACTCATTTAACATATGCTTTATTGATATTATATAATGCTTTAATTTTTAAATCAGAATGTCCTGCAGCACGAAGTCAAACGCCTTACAAAAACAGCGACACAGTTACCTTTGTCAAACAAATTTGTAATCTCTCAAAGAATGAAATTAGGTTTGTTTGACAAGACCTATTTTCCATAACCCATGCTCACTGGCATTAATTATATACCTATCTGTCAGTTCTTTATTACTTCAATCCTGAAGCAGCTTTTCCATTATTTTGCCTGGGATTGATATCCCCTTGTTGGTAAGTGGAGAGATACTGCATGGTGGAATTGTAGGGGAGGATGGAGAAGGGGGTAAAAAACTAGGAAATAAATTCTCTTTATATGGACATGTATCAAGATCTAGAAGAGGTGATAGAAGCCTGGTATGTGGGTTTGAGAACACCCTGAGTTTCACTCTGCCTTCCGATGTGAGCGCACAACTTGTTGTCATTTCAGGGAGGGTTGTACATTCATATCTGACCCCAGAGCTTGGCCCCACGTGGATAGTGTTTAGATGCAATGTGGATGTCTTTCCAGGTTTTGAACATCCACAGTGATCATGGTGCTACTGCCTGAAAGTGTCCTACTCCGACGCCAGGTTGTGTGGGGGTAAACGGGATAATTTTCTGTCTGTCAATAATATCTATAGTTCCACATGGTAAGGAAGAGAAGGTCAGCTCCTCTGCGCATACCCTAGCTGAAAGCAGAATTTCCCATTCATGGCATCACAATAGGTTGCTGTTGAAACCGATGTCACAGTTGTGATGTCTCCTCTCTCCCTCTGCATCATCTCTGCAGTTTTTACCTGCTGGGACATACTGGTTGGTGGTCCCTAGATTTGAAAGCCTGGGGAAAGGATGTTCTTGGTGAAGGGTCCTCATATGCCCTGTCATTCTCTCAGAGCCAGAATTTGTTGACCTTGAGGACATGGTGTAAAGCCTCACTTCTTGCTCAGCCTTCTTCCTTAGTATGAGTAGCTGGTTGACCTGTTATCTTCAGATGGTGAAGAGGGCCTTATGAGTACTTACATCAGTTATTGCCATTTGTATTACAGTAGCACTGAGAAACTCCAGCTGAGATTGGGGCTCCATAGTGCTGGTCGCTGTAGAAAGACCTGCTGAGAGACAATCCCTGCCCCTCAAATACCTTGTAGTTACTCTCCCTAGGTCATGCAGGAGGTCAGTGGTAGAATTGGGAATAGAATCCAGGTCACCTGAATGCTAGGCTAATGCCCATTCGGCAGCACCACACTCCTTTCTAGAGTCAGCTAGGTCTTATATTGATAGTAGTAGTATATTATACTTTACACAGGGCTGTAAATTTACATGACACCTTACAGTCCTTGATAAGACCCTGTCCCAAAGATGTAAGTAGTAAGACAAGACTAACAAACACCAGACAAGAGGCAGGGCGATGGGTCAGGACGACAAGTGTATGGGCACTATGGACGTGGAGAACAAGGGAGGAGAGATCACTTGAAGAGGTTCTTTAACTGAGCACGGTTAGTCTGTTGTATTGTTGCAATATCGTCTCATTGTAGCTGTGCTCAGGAACTCAGAAATAGGCTCACTGTGTACATTTCAAAATAAACTAATAGTGGATTTGAACTTCAGGGGCACGCTGTAAGTGGCAAAGATTCTTTGGTCATACAGATGTCCCAAAGCAAGGAGAGAAGGGAGAGGATGGTGCACGGAGCAAATAGTCTTCTGTTTTGTCCCAGGTGGCATTTTTCATGTTGTTTGTCACTGCGGTGATTTCCAGTTGCTTTTTGGAGCTCCAGGGCGATTCATGTTTCCAGGTGCTTGTTTCTAAGGCAGGTGCTCAGGTATGTGCCTGACTTTAAGCAACAGAGTAATCACATTGATTGCAATGGGACTAATCATGTGATTAAAATGAAGCATGTGCTTAAGTACAATCCTGAATCAGAGTCTTAGTTTTTAATGCCCAGAGCTGCCATTGACTTCAGTAGGCTCTTGTCCAGGGGTATGCAAACTTTTTGGCCCAAGGGCCACATCTGGGTATGGAAATTGTATGACGGGCCATGAATGCTCATGAAACTGGGGGTTGGAGTGCGGGAGGGGGTGAGGGCTCCAGCTGGGGGTGCGGGCTCTGGAGGGGGGCCAGAAAGCGTGTGGGAGGGGGGTTCCGGGCTGGAGCAGGAGGTTGGGGTGCAGGTGGGGGGGTGAGGCCTCCGGCTTATGGTGTGTAATCTGGGGTGCTGAAGGGTGGGATCGAGGGGTTTGAAGGACGGGAGGGGGATCAGGGTTGGGGCAGGCAGTTGGGGTGCTGGAGAGGGTCGGGGTGCAGGCTCCGGGGGGCGCTTACCTCAAGCAGCTCCCGGACATAGCGGCATGTCCCCCCCTCTGGCTTCTATGCAGAGGCACAGCCAGGCGACTCTGCACACTGCCCCGTCCACAGGTGCCGCCTCTGCAGCTCCCATTGGCCGCGGTTGCAGCATCTGGAGCCCCTACGCATAGGAGCTGGAGGGGGGTCATGCCGCTGCTTCTGGGAGCTGGGCGGAGCGGGGCAAGCCCCGGACCCCGCTCCCCGGCAGGAGCTTGAGGGCCAGATTAAAACATCTGAAGGGCTGGATGCAGCCCCCGTGCCATAGTTTGCCCACCGCTGCTCTTGCCTCATACCATGGCGATGGAGCCATGTAAACACCCAAGCAGATAGATAAGGGACTGAGAGGCAAGTGAGTCAGACTTGCAGCATTTGGGCCAGGGGTTTTCTTAAGGCAGGCTAGCTGCTAGCTTATCAGCAGGCAGACTGCGCAGTATTCCCTTGGAGCCTGGGCGTTTCAATCAGGCATTGTGGGGGCACGTGGCCACTGCATATGGTTGTGTGCCCCATGGAAAGAGAGCCTTCTGTTGACATTTTGGTTGGCTTGTCTGTATTGGGTCTGGGGCTGTGTCTGGGGTATCCTCACCATTTGCCTTTGGCCTATGGATGGGGTTGAGACAGGCCCTAAAAGTCTGTTTCCCTGGGGAGGTTATTAAATGATGCTCCACTGGCTGGTAGCAGGACACTCATAGTTTCCTGGAGGCTGCTCCCCAGGTGGGGCTTGTGGATGGGTACAGCTGGATTTTATTTTTGCACAGGGGATGGGGAGAGCGAGCTGTCATTCCCGCAAGCCCTAGCTCCGCCACCTTCGGCAGCCTTTGACTTTTGATGCATCATGGGTGTGGCGTACAGTCTGGCCAGGGGCCCTGCAGCGATCACGACTTAGAACTGGGCCCGTCCCCTGGAGAGCCTTGTTTCCCGCAGCCCGGCCAACTTAGCTGCTCGTTTTTGTTTAGGTTGCATTGGTGATTTTAATTCTTTCTCTAAATGCAGACAATCGAGACCTTCGTGGAAATGACCGATAGGCGAGGAGCTGGCTCTGCATTGCTGATGAAATTGAGGGCTTTTGTTGTGCACTGTTTCGCAGGCAGTATTTCGTTTTGGGCTGGATATATTCCTGGCAAGAGAAATGATGGATGCTCTCTTTCGTTTCCAGTGGCAGCGTTTCAGATTCCTTGCTCCAGGGCAGAAGCTGAGCTAACTCCGATTCTGGAACAGCTCTGGAACCTTGGCAACTAAAGGCCACAGGGTTGCTCAGATGACAAGTGGCACAGAGTGCAGGGAAAGCTCAGGAGAACGGTTTTGTGTAGCGTGCTCTCTCTCCCTCTCAGGAAGCGGGGTGGTCGGGCTGAAAGTCCGCTGAGAGTAGAGGGAGGGTTTCATTGTCTGAGTGTTTTGCAGCAGAATGTGCATTGGGCTCTCTGGCTATTGCTGCACAAAAGAGCAGATTGACATGTTAATGGGGAGCGTTGGGGGTCTCCAAGACCCAGCTTCCAGGGCTTGTATAGAGAGCAAAATGCTTCAAGGTTGATCCCAGGGTGGGTGATTGTCGGTTTTCCTTGTGAGTCTTCCAGAGACTCTCTGGGAGTCCCAGGATCCCTCTCCTCTGCCCCCCCTCACATGGCAAGGTCCCCATATTATACCTGGCTGTAGAGGGCAGGGTAAAGCTCTCTCCAGAGCCTTAGAATGTTACTCCTGAACTGGCCAGAGAAGGTAACTGCAGCGCAAGGCAAGGCACCCCACCCCTGCTGCCAGGCAGCCTGCTTCTAGCCCGTCTTAGCCTGGAAACAAAGAACCTAACCCAATCAGACTCGGAGCCCTTTGGAGAGGAGCCAGATGTGGAACGCTGGCCGTGCCTTCACCACGCTCAGGCTGCCCGTTGTCTCGTGTTGGTGAAACACGCTCGTCATTCCAAAGGTGGCCTCCGCCGAGCCAGCTCACTAGCCACTTCTGTTTGTTGGCTGGTGTTGTTTCCATCGCAGAATCCCTGCACCATGGGGCTCACTGGCCGGGCTGTTTGGGCTATGCGCAGTTAGTGGAATGAAGGTGTGACAGCGACCGATCGTTATTTCGCGGCCCTAGTCACGTGGTCCGGGTCAGGATTACAAAGATCACATGGCAGAGGTCAGTATCCACTGATTCCAGGAGCTACTGTTAAATCTTCACCTTTCTCTCCTTAAAAATCAAGCCCAAATAAAACACAATATCAACCAAAACTGGCAACGACACACTGAAACAGCCCAGTCACAAACCACCCAGGTAGACACGGGTGTGATGGAGACGACCCGCACCCTCCTGAGAGGAGGTAGGATTTTGCTGTCTCTCATTAGACATCTGTCAGTAGCCACCATCTCGGAACCCGTCGCATGGCCACTTCCTGTCAGAGCAATTCCTTCTGCAGGGGCCTGGTCAGCATTGGGGAGGGTTCTGTCATCTGGAGCCCCAGTTGGCTGCTCTTGGTGCTTGTCATGGTCAGGGACAGGGGTTGGCATGTGCTACACCTGTCAGCACTGTCAGAGAGCATCCTGGGTGTCCACTGCTGCCCGCCTTAGTTTTGTCAAGATGTCTTCTGTAGCTCTTGTGGGTCCGGTGCTAAGGGGTAGCTATGGCACATCACCGTGATGTGACTGGTCTAGCTGTTACCGTGGCAGCTTGCCAACCCCTTTCTAACACTCTCCAGCATGTAGTGGGGGCAGCCATTTGGCATTCTTTGTCGTAGTATTTCTTCTGTTCTGGTTCCCACGATCAAGTTATTTTATAACTCCTTCAGAGCCTATTAGATATGGGCACTAAGGATTCTGCCCTGCCCATATGCCTCTGATCCTAACCAAGCACTGTGTGGTGGGTTGTGATATACTTTGGATGCTAAACATGAATCCCTTGAATCAACCAGGCCTTTTTCTTTCTAGCATGCTCTTTGCTATTTGCGCTGGCTGTTTGGCCAGCCTGTTTGATGATACATCGCACGGGCTTGGCATAAGGTGCTTGAACTAATATTTCAGAGAATTGCAAAAATGAGCCTTTTGTGAATTGTTGGCCAATCTCTGGTACTAACTCATCTGGAAGCCTGTGGTGAGCAAACTGATTTACAATGGGGTATTACATTGCTAAGAAAATTGAGTACTAGTCCTCTAATAAGAGGTAATCTTTCCTGTTACAGAAAGACAGCCCCCATTTCTGTGAGCCTGGATTGACTGAGACCTTACACGTTGTTTATCGCAAAATATTTCCATAGTGATGCATCTGTGACAACTTTTTTTTTTTTTTTAACTTCCAAAAGCGTCTCTCTTGCCAGTCGATCTCGCTGTGAACTGGTTATCAGTTATACCCCCAGACAATTCAGGCTTTAATAAGTCCATTGGTTAACTGTTCAGATTCCCATGGCTTAGCTCTAACACCCAAGTATGTAACGTCGTTGGTCTCACCTGGCAGCTGCTTTCTTGTAACAAAAATGTGCCTTCCCCAAGGGAACTGTCACGTAGATCACAATGTAGTTGAAATGCTTTGGATAGCTTTGTGCACCAGTTTGCGGTCTTTGGAATGGAATGATTTGTCAATAGCCTCTGGGCCTGCCACAGGTAACAGTATGGAGGGCCCTCTCAGTTTGCTCTGCTGTACTTCTGGCTTATAGGAAAGTTTGGAAGTTCTGCTAGCAGCTCTTTCAGCTCTCTGCCAGATTCCCCTCCGGTCTGAGGGATTCAGGTGACGTCCTTTGCTCCATTTTTGCTAGAGATACATACGGTTCTCCTCTGATGCCAGGTGTCAGAGGAAAAGAGTGCTGGGAAGTGGCTGGTCAGTATTAACCTGGTCCCAATCATATGGCGTGGATCAGGGTTACAAAAGGTTATAGCCCAGTTGCATGGCAGGAGTTGGTATCTGCTGACATCTGTAGCTAACTGTGCTAGGTCTCAGTGCACTTTCCTCTGGGCAGGTGTCCATGTTGCATAAATCACCATAGAACCATAGACTTCAAGGTCAAAAGACCCCATTAGATCATCTAGTCTGATCTGTGGATCACAGGTCACAAATTCTATTTGGCAACCTTCTTTGCAGAGAGACTGAGGACCGAATGGGCCATAGAGACTCAGCTGCTCTATGGAGGGCAGGGCTGAGACGTGTTGAAGAGGCACTTGTGTGGGAGAAGATGGCACTACTGCTGCCCATGCTTTGATTGATCTTTCATTGCCAGTCCGGCCCTTCCAACCACCTCCAAATTGACATGCAAAATATTTGAATAAGGGGAAAAAATGGCTGTCCCCGTCTGCCTCCAGTGTGTTGGGTTTATCTGTCCATCTCTGGGTTACAGGGGTTCCTTTTACAACAGCCTTTGAGAGTCCCCCAAACAAAGGAGAAGGACAGCATTAGGAAGGCAGTACCAGCCAGCAAAGGTGGGAGAGAAATGAAATGCTCCCTGCAGAGAGGCATGCCGTGGTACTTGAATGGCAGATGCTGCTGCCCGTTGGCTGTGAGACCAGCCCGTACACACAGATCTATTCAATCCCATTTTGAGGGAGAGGGTGAAAAAAACAGGCGATTGCCTTCCTGAGTCTCAATCTGGTAGGTTTTAGTTACAGTTGCTTTAGGATTTGGGCAGCGAGCGCAGCAGCTTTGGCAGCCGAGGGGCGGGGGGGCGAGGAATGAGCTGCACATTGATGACATCAGGAGTGGTGAGCCTGCCAAGCCGCCGGCATCTGTGGGATCGCAGGGGGCACGCAGGTGGTGGGCAGCCTCTTGATATGCTTGGTGGAGGGGGGCTTGACCAGCCCTTCCCTCCACTTCGTGGCCCCTGGAGCATGTCTCTATGGAGTGCGGAGGGAAAGAAGAGAAGCCGTTAGTTGTCCACAGGGCAAGTGGAGTCTTTGCATATTCTGATGGACATTTTAAGTTGCCTTATCTCCATAACCACCCCGGATCTGGATATTCCAAGTGGCCGTGGAGATAAGTGGATTTCCAACAAGCGCCTGGGTAGTCTGACATTTGCACGTCTACTTATTTCCATAGCGACCACCAGTAAAATAAATAGGGAGCAACTTTCCATGCCTTGCGGTGGGACACAGAGGGGCACTCGAGTTGCTGTGGCAACTGGCAGCAGATCTGGAGGCATATCCCATGGAACTGCGTCATGCCTGGTGCTTGGGGCCCCGCTGACCTCATGATGTGGTTGGTGCTCAGGTCTGTGTTTCCATCTCATCAGCTCCCAGCTGGGCAGTCCTGGTGCTGGATGAGGTGCCAGCCAGATAAGACCCTAGTGGTGCTGGCACTGGAGGAATGGAGGAGGGTTGTGACTGCTCCGACCGGAGGGTGTTTCCCCTCTACTGAGGAGGTTGGCAGTCTGGGCACATAGCATGTTTGTGGCTGTTCGTGTTAGGGTACGGTTTCACCCCAAGATGGTGGCATTGCTGATTGCAGCTTCCTTTGCTTTTCAGGTGAAATCCTGACCACCCCTTGAAGCTTGTGGGAGTTTTGCCATTGACTTGAGTGGGGCCTGCATGTTTTGATGGAAAATGTCTCTTCTGGGGGGTTGTTACTAGTACGATAAACCTCTGGGTTGGAAAGCACAACAGGGTATTTATTGGCCCCTGAGCAACTCTTGGATGCACAGATACAGCAGCAGAGGTGATACAATAAATCCACGCGTTGCAGACAATAGACATGGTTACTAGATAATCCCCCTGCTCCTATCCATTCATCCTGGGGGAGCTGGGACTAGAGACCTAGGCCTTTGACTCGCTCACTCTCACACTCCTCCCTCTCCACTCCCCCCCAGTGTTTTTAGCTGAGTGGCTATTGATTTGCCTTGCCGATGCTACTGTCATCCATATCTGTGTCACTTCCTGGCTAGACTATTGCAGTGCTGTTTACTCAGGGCGACTCTTGGCGACTGCTTGGAGACTTTAGGTGGAGAAGAATGGGGAGCTGCTTGGTGGAGAAGGGCTGTGCAAGCATGTTACTGCTGCTGGCCATGCACTATGATGGCGTCCTGTCTGCTCCCACGTGCAATTCAATGTGCTGCATTTGATCTCCCAAACCTTTTGTAATTTAGGAGCTGGCTTCCTTAGAGACCATACATGTCCCTGTACACTACTGCAATGGCTGAGATCAGCGGAGAGGCTGTGCTGACAGCCCTCAGAAGAGCATTGTGGAGGAGATCTGTCTATAAAATTCCCTCGTCGGGTGGTCTGTCAGACCTTAACCTGTTTAGTCTTCAGACGCATGGTACATGGCTCATCTTTTCAGCCACAATCTAGCCCAGTGAAATCAAGGCTCTGTGGTCTCCTTCCATGCCTGAGTTGTAACTGATGTTTTGTTTTATCTTAATCTGTGATCTGCACAAGTTTCAAGGCAATAGACACACTGTGTTATTGAATAAGTAGAAATAAACCACAGCCAATATAATGAAATCACTTGGGGAATTGTCACAGTCTCTTGTGATGTTTCCCTCTGCATCTGGAAGATGATTTGTGTCACATAACGGCTGTTTAAGAAGACCAACCCGTGGAATCTGGGAATGAGTAATAGGTGCTCCAGGCAATGACCCAAGGGCAGGAGACCCTCTTGAATTGTGACGAAATTCTAGTCCAGCTAATGGCAGAGCCAGCGCAACCCATTAGGCGACCTAGGTGGTCGCCTAGGGCGCTACAATTTGGGGGGTGGCGACCGCGGTGGTATTTCGGCGGCAGGACCTTCCACTGCCTCTGTGGGGGGCGGCATTTTGGGGCGGGACCTTCCGCCACCTAGAGTGGCAGAAAAGCTGGTGGCGTTCCTGGCTAATGGCAATGATGATTTGCCAGGAATCAACAATGTGCTCAGTGCTGTACATTGCACAAATATCCACAGAGCTCACTCTAAAGCCTTTATGATTTAGGAGACAGCTTACTGTCTGAAGACTTATTAAGTCAGTATTCTGACTGCGAGCCTGAAGATTGAAAATCCTCAAGACAAATGATCTCCTTGACTCGACCTAGGGGAATCGTTAATATTACCCCACTGTGTGTTAAATGGACACAAGGTCTGTCTTGAAATTCCAAATGTTTATCCACCCATTTATGGGAGGGCTGAGACAGAGCCGGGGTCTTCACAGAAAATGTGCCTATGAAGAGAGGGCACCAGAGTTGATTGCCCCTGGCTCAGAATGGCTAGAGGTACCTTATCATTGCTACCTTTGCAGCTCTGGAAGGCTCCTGTAGAATCGGCAGTGGGGGTTGTTCATTTGGAGGATATTGGCTAGATGCACGCACCACTCAGGTTTTCACGGAACAGTGAATACGAAGAGACGTTTAGCCATGATACCTTTAGAATTGTCAGTTGCATCCTTCTCTGGATCTGTCTTGCTTCTAAGATGGGGTTGGAGGAGAATGGAACCAGCCAGGGCAAAACGAAAAACTGACAGGGAACAATCGGTGTCTTTTCCCTGCTGGGAGTCTGTGTGTTGAGCCATAATCCAGTTAAATCAACTGCTGTCAAACAATAAGAAACAGTTTCACAAGTTCTACAAAATTCAGATCCCTCTTGGTCTTCAGGTCAACGTTGTAACGGACCCAGCAGCGTCGGGTTCATGCAGGTTGCTTTGCTCTGTTCCTCAGAACCTCTCTTTGTTTAGACTGACTGGTATTTGTAATTAGAAGTCATAGCTAAGTTTTATTTTGCCTTCCTCACCTGGGAAAGAATGTGGGAGAGAAGCATTGTAATTCCAGCTTTTATTTTTGCCATACAAGTTGGACGTTTGGAAGCTGAGCTATGAGCTGCGGAGCTGTTAACAGCTGCTTTGAAACTTCATCACCAAGAGCCAGAATTTTCCCTGGGGCATGAAAGTGCAGCTTCCTTTGAAACCAATGTAGGTTGCATGCTCAGGTATTGGGGTACAGAGATGAAGAGATTTAAGTTGCAACCTTTATCATGGGTTCAGTTCCTTCTTTTGAGGCCTTGATTTAACAGCTTTGCCTTAGTTCTGATTAGTCTTTTTATAGGGGAAATGAATGCCCATTTTAGGCTACAAAGTGAACATCCCATCATCTCTGTTAGGTTTGCAGCATGGTGGGCATGTGTTATTGGGCCTTTTGGATATGTCCTTTCAATAAAGTAGCAGTCTTTCCATCCCTGAACTGGATAAAACTCATTCAGGATGGAATGTGCTCTCCTGTTATCCTGTGCTGGTCCCATGTGCTGTAGCTTGTCTCCTGACGAAGGCACATCATGCTCACATTACAGGCTCTCTGTAGAGTTTTGGATTCACCTTAAAATCTCAGTCCTCCAATACAAATCTCAGTGGACTAGGGATTCATTAATGCAGAGACCATATCTGTAGATGCATGGGGACATTAGATACCCTCCGGGTGCGTGGGGACATTACAGCGGATGGAGGACAGGGTGATAGTCTCAGGAGTGGGAGATGGACATTTTTGCCAAAGGGTCCTTGCTAGTGGAACTACCTACAACCTTTGCAAAGGCTTGTTCTCACCCAATAGAAGAAGCTAAAATCACACGCATGGCCTGCACAATTTTCCCTTCCCCTAATAAGGACCCCCTGCATGTCCCACAGGGAATGCTCCTAGTCAATGGAAGGATGAGAAACCAGTCCATTCTAGGACAGCAGTGATTCTGAGAATTGCTGTATTTTATGCCATAGGACCGAGCACATTACAGACACCTTGATAGATAGAAATCTAGGTTAATAAACTGTGCGACAGATTGCTGCGCTTTCAGAAGTGACGGACAGACAGAAATCCCGCAGTGTACACAATTATGGACTTTTAGTTCCTTGTCTTGGAGATTGAAAAGATGTCTGTTTTCCTTTGGCGTTCTGATCATTCCTGTTAAGTATCAGACAATGCAAAGGCACAGAGCAGCCACTAATCAATGCACAACAGGAAACATCGTCTAAAAAGCAGAACTTTTATTTTCTTTTTTTTCCCTCTTGATCTTTGGGAGCATCTCGGCCTCAGCTTCTTTTGGGAGGCTTTACTGCAGCTTTGGCGCAGGGCTGAGAGAACAGAGGCTGCGGGAGGAAACTGATTTATTTAAAATTAAAGGAAAGTGGAAATTATTTTTCAAGACAAGAGTTTTTACACCTGAAGAGGCTGATTACTTCCCAGTTATGCTGGTCCCCGGACAGTGAAATAACACAGGAGTGATGGAAATCACAATCTGTCGTCTTTACATGCTTTACAAGGAGCTCAGCATTCTCTCTCTTGTCCCCCTCTCACCCTCTTACGAATAAATGATTTCTACAATCAGCAAGATCTTAGTCTGTCATTTGACAATTGCTGCATCTTAAAGTTCTGAGGCTTTTTGGAGGGAGAGAGATGAGCTGAGCCAGGGTGGGTTAGGGCCATTTTGTGGCTTGTTAGGATTTTCTGGTAATGATGTCCCCGGATGGCTCGGAAAGCTTGGATCTAAAAGCATGTATAGCTATGGCTTGAGCTAAGAGGCGGGAACAGACTCATCAACCTTTTATGTGGCTCAGCCACTAGACTGGGACCATGCAAACACTGGTTCTGTTCGGACAAAGAAATCCAAGGTGGCAACTCCGTTCCTGGATGCGGGAGAGAAGAAAGGGGCTGTTCTGGATTTCGAATGTGCCTTTATGACTTCCTGATATTTAAGTTCTGGGGTGTTTTGTGACCCGAGGAAGCGGGGCATTGGCCTAGGAGTCAGGATTCCTGGGCTCTCCTCCCAGCCCTGGCACTGTGGAAGTAAGTCATTTCCTGGCTCCGTGCCGCATCTGTACCATGGATAGAATGGTACTTGCTCCTCTTTGTAAAGTGCTTTGAGATCTACAGATCATAATCACTGCAGGAAGGATTCTTATTAGATTAAGTGTCCGATGGATATTCCATAAAGAGTTGTCCTCAAAGAATGCCGTAGCTGTGCTTTGGTGCCAGGATGGGAGGTTGTTGACTGGTATCTCCAGGAAGATTTTGTTTGCTAAGCACTGCTGACCAGGCCGTAAAAAGTCCGGTTGGCGCCAAGGTGGCAGGCTCCCTGCACGGCTCCCTGGAAGTGGCAACATGTCCCTTTGGCTCCTAGGTGGAGGGACAGCCATGGGGGCTCCATGCGCTGCCCCTGCCCTGCCCTGAGCGCTGACTCCACAGCTCCCATTGGCCGAGAACCGCAGCCAATGGGAGCTGCAGGGGCAGCGCCTGTGGGCCGAGGCAGCGCGCAGAGCCTTCTGGCTGCACCTCCGCCAAGGAGCCAAGGGACATGTCACAGTTTCTGGGGAGCCCCCTGAGGTAAGCGCCACCTGGAGTCTGCTGCCCACACCTCACCCCTCCTCCCAAGCCCTGAGCTCTTTTCCGCACCCTCCTGGAGCTTGCATCCTGCACCCCCTCCTGTACCTCAACCCCCTGCCCCAGCTTGGAACCCCCTCCCACACCCAAACTCCCTCCCGGAGCCTGCACCCCAACTCCCTGCCCCATCCCGGAGCCCCCTCCCACACCCTGAACCCCTCATTTCTGGCCCCATCCTGGAACATGCACCTGCAGCCCAAATCCTTTACCCCCTCAGACAGCCTAAACCCCTGCCTCAGCCTGGAGCCCCCTCCCGTACTCTGAACCCCTCAGCTCCACGCCCAGCCTGGAGCCCCCTCCTGCACCCCAAACCCTTTATCTCTGGCCCCACCCCAGAGCCCGTACCCTGAGCTGGAGCCCCCTCTCACATCCCAACTCACTGCCTCAGCCTGGAGCCCCCTCCCGCACTATGAACTCCTCATTTCTGGCCCAACCCGAGAGCCTGCACCCCCAATTAGAGCCCTCAGCCCCTACCATACTCCAGCCCCCTGAGACAGCCCAGTGAAAATGAGCAAGTGGGTGAGGGTGGGAGAGAGTGAGCGATAGAGGGAGGGTGGATGGAATGAGTGCGGGCGGGGCCTCAGCACAGGGGTGGGGCCTTGGAGAAGGGATGGAGCAAGGGTTTTAGTTTTGTGCGATTAGAAAGTTGGCAACCCTACCACTAGGCCTGACTTCCCAAGCCCCGGTCATGACACTTTGGATAAGGAAAGTGATGTTGGATGGAAGTTTGGGGATGAGTGGAAAGCACTGTCATTTGGGCCATTCTAGCAGTGCCTGCCTTGGTCTTTACAGCCACGTGTGTATCTCGTGCCATCGGCAGCTCTCTGGATAAATGGCCCTTGAAGGTTAAGTCACAGAGTAGAAATAATAATATCTAGCTCTTTCCATCCCCAGATCTCTAAGTGAGGTAGGTAGCGTTAGCTCTCTGGTACAGATAAGTGTCTCACCCCAGTCACATAGTCAGCCGAATGCCTTGTCCCCTGTGTCACGCCACTTCCCAGATAATCCCCGCTGAGCAGTTTCATCTAGGGGTTGGATCAAGCCACGCAGTTGAGACAGTTCCACTGCAGGGTTCCAGCACCCCAAAGCTCATGGGTGCTGGGTTCAGAGTTTTGATCTGGCCTATGGTAACGAGGAATTCCAGTCTGGTGTTGGGACGCCGCTCTGAGACTGGAGGTGTTTGGAGGCAGGGCTTTGGTTTTGGCCCAAAAAGGCTGACCTCTAATAAGCAAGAGGGGATTGCCAACAGGGCTGGTTCCACTGATTGTGAATAAGATTATAGTGATCCACTGCAAGATTCCCATTGACTGCATTGCCGCTCTGCTCCGGGATATCCTCTCTGAAAGCCAGGTCGCCTGCTGGCTGGATGTGAGCTGGCTCTGAGCAGCTGTGCCTTGCCCTCTGCTCCTCCCTCTCGCTCCTGAGCGCCTTCTCGCTTCCTCCAAGGAAATTCTTATCTGGAGCCCCCAATCGCACTGATCTATCATCACTGCTTAGCCAGCATTGCAGCAAGGAATGCCACCTCCGGGGCCAAGTTCATCCGTAGAGTAAACTCCGTGACTCCACTTCTCTAACAGAGCTGAGCCAGACGTGGAGAGCTGCAGAGACCTACAGCCCCTCAAATGCTCCAGACCAGGGAGGTCTGTGGGGAGTCTCCAATGCCACCCCACCCCAGGTCTCCTCTCTCTGGCTGAGAAGGGGTTATCCATGTACTGCAAGCCATAGACGTGAGCACAGAGCAGCTCTGGACTGAGCAGCGCTCTCCCGTGTGCTTTGCAGCTATCCCCATCACGGCTGGAAGCGTACGGTCACCCCCGGCAAGCAGCAGGTGCCTGTGGCCGTTCTTCATTTCTCACGAGCACAGGCTTTGGCAGTTCCTCTGGCTTCTGCAGTTTCTCTGCCTCGCAGTAGAGGATGGGGGAGATTCCCCGACTCCCAGCAATAAGCAGCAGCTGTGAGGCTTGAAGCTGCACAACAGTGGCTTGCCTGCTTGTGGGAGCCCTGAGCTTGCAGCACCGTGGGGTGGAAGGTGTGTGATGGGACATCCGAGAAGAAAGCACTAGCTGGAATCACACCGGGAGTAGGGGTGGGGGCTGGTCCAAGTGCTTTGAATCCAACATTGACAAGACAAAGGTGTAGGAATCCCCTAGGGCAGAGCATCCCTGAGACACATCTCTCCTGCACGGCTGTATGCGGTGGTGGTGAGTGCATCGGGAGAACCTGTCCCCAGGACTGGAGTAGGGCTTGGAGATGCCCCTTGGCTCCGGGCACCGTGTATCCCACCCATTTCCAAGGGACACAGCAACAGAAAACTCATGAAGCAGCGTCACCCCGTAACCACTGCAGCCACTCTGCCACCCAGCAAAGTCCCTGGCCAACCCCCGGCCCATTGGCAGCTTCCACAGGGTGTGGGCACTGGAGAAGGACAGGGCAGGAGCAGTAGGGGGTGCAGAGGACAATGGGCAGAGGGATGTTGCTGAGGGATAGTAATGAAAGTCACGTGGGGGCAAGATCTGGGCATTGTGAGGATATTGGCATGGCAGTGAGGGAGGTTTCATGGAGTGATGGGTGGGGGGGTATTGGAGCAGTTTTGCGGGTGGTGATGGGAGGTATTGGAGCAGATTTGGGGGTAGGAGGTATTGGAGCAGTTTTAGGGCATGAGGGGTGGAGCGTATTGCAGCAGATTTGGGGGTGGTGGGTGGGGAGTATTGCAGCAATTTTTGGGGGTAGGAGGTATTGGAGCTGTTTTCAGGGGTGGGGGATATTGGAACAGATTTGCGGTGGGTGGTGAGAGATATTGCAGCAGTTTTGGGAGATAGGGGTATTTGAGCAGATTCGGGGTGGGGATGGGGGATTCTGGAGCAGTTTTGGGAGGATGGGATGGAGAAAACATGCTTTGAGGTTTTTTGTTTGATCTGATGGTGAAGGAAAAAGGAACCAATGTGCAGGGCACCTAGTGGAACTGCCCCCTCTCTCCCTGGGGGCGGACTGCCAAGGGCTGGCACATCACCGTTAACGGCGGGGAGCCCCATCTGAGTGCTGCCCCGCCTGCGGTTCATGTGGTTGCATTTTCGGGCTGTTTCTGTGACGGTGCTGTGGGCTCACAGCTCCCGCTCAGTCCCCTCTGGGTCATACTGTGTCTTGGCGAAGGGTGGGTTGCCTCCTTGGTTAGGCAGCAAAACCTCCCGCAGGAAGTGCTCATTGTGCAGAGCCCGCGCTTCCCTCCTGCCCCCTCTCAGCTGCGAGTAGCCGCCTCTCATTGATTCAGCGCAGGGTGCAGGGTCCAGGATGGGATGCTGAGCTAGCACTGACTGGCCTCAAAATCAATCCCCTCTGCCTTCTCTGTGCTTCTTCCTTCTGCCAGCTGCGTGCTCCTGGCCCTGTGGCCTAGGACGAGGCTCTGGGCTTGGCAGGATAATCTCCAGGGGTCTCAATAATTTATAAAGCTCTTACCCCCTCACCACAGAAATCTTTGGAAGTTTGACATTGAAACATGTTTCCTTATCAACCACCCTTTACCTTCAACATACATGTTGGTTTGTTATTGTAGGGTTGCCTGGGGCTGTGTGCACTGATTTGTTATTGTAGGGTTGCCAGCCTGAGTGCTAGGGCTATGTGCGCTGGTTTGTTGTTGTAGGGTTGCCGGCCTGAGTGCTAGGGCTGTATGAGCTGGTTTGTTGTTGGAGGGTTGCTGGATCACAAACTGGCATGTTTTTAAGTTCCCCATGCTGGCTTTCAGAGGTGGCTGGGAGCAGCTGTGCCCATGTGTCCCTGGGATCAGTGCACTGTTGCTCGGTGTTGCAGGGTTGCCCGTGGCTGGATGGGTTGTGTGCAGTGGCTGGCTGCATGGCTGGCTTGTTTGCCATTGCAGGATAATCTGGGGGGAAGCAGGGAGGACGGGGAGTGGGCAATAGAATAACAGCACCAAAGCATTTGGGCTAAAACAGGAACCCCAGGAGCTGCCTGACCTTTGCAAACTGCTCTAAATCTGATAGGGTCAATCTGGGGCCTCCTGACCTTGACAGCGTTCCCTTTAACCCTGGCATCTTTCCAGCCTGCTAAGCTGCCCTGTATAAAGACCTGAATGAATGGGTGCGTCACATGACACTTAATGCTCTGGCTGAAACTAAGCACCTTCTGACGGAGCCCAGATGACACACTGTGCCAGGGGAACTGTCGGGGGAGGGGGGGCAGAGGGGAGGATGGGCGTCAGGGGGGTGCATGTCTTTCGGTATAGAGTTATTTGTTAATTAAGGTCCATGGTTGCAAAGAGAGGAGTAGGGTCGTTAAAAAAGCCACGCGGAGTAAGAAAGGGGGTGAACTAGCCAGCACAGGGCAGCGACCGTAGGAGAGCCACTGATGCTCCTTGGGGTATGACATCCCCTCAGGAAGTGGGGATGGGGACCCACAAAGTTGACACACACAGAGCGTGGCCTGTGCCTGGGCAGTTCCCAGCGCCTGCAGGGAATTCCATAGAGCTCCGCCCACTTGGTTCTGTGCTGGATCGGGGCCATCAGCTTGAAAACTAGACGTAGCCTGGAAAGTCCTGAGTCCCCTCCCTTCCTTTATCCAGCTGCCCCTCTCCTGCCCAGTGCCTGTGAGAGCCCTGCCCCCAAAACGCCCCTCGCCCCATCACAGCTCTCCTCTCCCTGGCCGGGAGGATGGACAGGGCTCCCTGTTGGTGCTGTAACTCAGATGGCCAGAGGAGTTGCTGCGGAGACCCCTTTGTTTCCCAGACACACTCCTCAGTGCTGCTGCCAACCTAAAGGCCAGTCTCTTGTGGTCGGCAAGCCAGCTGCCTCAGACACTCCTGCCGCTTATGGCGCCTGGACCGGCTTCCTGACTGCGACAAGAGCCGCCATTGAGTTTGTTGCTGTCTTTGTTTTCCTCCCTCTCTACCTCTCCTTCTAGTCTTCTTTCTTTCTTTCTTTCTTTCTTTCTTTCTTTCTTTCTTTCTTTCTTTGTCATCCTGGTTCTTATATCTTCCCTTCCAATATCTTGCCTCTACCTTTGTGGAATAGCCACTGCTGGGTGTATTTTTTTTTTTTTTTTTTTTAGCTCTAAGGGCTTACCTCCCCAGGAAAGCTATTCTGGAAGACGGTTGGTTTTGGTGCTGGGGGAGCAGAGGGAATGGGGCACTGGTCATGTGTGAGGTGTGGTCACGTGTGAGAAGATGGGCAGCAGCAGGCAAGCTGGTAGGTGGAGAGGCTGTAGGGGAAGGAGCTGCAATAGTCAAGGCTGTAAACAATGGGGTCACCATCACTGACAACCTCAGGAGGAGTCAACTGATGCAAAGACCCTGAGACAGATGGGTCCAGTCCTACCCATCTCAGGCAGGCTGCACCACCATGGAGCTGGCCAGGGTTAGACTGGATGCTCAGCTATCAGGGATAATGAAATCTGGCCCATCACAATCCACTCAGAGAAGCTAAATGACCTACCAGAAGTCTCTCCCACCTTGCCGTTATCTCCTCCAGCCCTCATGTGTCTCCTTTCCCTCTCCATTGTTTTTACTGGGCAAGAGGGATTTATTGTTCCTGTTCCAATGAGGTTGGTGCCTATAAGTAACCACCTCTCCTTCCCCACAGGTTTCATCTGTATTGATCATGGCTGTGTCTTCTGTCTTCTGACACAGAGATCCCTCCAAGAAGTACCCATCAAGAAAGCGGGTAGCAAAGGGGGTTGCCTCACTGAGCCATGCATGGATTACACCAGGGGTAGGCAACCTATGGCACACGTGCCAAAGGCAGCACGCAAGCTGATTTTCAGTGGCCCTCACACTGCCCGGGTCCTGGTCACCGGTCCAGGGGGTTTTCCTTTTTAATTTAATTTTAAATGAGGCTTCTTAAACATTTTAAAAACCTTATTTACTTTACATACAACAATAGTTTAGTTATATATTATAGACTTAGAGAAAGAGACCTTCTAAAAATGTTAACATGTATTACTGGCATGCGAAACCTTAAATTAGCGTGAATAAATGAAGACTCGACACACCACTTCTGAAAGGTTGCTGACCCCTGGATTACACTTAATGCGAGAGCCGAATGGGGTCAGATGAAACCCGCTTAGGAAATACAAATGGGCCCGCTGAAGCTGGGCATGCACACGCACATACCCATACATGCACGTACACATGAGATGTGGCCATTGTCTTTGACCAGGAGCAGATCCCATGCGTGGGAGAGGCCGGATTCTCACTCCCCTATGTGATCTCACAACAGCTAGGATGCCAGTAAACCTCCTCCAATCTAGCAGTCCTTTGTAAAACCATTTATGATGAGCACCTAAAATCATTCCCCTAATTTCATGCTTTGTAATGACCATCCCTTATCAAAAGATACTGTGGTATTGTCCTGGGACTGATGGGCTCACTGACGTCAGGGTTACGCTAGTGTAACTCCATTTACTTGTGTGGAGTTATTTCTCATTCACACCGGTATTATTAAGATCAGATCACTGCTGTTAGCCATAGTGCAGAGATTTTCAACCTGTGGTCCAGGTACCCCTGGGGTCCGAAGCCTATGTCTAAGATGTCCAAAGAGGTCAGCATCTCCATTTGAAAGTTTTTAGGGGTCCGCAAATGAAAAAAAGGTTGAAAACCACTGCTGTAACATTTGGGCCATTACCGCTGCCCATGAGAGAGGATCTGTCTTTGTAAATAACTGATGGAGACACATATTGACCAGCGGGTAGCTATACAGAGACATACAAGACTGACAAGAATGGGAACTGTTAAGGTGCTGCCTGGGATAGTGTTTTTTGATTATGTTGACATGACATGGTAATGAGTGTCAGTCAATAAGCTGTATTCAGTGACCTAGAGATGCAAGGTTCCATATCCTATAATCAACCCTTCTCCACAGGGCATCCATTTCATTCTTTGAATGTATAATATTTACCCTGATTGGTCTGAACTACAGAGAACTTGAGATCTCTATTTTCACATGGGTGTCTTCCCTTTCCGTGATGAATGTTCTAACCCTGACACTTCCTAGCAAACGAAACACTGAGGCACGATTCAGAGGAAATGTCAGGAGCGGCGAAAGGTGCCCTAGCAAAGTCGTTTACAACTGAAACTTCTGGCGATTGCAAATGTGAGCTGAGCATGCCAGTAAAACCAGGCCTGATTCAGTACTCTGCACAAGTCCTGCAGATTTCCGTCAAGGTAGCATGTCTTTGGCCCTGAGTAGGCTTCCCGAATGTGAACACAAGAAAGAACATCTTGGGTTTTCCTTTTCCTTTACTACATTAGGCCTGTTGAGATCAGAATCCCCAAACTGAGTTTAATGACAAGTTCCTAAAACCCACGTTTCTGATTGTGCAGGGTTGTTAATAATCCTGTCCCGATGTTAGCCCTCGAGTCCTAGCCAAACTGCAAGCTGGGTAATTACATTCTACCTCCCTACATTACCTCTCCAGCTCCAAGTGCAGGTGGGGCTCGTGCTCGCTTCTGGGGCTGAACTGTTGCACAGTGTTGCAACACCTGCCACTTTCCACCCCAGAGGTGGCTGCCTATAGAGAAGAAGCTGCTTAATTGGAGCAGCCTGCTGGACAGCCTGTTATCCCAATTATGGAGCCGTCCTAATTATCCGAAGACATCCCGCTTCTAAGCTCAGCAGGGGTTGTAGCCACTGGATTGTACGAGCTCTGAAGCGCCTAAGCTCCACGTCTGTTCCTGGGGAGCTCAGAAGCCCAGCAGGGACTGGGGGTGCTGCGGGAGCAATCCATTTTGTATTCAGTGGGAGCATCTGCCTCCCAGATAAACAGCGGCGCTATCAGCCAGCACTGCTCACTGGGAGGAAATCAGCTCCATTGGCTGTAGAAGTCCTGACTGCCCGTCAGAACTGGCATGTGCTGCATGTAGACACATCTGCATATTGCATACAGCTTCTATGGTCCAAATCAGCTCAGCCAAGTAAGGGCTGTAGCAGGCCCTGGATGCTCCCAAGCAGGGCCGGTTGTGCTGCATAGGCAGGGAAAGGGTGCCGAGAGACTGGCGTGGGTGCTGTGCTAGCCTCCTCAAATTACCCCAGGGGGCAGGGGAAGGATCTGGGGCTAGTGCCAATCTACAGCGATGTGGATGCAATCGACCTCCTGTGTTTGGCAGGGGTGCCACCCTCACTTTGCAGAGTCCCTTGTGCAAGGCTTGTTCACGTGGAGTTTGCAATTGGGGGAAGAAGATCTGAGCTGCCAGTCTGCCAGTTCTTTGGGCACCTTTAGGATGAAGGGCTTTGTATAACTATTCCGTGGGGCTAGCGTCATGGTGCTTGATCTTTGCATGTAGCCCTTAGCACTGATTCACTGAGGCCATAACTGGCTCTGCACCCTCTTGTGCCCGTGCTGGATTTGTCTGTCCCTGTTTGGCTGCGCTCGCCACGTTGGCTTCTGTTTCCAGTGTGATGGCCAGGCTGCTCCTGGTGTGTTGATTTGTGTGGGGGTTGCCACTGCTTGCTCCCAGGAAGCCCTGTTTATGGCCCCCAGTCTGCAAAGATGCATGGATGCACTTGAAATTGTAACACACGAGAGCTGAAGAAGGGTAGGAACATTTCTCTCATCAGTCGATCCATTTCCCTTACCTGGCTGAGCTGGGAGATCTTCCCTTTCCTCCAATGTGGTCTCCCAGCACACTGATCCTGCCGTGAGGAGATACCCTGTGCGGCCAGGGGGTATCTGCAGAGGCTGCCACAGCACCCAGCTCATGCTGGTCTCTCTGCACCCTCTCTCTGCTTGTGCAGCAGAACTGTCCCTGTTTGGGCATATCCAAGGCCTCCCACGGCCCTTCCCAGACTCAGCTGATGGGGGCCCCGAGAATGTTGAGCTTGGGTGAGAGTTACAGGCTGGGTGCAAGCCGCTCAGCACGTAGGTGTGCAAAACAAGTGTGACTTCCACACCAAGGGGGTGGTGGAGGGAGGGGCAGCAGGAAAAGCAGTAACAGGAGGGCGTAAGATAAGGAGGCTGGGTGACTTTATCTCACATCCTCTTGTTAGATGCTTTTCCTGCTTCACTCCCCTCCGGGCCCCTGGTATGCCAGTTACAGGCGTTTTTGCAATAAAGGTGCAACACCCCAGAGTGCTGCTGGAGAGAGACTTGCCTGGGACCCACTGACTGCAGCAGCGGCGGTTATGGCTTTGCACACTGACTCAGTGCCAGATTGGTGCAAGATACCCTACTTCATCCCTTACGTGCATCCTCTCACCACCTTTTATGTCACTGCTGACTTTGGCCCATAGATTTCCATGGGAGCTGCACCAGTTTACCTGAGCTGGTCCTGTCATTGCTGCAGCAGTGCTAATATCCTACATTTTAGCCTTCTCCATATCTCAGGCCCACCCCTTCTAGCTAGCCAGGATCCCCTTCCCGTTTACTAACATGGGGGGAGGGGACAGGGCAGCCACAATGCCCTGACCCCTGGTTGTGACCTCCAGGCTGAAAGGCTACATAGCTGCTCGTTACATTACAACATGCAAGTGCTGAAGAAAGGGATAATAGTACAGTGGTAGGAACATTTCTCTTATGAGTCAAGGCATTTCCCTTATTAGGGTGAGATGGGACCTCTCCCCTTTCCTCCAGTATGATCTCCCGGTGCACTGATCTTGCCAGGAGGAGATACAGATTTCACTTTAGAGCTGGTTCCGCTGTGTCTGGGTGACTGTCCTTTGGCAGAGAGGTCATGTAATGTGGGAAGACTGTATGATCCTGTATTTGCAAGCCTCTTCCCTTTAATTACTGCAGGCCCGCAGAGAGATTTAAACACTCTGTAGCTGGGTCAGGCCATGCAGTCGTATTGAATAAGATGTTCGCTGCAGAACACCTAGAAGAAAGGGAGGAATGACGGATAGACAAGAGCAGGGAGAAGCGTGCCAAAGAGATAACGCAGCTGTCACTCTTGGCGCTGGGAATAATCAGGGCTTGTTGGTTTAAGGCAGATGAGACGCCACATTGTGACGCCAAATGGGCCAGGCTGGGCGGGTTTGTGTGGCTCAGACCCTGAGGCAGTGGTGGGGGGGCATTGTCAGTGCAGGGGTGTTAGCCACCAGTGTGCCTGGATGGGCCATGGCCCATCCATTTAGCATCCATGCCCACCCCCACAGCCCTGGCTCTGCTCCGGCCCCAGTGCTTACCCTGCTCCGCCCGGAACTCCATCTGGGAAGTGGAGTCGGAGCGCAGGGGCTTACCCCTCTCAGCCTGCCTGGCGCTCAATCCGGGGAAAGGGGTCAGGGGCTTGTCCTGCTCCGCTCGCCCGCCCAGCGCTCCATCCGGGGAGCAGGGTTGGGGCACGAAGGCTTGGCCACTGGAGCACCAAGCAGGTGGGCTGAGCGGGGCAAGTCGCTATGTCCCGAACCCACTCCCCGGGTGTGTGCCTCGGCCCCAGGGGGCCCCTGGCCAGCGTGTCCATTGCCCCACGCAAGGCCAGCTGGGGACAGTGGGCGGGAAGCAGCCCTGATCCCTCCTGCTCCCCCTCCCCTGCCCCCTGTCATTGCCCACCCACCCGAAATCAGGGCTCACCCAAGTGTCCCGTCCTGCTACGCCACCTTTTCTGAACAACTGGGCAGGAGGTCATCATGGCCCTTGAGCACCACAGGTCGGTTCTGATAGGCCAGTGTGGATAAAGTGCTGTTGGTGGGAGCTGCTGGGCCTGTCCAGTAGCTGAGACCCCTGAGGAGGGCCATGGCCAACCTCCAGCTCAAGAAGCGACGCCCCCGTGGCCCTGCAGCCGGCTTGGTGGGTGGCATGTGGACTTGATGCCCCTAAGCTTTTCTCATCTAAAGCCTGATTACTCTGGCTTTGTGCCTGTTGGGTGCGGGGGGCGAACTTTGCACTAATGAGTCTCCCTGCAGCCAAGCTGGGCCCTGACCTCCCTGTTTGCGGGAGCAGGTTGGGCCTGCGGAATTTGCACCAGCACATTTGCCCCCCCCGTAGAATGGGTTGTGGGCACAGTTCTGAGCGGCTCCTCCTCCCACTCTCCTCCAGCTGGGCGCCCGGCAGGGGAGTGCTCTGACTTGTGCCCGCTGCGGTATTGCAGTGACCCAGACAGGGGAACTACCCAGGGGAGGCCACCCTTCAGGAAACGTACCCAGGCACTCAATGCTGAGGGTAGCAGTACCAGGACCGCCTTACACGGCAAGGAGGAACGCAGCTGGAGGCAGTGGGGCTACACTGGTGTAGGTGAGATCAGAATCAGGCCCATGTGGCCATAGGAAGCTTCTCCGATTGGCTTTGCTGTCTGCAGACTGATTCACTATAGCAGGGTTTTCAAACTGCATTGCATCGTGACACACTTCTGACAACAAAAATTACTACACGACCCCAGGATGGGGAACAGAAGTCTGAGCCTGCCTGAGCCCCACCACCCTGGGTGTGGGGGGTCCAAAGCCCTGCTGCCCTGGGCAGGGGGCCTGTAATCTGAGCCCCAACACCCAGGGCTGAAGCCCTCAGACTTCAGCTTTAGCCCTGGGCCCCAGCAAGTCTAACACCAGCCCTGGTGACCCCGTTAAAATGGGGTTGCGACCTACTTTGGGGTCCTGACCCACAGTTTGAGGACCACTTCACTAGAGGGATTACATCAGCTCAGTGTAGGCTAAACCTCTGGGGTCTGCTATATAGAACGGAGAGGGACGTTCTCATCAGGAGAGGGACGTTCTCATCACGGGAGGGTCTCGTCACTTTCCTCTCTGCCTCCCAAGGCAAGCGTTCATTCTTAAAAAAAAAAAAAAAAAAAAGAAGAAGAAGAAGCAATCCCCCCTGCAGCTACAGGAACTCCTCGAGCAGCAGCAGCGCTCGGGCAGTGATTGAGAACAGGAGAGGGAGTCAGGCCAGAAACACAGACTGACCCATTTAGTCGCTGCCTGAGCTGGGTGAGACAAGGGAAAATGAATCCGCATAAATGGTGAAAACAGATTAGATTGCTGGGGCCTGGTTCTCTTCTCACACCAGCTGTACCCTAGTGCAATGCCATTGGGCCAGTCTCTGGCTCTGACCTGGCAACCTCAAGTCCGGCATTAAGAGAAATCTGTCTGTTTGGGTATGTGGCTAGGAAAAAGAGGGCATGGACAAGATGCCACTGTGTCTGACTGATCCTCAGCTGCAGGGACGGCTGCTGGGGATGTGGGAAGGAAATAGATTCAGTGGTGCTCTAGGGACTAGGCTAGCAGCCTCCGAATCAGGGCAGCACAAAGGTGACTTAAAGTCATCTTTCCTCACTTCACGGACCTGTGCCGAACACTGCTCAGCTGGAGGAGAGGATCTGGGCTGCTGGCTTCGGCAGGGTTCCTCCTCATTTCCCCCAGTGGGAAAGGGGAATCAGATCCTTGGCGCATTAGCAGTGCAGGGTGCTGCTAGTCAGCCAGGCCAGGCCATTCCTTTGAAATCCATGATGGTGACCCTTTAAACGTAACAGCATAGAGTAACTGATCCCAGTCTAGGTCCGTGCCCCATCGGTTCATTGTTAGTGGAGATGAGGCTTTCATTGCAGGGAGCTGGAGAGTGGCTTTGGAAAGCACGGTCACTTGTGCCACTGCTAACTGTCTATTGTTTTCTACTTCCAGAGCTGTATGTTTTGTACCAGCACCGCAGACGATGTCCCTGCACTGACGTTGCCCTGAAGACTCCTGCAGCAGCATTGGAAGGATTCCCCTGTTGATTATAATTATTTCAGTTTTTGGTGGTTGGTTGGTTAGTTGCTGCAGCGAGTGGGGTTTGTTTTTTTGGTTTGGTTCTGGTTTTTTTAACACCATGTCTAATTCTGGCGCCCCTCAAGACGCTGGTAACAAGCCCAACATGTTGGACAGAAATAACCAAGAGGACTCGCAACCCCCTGTCAACTCCGAGAGGAGGAACAAAAGTGGGATCATAAGTGAACCTTTGAACAAAAGTCTTAAGAAATCACGTCCGCTCTCCCACTACTCCACCTTCAGCAGCAGCAGCTTGGTAAGCGAACATTCAGAGAAAGGAACCTCCATAGCTAATGGCAATGAAGCAACAACTGTGGATAAAAGTCACTCTACCTCAAAGCACAAAAACATCTCTAGTATGCTGAGCAAATCAGACAGGGCGTCAGAAATCTCATCAGAAGGACAGATCAGCCTACAACAGTTTGCTCAGTCTACAGATATGCTCAAAAGAGTGGTACAGGAGCACATTCCTTTACCAAATGACCACGGGACTGGTATCTCTGATATGGAAGCGGTCTCAGCTGCAGAGACAATGAACAGCCCATCTGATTTTCCTTACCTGGGGGCTTTTCCCATAAACCCAGGCCTTTTCATTATGACCCCTGCTGGCGTGTTTCTGGCAGAGAGCGCGCTCCATATGGCTGGCTTGGCAGAGTACCCGATGCAGAATGAATTGGCATCTGCCATCAATTCTGGGAAAAAGAAACGGAAAAGATGTGGCATGTGCCCTCCGTGCCGAAGACGGATAAACTGCGAGCAGTGCAGCAGTTGTAGGAATCGCAAAACTGGCCACCAGATTTGCAAATTCCGAAAATGTGAGGAACTCAAAAAGAAGCCGTCTGCAGCGCTGGAGGTAACTGGCCTTAGTCCGACATCCTAACCTTTCTCTTGGTCTGCTGTCCTTTGGATGTTGATAGAGATGATAAAATCCTGGGGCTTTTTTCTTCTTCTTAACAATTCCTGCCTTTAGCATCACACACAAATTGTCAGCGATCCCCTCATGCTGATCGACTATATTCTGATTAGTAATTAGCAGTAATATCACCTGAAATAGGTCTTGCCATTATGATTACAATCCTCTGTAGATTTGTATCCTTTCTATTGACTCCTGTAGGGGCTTTTGAGTTTTATAACAGGGGGAGTGTCTCACTATTGTACCTTCCAGCTAGCTAGCCATTGCTTAGTACAATTCCTTGAGCCAGTAAGTGAATCATGGGATGAGGGCCTGATCCAAAGCCTTCTGAAGTCAGTAGTAGTCTTTTCGTAGACAGCAGTGGGTTTTGGAGCAGGACCTAAATTCTTGGCTTTTCATGGCAGGTCTCAAGGCAGTTACCCTGCCATTATCAATCCGTTAAACCTGTTTTTCCAAACGAGTGTTCCACTGTAAGTCATTAGTTTGCCCCTTGTTCTGAAAGGGAAGAAACAGGCTGTGGTTAATTCCTATGAAAATGATTGTGCTGTGTGCAAATTGTTAGGGGATGAGCTCTTGAAAGTTGGTGTGATCAACTGGGGAATGGCCACTTCATTTGGGAAACATGTCCAGTGCTGAGACAACCTAAGCTTACCTAGGGCTAGATTCTGAGCTTGATGACACCAATATGAATCCATTGAAAGAAGAGGAGTTACTCCAGATATACACTGGTGTAACTGGGAATGGAATCTGGCCCCTGATCTTTCCTTTTTTTATGTCTGGACTGTGGGCCAGGTCTGATAGGCTTCCTCAGTGTCCAGTACTGGAGCATGCTGGGTGTCTCCTGGGAGCTGCTGTCAGCCAGCAGAATCCAGTGAGAATCCAGGGTGCTCTGCTCCTTTCAGGATTGGGTCCTTAATCTTTACTTGGGCAAATGCTCTTTAAGATCACTGGGAGTTTAGTCTGAGTAAGGACTGCAGGATTCAGTGCTAGAAAAGAGCTGCCCAAACATATCCTGCTGGCTTGTGAAGCTGATTCCTGATGGAGTGCTAGTGCAGGGCAGATGGGTTATTAATCTGGAGCCCATATGCAAGGCAGCATGGATTGAGTTATCAGACATGCCTGAAATTCAACCAGAGCCTTGTGGAGCAAGGTCAGAACTCAGTTGTTCCCAGTAAACTTCAGCATAAATTATGTGAAAAGTTAGGCGTGAGTTAGGAGCATACAGTGCCTCTGGGCATGTTTCAGACATGAGATGACAATGAACTACTGTGCTTTATTAACGCCAACATGTATGCATCTATTCACTACTTTATCCATCCTTTAAATGAGGAAAGGTCAATAAAATTGGGGCTTGGGGGAATCCCTGGCGTGGGCGTTTTGTATCATCAGATGCTCTTCCCATAAATCTATCTCTGTATTTTGGCTTTTTAAAATAAAATCTCCTAGCCATGGGTGACCAGGGCTTCTGATGTTCAGCTGTGGAAGGACAGTTCACCCGCGGTCTAGTTTCTCGCTTGAATTTAAAATCCCAGAAGACCTGTTGTTTGGAAACGTTCTGTTGACCAGAGATGTTTTCTGATTCCCATGTGTTAGTTTTGTTTTGGTGGGGATGTGTGTAACACTTTATAAAGCCCTAGCACAAAAGCGATGTAGGTAGCAACAAAAGCAATCCCTTGCATGTCAAAGATACAACCTTGACCTGGAAGAGCTGTGTGGATACGAGGGAAATGAATCTCCCCGCTGCTTCTTGAGCAGAAATGGCTAAAGCGTGAGTGAGTGTTCTGTGCTGGGAGTAGTGACCACTTTTGGCTGGGCTGAGTCCTCTGAACAAAGTCCTCTGTATATTCCATTTAATTCACGGTCGATTTTTGGTAGCTTGACCACCGCTCAGGCTGTGTGCCTTCCTCCTGCTGCTGAAGATTGCTCCTGTGAAGCCAACAAAGGTTAAAAACACCTCAACCTCAGTGGAGGCAGCAAGATGTTGTACCAGGTTGCAAGGGTATTATGCAACCTCTGACGTCTTCTGAAGGAGAGAACTTACTGTTTTCTTAGCCACATTCTAAGTTTTCAATTAGCATCAGATCTGAATGAATAGTGAAGAGGAAAAAAATCTATTTGGGTGGTGGGGTTGAGGGGGACTGGTGTCTTTCAAAAACCGCTGTATTGCTAAATTATATTCTTGTTCTAATTTGCTGAGTCAGTGATCTGGAAAAAGGGAGAGGGGAAAAAAAAAGTTCATTTCTTCTGAAGAGTCCTAAAGCAGGTCAATTGATTCCACAGCTCACATTAGGTTGAAGAGGGTTTTCTTCCTGCAATATGAATTATATGGAAGTTAAATTGCATGGGAAGCCCTTTGAAAGCTCACCCATTTGATTTGTTTCCTGTTCTACGGCTGACTGGGAAATCGGACTTTTAATTTATGATTTGGGGCCTCTGAGTGGACGAGTCACTTTCTTTTCCGAGTGAATTTGGAATAACGCATAGATGTAGGATCGGTGACTCAACAGGAATTCCAGATGTGGTTAGGCGCATAGGCAGAAATGGATTGATAGCTGTCATTAGCTCTAAAGTTTCAGGTAAGATTCCATCCTTTGGAGAACTAAGGAACTTAGAGTCACCAAAATAGGGCAAAACCTCAAATGCTGTACATTTATGGCCACTCTTTCCATGACGTCGCCCCAGAAACTGCATTCTCATTCACACTGCTCACCTAGTTTGCAGTCCATGCGTGTAGGTAGGTGAAGACAGGGTGGCTGACTGTGAGCTGTGCCAGTGGGAGATGCAGTTCTCATGCTCTTTAAGGCGATCCAGTGTATTCTTCCACGCACTGGAGCCTGGTGGAGCTGAGGGCTGTGGACACTACAGATCTCAGCCTCTTCTGAAACTTTCATTATTTATCTCTTTCCTGATGAAAATATCCTCCTCTTAGATTTTGTCATCTCCATAAAGTCAGACAAATTTGGGAAGTCACCTGTGTTTTGCCACAATTTATTGGTGATTAAATCTTCCCCAACTTCAGCTGTCACCGTTGGCCAAAGCACTGCAACAAATTCACACAACATCACTGTGTCCTGCTCAGTTTCTTGGCTCGATAGCACCCCCTGGAGGTGGTCATGACTCCTGTTTTGAGAGCAGAGGCATTGCTGATGGTCTCTGTGCCCCAACAGCTGTTTCTCCATTGCTGGTGATGGCTAGACAAGGATGTGTTGTCCCGATGTTATTCTTGTGTGTCCCAATGTTGTTATTCAAAAATCTCTCAAGAGCCACACTTCCTCCCTTTCTGATCTGGCTGGGGAAACACTGGAGAACATACTCACATATGCTCATTTGAACAAACTCTGTGAATCCAGTTCAACGGCATCCATAACATTCTCTTTTAATTTTTGGTGACCTTTGGGCACTTCCGCCTTGTACAAGAATGTGTGTGGAAGTTTCAGGTCTCTTGTGAATACGAGTGCAAATATGTGGCCATCTTGAAATCTCTTTGAGTCGCCTCTCCTGTTGTACAAAAGGTTCTGTTATCCAATCAGGGAACAGAAACAAGACCATGTGACCTAGATGACCATTCACACATGCCAAAGGGCAAATAGAGAGAGGGAGTGAAGGGTTAGAGATCAGCCCATTGCCTGGGATATGTTCGTTCATGGTAGTGTTCAAACAGCTCTGAATAACAACCAATTGTAAAAAGCCTCCAGCTCAATGCCTGGTGCACACAGGTCTGATTCACTGCGACCTGAAGTGAGTTGGGCTCTGCCCAGGCACTGGCTTGCTCAATAGATGAGTCTAAGCACTTACATGACTCATTCATCATCTTCCTTCTTTATTCAGAGCCCCATCCTGAGAGGGGTTGAGTACGTACTTAGCACACACAACTACTGTGGGGAGTCAGGGGTGCTTGGCACCTCTCCAGATTGGGTCTCTTATAACCTTTCCAGACTCATCTTTGACCTGGAACTTCTTAATTTTCCTGATCTTTCTAGCACCTGTATTCCTCCAAACAAAGCCCTGAATTGGCCTTTCAGATCGGCACACCTGGCCCCCGGTTCAGTATGATCAGCTGAGCTGCTCCAAACATTATGTTCCGCAGAGCAGGCTGAATGCTGGAGGTGAGAGAGACCCCTGGGATCTTGGCACTTTTAGGTGCCTCTCCTGCCCATGTAGAAACCTGGGCCTGCTGTGCACTGGGAGTGTGTCCATGTACCACGGGTCAGCATGGCTGTGCACTGCCAGGCTTCAATTTGGGCAGGCAGCCCCTCAGTCCAGAGCCCTTAGGAACGAGGCAATGCAGGGCATGGGCAGAATGTTTAAAGACGTATCTTCACTCCATGCCATCTTTGGCCCCCGTGACTCCTCTTGTTTGCACTGGTGTCCCCAGCAGCATAAGGCCCGTGTGGGGTGTCAGTGAAAATCAGTCCCTCGGGAGGGTGGGGGGAGGCATGCACCTCCTGAGCTATCTGTAGAGCTGGCTTTTGGGATCCTGGTAAGCTCATGGCCCAGGCTTCAGAACCACATTGGTCCCCTGTTTTGTGAGATGACTTTAATTCAGAGGGTCACCAGCTGTCTGAACGTGCTGGTGGGGGCTGTGCTAGCTCTGCTGAACAGAGAGCAGCAGGTCCAAACCCAGGGAAAGACCTGCCATGCCCATTTTGCCTGGCCACCAAGTGGTGGGATGGAGGGCAGTAGCCATCCCTAGCCATAGGAAGAGAGAGTAGGTAAAGGAAAGCGTTTGGGGAAGGAGGGGAGAAAGACGGAGACTAACGTCCTGGAGAGCCCCCAGATCCTAGTGCCAGGCTTGGCTGTCTGCTGCTTTTCGTAAACCCAGCCATGCAGTGATTCTGGGCTGCAGAGCACGAGGCCTGGGTTTGATCCCACAGCCCTGTCTCTTGCCCTCTAGGCTGATAGGGACTGGGAGCGATAGGATTGCTCAGCTCCTAGTGGGTGGAACAACTTCAAGCCACTTGGCACAACCCCTGTGGCTGAGGCAGGGAAGGCATTAATGGGCTCCAGTCCCCGCTAGCCTGCCCTGGTCAAGGAAGGTTACGGTGGGGTAAGGCCCTGGTGGTTGAGGTGGGGAGAGGAGAGAGAAGCTTTTCCAGGAGAACTCCCTCCCGATAGCCAGCGAAAGGAGCAAAGCTGTGAATAAAAATATTACATTCAGTCTTTACGGTGGCATAAAATAAACTCCATCTCAGCATCGCCATTACCCTCCCTCTGCACGTCAGACTGCCTGAGGGACGGGGAGCCGCTAGGCCATGTTGGAGGAAGAATGAAAGGGCGGGAAAGCTCCTTGCAGCTGCACCCTGGCCTCCCATACATCGTGAATGAGGAACGAGGAAGTACCAGCCTCTGCGCATGGCCAGTACTTTGGGCTCTTCCCAGGTGAGGGCACCTCTCTTGGCTTGACATGGTTGTACCGTGGTTTTGTGGCCACCCCATGTGCGGTGTAGAGTGAGCTGTCGATCACGGGGGGGTGAGGAGCAGAGTGCGCGCCCAGCATGGCTGTCTGTCACCTAAAATAACCCCTCCCTGTCTGTTCAGTGACTCTGTTATCAACAGCCACGTTGGAATGGTCTTGGCCAACGCTTCCAAAGAGGGTTGCTGCTCTTGCAGTTCGAGCCATAGCATGGGCAGGACCATAGACAGCAGGTGCCGGGCTCCTCTGATGCCATCTGAACATAAGATTGTAACATAAGATCAGCCACACTGGGTCAGACCAATGGACCATCTAGCCCAGTGTTGTGTCTTCTGACAGTGGCCAGTGCCAAGTGCTTCAAAGGGAATGAATGAAAGGTCTTTTGCAAAAGATGTCTCTTCTTGAACTCCCGGCTGGGGCCCAGGGCTAGCCCTGCTCCCAAGGCAGCGCTTGCTCCTGGCACTGCTGACCAGATATGTCGCTAGCACAAAAGCATCTTTTCCCGATTGCTCTTTTGCCTCCTCCAGTGATTTGATTGCAAATTGCAGAAATTGTTGAGAAACAATGATTGTGCCGTGGTGCTCACTCAGCCCCCAAGATAAATTTGCCCAGGAAATCAGATGTGTTCTATGAGCAGGCAGGACCGGCTTATCGTCTTGTGAGCAAGCCAAAGCAGCTTGCTGTGGGCCCGACCCTGCATGGTGCTGCGCACCTTCCCCTCCCATTGCCCGAGACCTGTCTCTGTTTTACGCAGTCCCCATGTGGATGGGCCTGCTCCTGAAAACACTGTAGTCGTCATCACTGTCTATGCCATAGATAGATCCCACCAATCCAACATGCAGATGGGCACAGCACATCTACACAGCAGCATCAGGAACATGTTAACTGGGTTGGCCTGACCACAGCATACCATGTTATCCAGCCACAGTTGCACCAGTGGATTGTGGGACAATCTGGGCAACAATCTTATAGGTCCTCAGCTGCTAGGGCCAGAGCAGGACATTGTGGGGGGTTTCACGTGGGATCCCCTTGGACACAGGGAAGTGGAACTCACTAACCATTTGTGGGCACAGCAGAGGAACCACTCTAGGTCCCAGGTAGTGCCTGGCAGTTGTGCTACTGCCCTTCTTGTGAGCATGGTCAGAACGCAGCACACCCACATGGCTAGGCGTCATGCTCTCACCACGAGTAATCTTATGGCCTGGGTGCAAACTCACAGAACATCTGTGATTCTGATAGGCCCCTCAGAGCTTCCATACTTCCTGGGTTCAGCTGCCGGCAGGCCCCTGCTCTGCCTTGGCAATACCATTGCCTTCCTCTCTGGCAGGTGGTATTTCTGTCCTATATTGTGCAGCCATTTGAGTGTTTACATTTGGATGGAGCTTGAGAAGAAGAAAACCCCCATCCCCAAAGCGGGGTGAGTTGTGGATAGAGGAAAATGCTCGGTCCTTCCTCTCGAGGCAACTTTGAAAATCCCTGGTGGCACCTGAGCCTCAAGTTGGCATTTGTCCAGGCTCTAGGACATAAATCCAGTCCCTGAAGGGCTCCTGTGCATGGGCAAATCCTTCAGTTCTGGTTTGTCTGTCCTTGTATGGCAGGGAAGACGGTGCTGCTGAGCTGGCCTCTGGCAGGGTGCAGATTTCCTTCCGAAGCTGGCAAGAGGGGAGCCAAACCCCGAGGTCCACATCTACAGAGGAGATAAAACAACCCAAAGTGACTTTGCCCATACAAACATTTGCACACACAAGTGTTTGGGCTAAAAGGTGTGCGAGTTTTGCACACACCAGAAGTTAGTTGCACAAAAATGGACACTGTGCTGAGGCCCCTATGAACATGCAGCCCTGAGTGCCTGCAGCTTCCGTGCCAGGACTGCTCATCATCAGCTGATGCTTTGGCATTCCCCATCGTGCTGACTTGCTGCTGCTGTAAGTGGTCTCCCACCAACACCAGTGCCTGGAAAGACCTGGGCAAAGGACACTGGTTCTCAAGAGACTGCACCAGCCTCTTCCCTGAGCCTCCTCCATCAGTTTGCCTTTTTGTGCTGGACTGTTGAAGTGCTTTTCTTAGCATCCATCTTCTCCAACAGGAGATTAGTGGAGTCAGGGAAGCGTGCATGGACAGGCAGCTACCTGATTGAGGGTTTATGGCAACATAGGAATTGCCCTGCTCGATAAGCCTATTGGTCCATCTAATCCAATATCCAGCCCCTGGCAATAGTTCCTATCTGATGCTTCAGAGGAAGGGGGGAAACCCCAGCTGCTGCCCCGGGGACATCCCACTTAGATATGATCAGGAGCCAATGTTTCCTGACACCTGTCCTGATTCTTCCTTACCTGCAGGGACGGAAGCAGCATTCGTGCCATGTCAGGGTGGCCATAGAGTATTTTGTGGTACATGTCAGGCCCCGCCGGGTTTCCGATAAACACTTTTCTGGAAAAATACCACGGCTTCCTCCTGGGCAAAAAAAGAGAGTGCAGGAGTGGAGGGAGGGGGGCTTTTTGCAGGGCAGGTCGTTCTCCCCCCCTCCCCTTTGTCAAGCCTTGCCAGAGGCTGGATGTGTTTGCGCCAGTGGAACCAGTTTGGGGTGAAGATGGTTGTTCCTCACTAGCCCATCCTGTCCTCATCCACTTGGATGCTGCTGCAGCACTTCATAGTTGTCCTGGGGGAACCAGCCGTTCCCCATCAGTAGCCTCAGCCAGCTTGGCTATGCAGGAACGGAAGGAGAGGGATTTAACTGGTACATTTGGCTCCTGCATTACATCTCCACCAGCTCAGAATCCCTGCACTGCCCCTGGGGAGTCCTACATGCTAGCAAGTTTCATCTGGCATTGGTAAGTTTCCTTTCTTGCTGCCTTTATAGCAGGTAGTGCCTAGGATAAGCCTCCTGCCACTCTTGAGTAGGAGATCTCCCTCAGAATCCAGGCTGGAAGACCTGTAATCCCCGGTGAACACTCCTCTGTCTTGCTGTGTATCATTCACCAGTGGGTCCTCAGCACAATGTGAGCTTTGAAAATCTTTCATAGTTCAGTTCCCTTAGCTAATGCTGACTCTCTGACAGTCTCTTCTTTAAAGGGTGCAACTCAAAACTGGTCTCTTCTGATGTCTGTTAGTTCTCCCCATGTGCTGTGATACGGTGGGATCTCAGAAGGGTCAAGCCAGGTCTGAACTTGGAAGCAAAACCCAAGGATCAGCAGGTGATAGTTCAGGATACCCCGTGTGCAGCGCTCTTCCCTGAACATTGCTAGTGCTGCCATTCAGAGGTGATGTAAACCAGAGGACTTGACCGTTTGTGGCTGCTTAAAGATTCCATGGTGCGTTCTGCAAGAACCGGGGTATTGGCTCCAGTGTCCTAGGTCGGATAATTAATTTCTGCCAGCTGACATGCCTTTTGCAGTTTGAAATTAATAAGAGCATAAGAACAACCATATTGGGTCAGACCAGTGGTCCCTCTAGCCCAGTATCCTGTCTTCCGACAGCGGCCAGAGCCAGGTGCTTCAGAGGAAATGAACGGAACAGGAAATCATCAAATGATCCATCCCCTGTCGTCCACTCCCTACTTCTGGCACTCAGAGGCTAGGGATGCTCAGAGCGTGGGGTTGCCTCCCCGACCATCTTGGCTAGTAGCCATTGATGGAACTGTCTCCTGAATTTATCTAATTATTTTTTAATCCCAGTTATAATTTTGGTCTTCATAACATCCCCTGGCTAGGAGTTCCACAAGTTCACTGTGTGCTGTGTGAAGACATTCCTCCTCTCTTTCCCATCAAACCCCGTACTAAGTACTGGAACGGTACTATACACTAGCTGCATTCCCCGGACACTACATAAATGCAAGGGACTGCGGTGTAAAGCTGAGCTCTCGATAAGTTTGTCCTTTTAAGTGATTGGGTTTAATAAAGGTCATGTGGTTCAGAGGGTAAGGTCTCCGATTGGCAGATGACATAGTTCTAGTCTTGACTCTGTTGCTTATCTTGGGCAAGTCCCAGCTTTCTCTGTGCTGCCATCTCTCCATCTGTAACATGGGTGATAATGCTTGTGAGCTCTTTGGTAAAGCGTGTTACCATTGAACAGAAAACACTAGGTATTATCATTTAAATGTGGATGCATGCGCCATGATTCAATGTGCGTGTTGTTTGACAGGTGCCCAGAAAGGCCTGTTTGCATTGCTCATTTCTGCCATCTTGGGCTCTGTCCCTCGTTTTCTAATTTGCTGATTTCCCAAAGTGCTCCAGCCTAGCCTGGTTTTGAATGGCCTGAAATGAAGGGGAGGTTTGGGGCAGGCACAGCAATCAGCATGAGGCTAGGGTAGCTTTGTAAAGGAAAGTTACCTTGCCGTGCCAGCTGCACTGGGAAGGCTGGCCTGGCTTTTCTGTATCCGACTCAGTGGAAGCCGGACATTGTAATCTACATCAGACACAGGGGAAGTAGGAGCTTGTTCCATTGTGTCTGGAACTGTAAGTGGACGGCTGGAACAATCACAGAGCTGTTTTTCCAGATGCCCTTTCAGAGCAAGCATTCTCTGTAGCTCCTTCCCTCCCCCCGGTCTGTTGAGTGAAACCCTTCTAAGATGAGCCCTCGTGGGTGGAGGAGATATCCTTTTCCCAGGCAGACACGCTTCCTTTCTTCATATTAAAAACCGATGTCGCAGCGCCAGGTCAGGCAGTTCTCAGGCACGGTGAGTTTGTTGGGTCTCAGCTTGGTGCCGAGCGGTCCTTTTGTCCATATCACAACCGTAACCTTGTGGCTTCACCCAGCGGGAAACGAGGGTTGAGGTGCGACCTGCACTGAAAGCCAAATAACCGTTCTGCCTCTGGTTGAAAACAAACCTCCCTTTCTGTCACTGAAGATGTGTGTGGTAGCCAGGCAGAGCTGTTGAGAGTGACTGCCCGGTGAAATGCTGTTCATTTGAAACGAGAACGCTAATTAGTAGATGTCACCTGAATCTCACTTTGTAAGGAACTGTTTAAAAGATGCAGCAGAGATGCGGGGTTTGGAGAACATGATCCAAGGTATTAGCTTCAGTTACTAGCCCAGCTGATTGTTATGAAATCTGTGTGCGGATGTGATGGAGCAGACTTAGGCCAACTCTTTCTTTTCCTGCCTTTGAAATGCATCATTTTTTTATTAAAGCGCCTACAGGCTGAGTCCGCACTAGGGGATTTCCCTGTGGTGGAGGACGGCAGCAGCTGACCACAGCTTCGCTGAGAGCACAGACAGGACCTGTGCTCCAGAAGCGGGAGCTGAACCTGGCTCTGAGCAGGACTGGCAGTGCCCGCTGAGTTTCCCAGGCTAGAGGAGGCTAAGGAGAACTTTCCACAAAGGCCTCTGGGCCAGCATGCTCACCAGTTACTAATGTGCAAACACAAGCCCAAATTCTGCGGTGTGCTGAGCCTTTCTCAGTGGGCCCAATCCTGAAGCCCTCACTTCTTGCACACTCAAGCAGACTTCTCCCTGAAGTGAATGGGAGTTTGCCTGAGCAAGGCTGGATCCTGTTCCTTGGGGGCCAAATTTTCAAAGCTGGGGGGCCTAAAGTTAGGTTCCTTAGAGCCATATTCAAGACTATCTAGGAACAACCTGTTTTTCAGAGGTGCTGAGCACCTGCAGCGCCCATTGATTTCAATAGGATTTGATGGGTGCTCAGCACCTTTGGGAATCTTGTCATTTGGATTTAGGAGCTTGACATTAGGCAGCTGGGTTTGAAAGTTTTGGCTCAGGATTTGGCCTACTGGTTGTCAGGGGTGGTGAGCTCCATTCCAGATCGTGCCTGGGAGCTGCAGGGTACGTCAGGCAGCCGCCAGCCTTCCAGGACAGTGGGAGTGACTTAGTTAGTGACGGCAGAGCTCCCTGCACCCTGGTACAGTGTAGCACTCAGGGCCCCTTAGCAGTTGCTGACTCCCTTTGTGCCCTAATCAGCAGTCAGACAATGGGATGGTTGAGGGAGAAGTGGCTAGCCTGAAACAGGAGGAATTGTGCATTGTGTTTCCAAAGGCTTGTGTTCCAAAGGGGGGAGTGGGTTGATCCCCTACATTAAGCTACTCCCTCCCTCCTCGCATTACAAAGCAGATATTTTGTCTCCCATCCAATACAGATTTTCCTCTTTTGTGTGGACTTTTCTTTCTCTTTTTTCCCCCCACCAAAGGCTGCAACTGCTAAAAGGCGTAAGTCTCCCCCGCAGGACAAGTCCAGCTGTATAGTAACAGAACCCCAAAGACACTGAAATGTGAGTGCAAAGCGTGCCCCAGCAGGGAGGGCAGTGCACTCCAGACAAAATTTGCATGTTGTCATATGTTGCTTTTACTTAGCTGCTGCCTTTAATCAACTTACCAGTTGATTGTATTAGCATTACTGCCGGCTAATACCTCTTTGACAAGGTCCCTAGTATAAACATGGTGCTTCTTGGGGACACCTCCCCCCCCCCCCCGCCTAACAACCTGTCCGCAGGGCCAGATTTTGCAAACCCATCCTCATTTGGGCTTAAGCGGGACCTTGGGCTGGGATTTCATCCTTGAGGAGTAATGGGACTGATTTCACGAGGAAAGATTTCTGTGACCGGCCCCAGGGTTATGTGCAGAGCAGACATATTTAGTAGCAGTTGTGTTTCCCACATGCACCTGACTCTTAACGTGTCCCTGTTTTCTTTTCTCTTTCTTTCCAGAAGGTGATGCTTCCTACAGGAGCTGCATTCAGATGGTTTCAGTAGGAATGAGAATTCCAAAGCTCTGTCATCCAAGTGCAATGTCACTGCTTGCTTGTGTTGTCTCAGGCAAGGAATTTTTTGGCTGAAATGAATGGATGCACCTGTGTCTCTTTAGAACCAAAAATATTTTCTCGCAGATTTCATTCCTGTTTTTATATATATATTTTTTTTGCGTTTGTTTTAACATCTTCAAGTCCTAGTAAAACATTTAACTGCTTTTCAAATAATAATAATAAAAAAATGGATCTGTAAAGTACCAAGACTTAATAGACAGAGTATGGACAATCAGTTTCTTTCTGTGTTTTGGTGTTGATGTTGTTTATGTGTGGAAGATGCAGTTCTTGTGTAGAGAATGTAAATTTACAGTAACCTTTTAAAATCTAGTTACTAATAAGCACTACTGTAATTTAGCACAGTTGTTTAATTACACCCTCATTTATACTTTTTATTTGATTATTTCCCATCATAAAATAGAGTGGATAGTTTCTAGAATGCCTCAACTTCATGTTTATAAATGAGAATATGTTTAAAACGATGTAGTATCCCTTTTCCTAACCATTCACATATGTAAGTTTAACCAGCAAGAAGCTTGGTATTAAAGATGAAAGAAAAATTGCTGCAAAATGGGCAGTCTTGGAAAAAAAATCATTGTTAGTTTATTAATATAGAACAAGAAATACTGCATACAGGGAAAACAAGATCCTAATTGCAATGGTTTACTTATAGAAATCATTTTTATAAACTTACTGAAGTTAAAAGAAAAATAAAAAAAATTGCAGGACCTGTGCTGAAGCAGTTCTGAAAGCTAATATTTCTCTTATGTTCAAATCCCCGTTTCTCCAGCTCTCTCTACATCAGTAAATTGAAATGCTGTTTGTAATGTTTTAGCGATCCAGGCTGTTTTGTGAATAAAATGAATGCATGTTTTGTGTCATGATTTACATCTCGTTTTTTTCTGTCCATTTCTGTTGCACGCAGTTGTGGAAAAAAAAAAGCATAAAAAAATGTCCCTTTTGAATATGTCACTTCTTGTGTCATGGCATTTTCCTAAGTTTGCCTTTCTTGGCATTCAGGGTTTGGGGTGTATTTTTTAGTTTTTTTGTTTTGCTTTTGTTTTTTATCAGCAGATTAAAAAATAAATGAGTGAATTGTAAATGTTTGCCAGTGCAAATGGAGCAATCAATCATTTTTTCCCTAAGGTTGCATATGTTACATTTTTAACTGGTTAGCTGAATAGCACATGTTCTGCAAAATACATACTGTGTTAAATCTGGGTTTGTTACAATATACTTAGGAGTCTAAACTAAACTGTGCTAGGCTTGATCACTAGAATTTTCATTACAGGTAGCATGTGGACAACCAAACTACAGACTCCTTGGAAACTGACATAGGGTTGTTGGTAGTGGTGAGTTTGTTGGGGAATTGCCAACTTGTATCAGGTGATGGAATCAGCACTACAGTCCCTTGTGTAAATTGAGGCCAAATCTGATTGGAAGTGATGGGTGTTATTTTCAGAAGCATTCAGTGTTTGCCTAGAATTCGCCTCCCACTAGGTAACCATTGGCCACAATGGGAGCAGAGATGTGTCAACACTGATTGTGTTGACAGCCCCATCTTCATGGACATATTGTAACATGTGAATGGTGCATTTCTGAAAGAGGAATCAAACGAAATAAATGGTGTCCAACCCATGAGCTTTCTTGTTTTTGCCTTTGGCCCTTTCCCACCCTGCTTGGGTCCAAAGCAACACGAGGAGCAGGACTATAACGCTGTTTCTTGGATCCCTTATCACAGATCTGCAGACTTGGCAATGTATGCTGGGGACCTGATCCAGCTCCCAGTGAAGTCAATGGGAAGGCGGTCCTTGACTCCACTGGGAGTGAGATCTGGCCATAGCAGTATTGTGCCGATATTTTTTTTCTTTCTTCCTTCCTAACAAACAGCTGCACCAAGGTCTCTCCTCCTTGCCATTGCAGTTTGCAAGGTCCAGACATTCACAGCTATTTGCTGCAGGAGCAGTTCCCAACCCAGCCCACCCATAAGTACTCAGGCATTTCCAATGGTGCCCAACAGATTAGGGTCCCGAGCCCCTGAAGCCATGGCAGGAAACATAATGGGCTACAAGTCTGAATGCCACCACTTGTTCAATCTCACCGTATTTAATCATATGAGTCGTTTGGTTAAAAACGATCTCCCTTACTGGGAATATTTGAGCAGCTAGACCTGCCTAGAGTTTTACCATATAGTACATGCCATTTGTTTTTGTAAAACAATGCAATCATGCTACAGATAACTGTATTTAGACTGGTTCTGTCAAGACAAGGATAAAATGGATGCTTAGAAACAGGAACTCTTTTTTAGTGAGTAAGTTTAGATAGCTGAATGTTCAATAAAACAAATTTACTCTGCGCTTGTGAAGGGGTGAGTCTGTTTTGGGGATAATTAACAAGTGTGTGCAGCTTGCAGCCTGGGTCACTCGCTAGATCATGTGGAGGGTGGACGCAGTAGGAGCTAAGGACAGCCAACCTTGGGGTGTGGCCTACGCTACTTCACCCCATGAGTAGCGCTGCGAGTCACTATGCCCAACATACCTCTCTGAGCCCAGATTCGCTCCCTGTGTCTCCGTGCTCCAGGCTGCATGGGGGCGGGACAGTGTTGTAATTTGTCACTGGCTGATACCAGCAGCAAATTATATCCCTCTTCTTCCCATGTGCCAGCTCAGCTGGCCAGTATGGTTGTCAGGGGTGGGGCCAAGGCTCTCTGCATTCCCCACCCCCTCCTCAGACACCTGCTCCAGAGAGCAGGGGCTAAGCCATCATGCAACGTCCTCTCTGTGCATTGGGGAATGGAGCTCAAAATGCTCTGATCCCTTATGAGGTCATGCAATGCCTGCTCACCTTCCAATGCCCCAGCCCGAGTTCTGGCTAGCAAGTGCAGATGTGTGAGGGGTCTCTTACTCCCCCTTGCTCCCTTGCATGAGTGTGTGGTCTAAGCCACAACTGAGCCCTAAGCATGTATGCAGTTGAGAGTGTTTACAGACTCCTGGTGGATTTGGCCAGGGCTCCAACATTCACAAATTGCTAAATGTCCACTCAGTGAAGGAGACGAGGTGGGTGATATAACACCTTTTACTGGCCCAGCTTCTCTTGGTGGAAAGTACAAGCTTTCAAGATACACAGAGCTCTTCTCCAGGTCTGGGGAAGGGCCTTTCCCAGACCTGGAGAAGAGCTTTGTGTAGCGCGAAAGCTTGTCTCTTCCAGTAACAGAAGTTGGTCCAATCAAAGCTACTACCTCACCCACTTTGTCTCTCTCGTAGCCTGGGACCAACACGGCTCCACCACTGAAAACAGTGACAGGTGATTTGCTTGCATCCTTCTCTAGCCATTTCAGACAGGTTACAGAGAGAGGAACTGTGGGCCAACCATTGATCATTAGAAGACCTAGGCGTACCAATATATCGGATTGTGCTGCAGCTGGCCAAGGGATTGGGAGTCAGGGGCTTTGGGCTCTCTTCCTGTCTCTTCCCAAGGACTCCTTGGGCAAGGCCTCAGACTCTTGGGACAGAGTGGTCATAAGTACTACCCTGCCACTCATGGCATTGGGAGGCTATGGTCATGATGATTTGTGAACCACCTTGAGGTCCTCAGGTGGGAGCTGCTACAGAAGTGCAACACGTTAGCAGGGTTAGGGCAAGCCCTTGTGCAGAATATATCAGCATCGTCGCTGGTTGGGTTATGACTTATTAATTGTATGCCAGTAGCACTTGGGAACTCAATCAGATCCGAGCCCTATTGTGCCAGGTGCTGTACAAGCACAGAGCTAGACACAGTCCTACCACAAGGAGCCTCCAGCCCAGTGGGCGGCATGGGGAGAGAAATTACGCTTCTCAACTAGCCAGATCCTTTTGGGGAAAACAGCTGGGAGTCTCTTCCACCCTGGATAGCTCAGTGCCTGATGTGTGGCAGCCATTAAAACAGTCTAACAAGGTAGCTTGTAAAAAAGGGATAGACAGGCACATGGACCTCAGCATGCCATGAACCAAGTCACTGGTACCAGGCTTCCAGTATTCTGTGCAAGTGTATCACAGGGACTTGGGTAAGACAAGCCATTGCAAAAGCATATTAGTCCAGAGCTGAGCTTGCCAGAGCCATGATAAAGGTACAGTGGCTGCTGTTCACCTTGACATGGCCTGTGAGGACACAGCGGCACATGCTGGGAGTCCATGAGCAGAGCGTCATTACCTCGCCGCTAACCAGCGTGCCACACATGGAGCAGGAGTAGCTGGCTGCACTTGGCATAACAGGTCGGGGTTAGCTGGGCATTGCTTGTCAGGTTGCAATTGACCAGAAGGGCAAACAGGAGATGCCATAGCAGAGCAGCACCCTGGGCCATGTAGGCTGGTATCCAGTACTCAGCAGCGGCTGCTATTTGATATTTACATAGAAGGCAACCGCCTCCCCACACCCATCCCCCCCAAACCCATGAATCAATGCTATAAACCTGACCACAGATGAATTGGGGGGAACATTTTACCCCCACACAATCCCTTCCATCTCTTAGCTTCTCCATACACCCTGGCACCGGGGCCCTCATATAGCAATCTTCTGAGCTCGTACAGCTGCAAGTCTTAGCCATGCTCAGCAAATTAGCCAGCCTTTCTCTTTAAATATAGACCTGCTAAGCCTTAGTCTGAGCTCAGTGAAACTGGAGTTACCACAGGAGTAACGCCACTGGCACCAGCTGAGCCGTAGCAGTGCCAAACGGGTTTGAGCGAGAGCAGGATAACCCCCCCTCTCCTCACGCCCCCGTGTGTCAGAGCTGCACACAGGCCAATTAGGCCTTTGCTCCCTGGACTGTGCCAGTCACCGGGTGCACGGAAGGGGCTGGCGAGGTCCCTTCCAGAGCACAAAGTCTGCACGTGCCTGAGGCTTGCTGAGGCACAGGGCAAAACAGGGCCGCCTGTTATAACCCATACTGTGAGCGGCATGTGGAAGAGACTGGAGTGTTCTCTGCCTGAGCCTTAGAGGCAAACCAGGTGTGTAAGGCCAAGGTGTATTAGAGAGGCGCCTGCGTGCTGGAAAGCAGCGTCAGTATGAACATGCTCGGCTGTGTACAGCCTCCTTAATGAACGCCCCGCATGATCATGGAAGGGTTTCCTCCTCGTGCGCTGTGTGAGGCTGTAGTGACGTACCGGCCTTTGGGCAGTTGCAGCATTGGGTGCAGGTGAAAGCTCCAGCTCAGACAGAGCCACTGGCAATACCAGCGGGGGAGGGGGGGCAGGTATTATAAACACAGATTGACTGGTGTCTCCACGCACTGTGTATGCTGTTGTTTTACAGGGGTGAGAGCTGAGGCAGAATGTGGGAGAGAAATCGGGCTGAGCTGACAGCAGGCGGAGGGACTAAGAAGCGTTTGACATTGCTAGTACAGTAGTACCTGCTGGTGACAACTAAGTGAAGGCCGATTGTTCTAGGTGCTCTACAAACATGTGGTAAGAGACAGGCCTGCCCTGCAGAATGTACAGTCTAAATAGCCAGGACAGATGTGAGCCCTGACAAGGAGCAGGGACGTGACTTGCCCAAGATCAAACTGCAAGTCAATGGGTGAACCAGACTCAGCACACAGCAATCCTTCTCCCCCCCTCTCAGTATGCACCACCACACTGCATTGCTTCCCTGTGTAACCCCTTCCCTTCCAGGAGCACAAAGCCCCACACACTCACTGGTTTAGCCTGCGCCTTACAACCCTGGGGAGTAGCTAAGGGACCTAGCCCCTTTTTGCAGGTGAGGGTCACACAGCAAGGCAGCCACAGAGCCAGGGTTACACCCCAAGGCTGCAAGCACCCAGCCCTATGATCTGACCACTAGCACACACTGCCTTGGCTTGGTGCAGTGAGGTGAAATAGAAAGGCTGTTTCAGAAAGTACAATGGAGGTTTGTGGAGAGGTTCTGGGAGTGGCTGGAAAGCAAGCCAGCGCTAGCTAAGTGGGGAAAGGCATGAGCAGAGCCCGGTGCAGGCGCTGGGCCATTTATTCTAATTGTTATAAATGGCGGGCAGTTCTGAGCTGCATGGCCCAGAGCCTCAAAGGTATTTAGGTGCCTAATTTGCATGGTTTTCAATGGGTGCCTAAATCCATTTGGGGAGCTGGGCCTAAATGACTGTCCGAGTATAAGTGATCTCCAGGCGACCGTCCCTCCTTGTAGCTTCTGGATGACCCCAAGCCCAACCCCACGGCTGATGGCTGTAGACTGAGTCCTGCCACAGAAATAAGCCCTAGGCTACCTGTACAAAGCTACAGACTCACTAGCCGAGCAGGTGGCAATGTTTGTAACTGAGCCATTGAGGGGTGCACCATGCCGCGTAATGCCCAGGGATGGAGAAAACCCACTGGGGCCATCTAGTTCAATAGCAGGATTGTTCCCTACTGACTGGCCATCAAACTCCTCTGCCCGCCCTTGGCCAGAGCTGGGGAGGCAGCCACTTGGTGAGAGCACGGCTCCACTTTGCGGGCTAAGGAGAGTCAAGACAAAATGGTAAAGTCAGGGGAGGAAAACTAGAGCACCCCCAAAAAAGTCATAACTACAAACCTAGACCCCTCCATGCTGCCCCCAAACCCCACATCAGGCCAAAGGCACCAATCCACTACGGCAGAGACATCGGAGCTGCCCAACTGGCTCAGCCCAATGGCTCAGGCACTCCGAGAGCTGAGCTACAATAGCGGCCTACATCAGATGCTGCAGAGGGATGGTCAGTCATGCCACAGCCTGCCCATGGAGCCAAATCATTGAGCTCAATGAGACCACTGTAAATGCAGAGTCAGTCAAGAGTGTTACTCTGGATTTGCGTGCATGTGACTGATGTTGGACGCGGAGGCCCCGGGGCACTCTGCGGTGCGCCCTTTAGACCCTGGCAGAGCTAATATTCATGGGGCACGCATTGCTAAAACACACGTGTGGCTAGAGGAGTGCCCAGCAGTGAAGCCCAGGTGTGTGCTCGGGCTGCACCCAGCACATTCAGCCTTGGAAGCCATGTCGGGGCAGCTTCAGAGGGAGACGATGATTGAGAGTCACGGGGCAGGGGAGGGACGTGCTGCCGAGTGGATTATGGGCCTCTCTCCCTTTCCCGGTCTCCCACGGCCCCTGTGAGAGGCAGCTGGCACAGGCCAGGCCCTGCAGATGGTGCAGCAGCAGTGTACGGATCTGGCTACCATACAGGTGTTTGATTTTTGGAGCTGCTAGCTAGCCAGCTTGGGGGGGGAGGGGGAGGGAATCAACCCACAGTTGAGCGAGTGAGTAGTCCATGCCCACTGGCATTAATTATAATGATCATTCTCTTCCCTGATGCATTCCGGGCTGGAGCCAGGGACATGGCGCATGCTTTCTGGCCCGGCTTTTTGAGCTTCTTTCCCCCTCCCCCCCGGCATTGGAGACTCAGGGGAAGCCATTGGCTTGGCTGCAGCTCGACAGGCACAGGTGGTAGCACCAGCTGCATGTTCTCTCGTTCTTGTTGGCTCCACCACCGCTCTCGGTCCCTGTCGCAGCAAGAGAGATGGTCAGTGGGGCCCTCAGCGTGGCTCGAATAGCATCCCAGCTGCTTGGCTCCAGCTGGCGATTTCCAGAGCGTACCACAGAGGCAAATGCCTCTCCTATGCGGGAGCGTGCGTTTGGAGGCGTGCCTGCTCCTGTGTGCGCAGACATCAGGTTCCCACTGATCGGGCTCGGTTAAGAGCAAGAAAGAGCGGGCCAGGAAGGAGAAAAGCCCTGGAACACTTGCAGTCTAGAGAGATGCAGCAGGGCAGCACCTGAGTCAGGTACAGAACCCACAGCTGCTGGGTGCTAGGTTAGTGCCCTACCTCCTGGACTGCACTGCTTCTGCGGCATGTGATGGACGAATGGGCCATAGGTGACCCAGCCTTTCACCTCTAGTTCACATCCAGCCCTGCTGTGCCGTCTTATCACCCTCACCCTCCTGTATGTCACACACAGCTGCCGGGCCTGCCCGCGCCAAGGACCGGATGCCCTTTAGCCCTTAGCCATAGAGCTTGGCTGTCTTTGAGAAATCCAGGATTTGGGAGGAAGGGGACACAAGAACTAGGGGGTCACCCATTGAAATTAACAAGCAGCCGGCTTAAAACAAATAACAGGAAGTATTTCTTCACACAACGCACAGTCAACCTGTGGAACTCTTTGATAGAAGATGTTGTGAAGGCCAAGATTATAACAGGGTTAAAAAAAGAACTAGATAAATTCATGGAGGATAGGTCCATCAATGGCTATTAGCCAGGATGGGCAGGGATGGTGTCCCTAGACTCTGTTTGCCAGAACCTGGGAATGGGCGACCGGGGATAGATCACTTGATGATTCCCTGTTCTGTTCATTCCCTCTGGGGCACCTGGCATTGGCCACTGTCGGAAGACAGGATACTGGGCTAGATAGACCTTTGGTCTGACCCAGTATGGCCATTCTTATGTTGCATGATCATGGGGGCAGTGCCCAAATGGGAGCTTTCCATTCAGAGTTTGCTCTGCTGAGGACAACTGGGGAACGCTTCTGCCCTAGCTGGTGCTCTCTGGGCTGGCCTGGCTGCTGTCTCCATGAAAACAAGCAGCGTGGAAGGAGAACCTTGGGTGCAAGAAAATGAAGGGACAATGGCAGATGGGCTGGCAGCCTGAGGGGATCCCCAGCCAGGCTGAAGAGATGGGGTTTAGCTAGGGCTAAACAGGGGTTGGGCATGAGAAGGAAGTTAGGGCTGAGGCTCGTGGTTGGATGAAAGAAGCCTAAATCTGAGGCTGGGGAGATGGGACAGGTGGAGAAGGCAGAGAGGGACCTGGGGAGACTGTGAGTGGAAGAGTGAGAGGGACTGGCGAGTGAACCATGGAAAGTCTTTGGACCCTTCTCCTTTAGAAGTGGGGGGGGAGGATGGGGGGGGTGTAGAAGGGCAGGGGGAGAGCCTGCGCCCAGGAGAGGGTGGGAGGAAGGAAAATAAATTGATAAGGGCAATGAATTTGATAAGGATCAAAGGGCAGAAAAGGGTCACAGGCAACGGGGAAGAAAGGGCATCTGAAATGAACAGAACTGCTGGAGAAAGGAGCTAACAGGCAAGAGAAGAGCTGGGTGGGTGGGGTCCAGGCCCAGCCACAGGAGCTGTAGAGCTGCAGCAGCTAGAAAGGACACTGCAAGAACCACAACTGGAACAGGAGCTGCGGTCAGTGCTAAGAGATACCTGACCTCAGCCATGCTACCATGTATGGGCTGGCCAGGGTCCACTCACACCGTAAGGGACAGCAAAGCCCTCTGCTGCAAGACTCGCTGGGTGAAATCTCTGGCCTGAGCTATGCAGCAGGCCAGCCTAGCTGAGCACAGTGGTTCCTTCTGGCCTTGAGACTGTTAACATGCAGCGTATTAGTCCCATGAATCACTTTAAACCCCATTCCACAGAGTCTGGGGAGTGCAAGGTCATGTGACAGCCATTGGTTGAGAGGTGTATTTGGGACTTTTCCCCCCATGTTGTGTCTCCTGCTGGTTGATTGGGGCATTGAGGGGGTAGGAGAATCGCCTGGAGCTGCAGCAAGGTTAGGGCCTGGTTCCTCCCTGACACAGCCACTAGAGGATGACATAGCTTCACACACGTAGGCAAGAGTGCAGTTCAGTCTGGTACAGGGAGTGGTGAGCACTCACCTTTGCCAAGTTAGCAAAAGCTGTTCCAGGCTGACAGTACTGCATTAGCTGGCCTGCGTCCGGCTCTGAGTTGACAAGTATCCACAGCACACAAACACTCAGCTGGCTTCCGTGTTGGCAGGCTCAACAGAGAGGACTGAGTGAGCCATGGAGCCTGAACTAGCCTCTCAGGCCCTGGAGGTTCCCTTTGGAGCAAGGTAGAGATGCAATGCTTTGGGGGATGGAGGGGAGCTTGCACTGCTGCCCCTCAATATGCCTGTCCAGGGAATAAATAGAGGGTTTCTGCCTCCAACAGTGGTTAATCTGGCATCTTTTCACCGGCATCTTATTCACACACACACAGTGTAACCAGAGGAGTGTGGACTCAGTTCAGATTAAATTAGGAGTTGGCCCAAACCTGCCTGAGATTTAGCAGTTCATGGGATTTCTCCTAAGAGGACTGGCCAACGAGGAAGTCATGAAGAATGCTGAAAAAGAGTCATTGATAAAAAATAAGGGACTAGTTGGGATTAGGGAAAAGTAAGGGGACATTGGGGATTGCTAAAAGCAGCTGGCTTGATTTCCATTCTAGGGCATTAAGGGAATTTACCTAACTCAATGAACTCTTGATGATTATTTTTGAAAAATCGGGGCAGCTAGTGCAATTGTGGAGAGGGTGAAAGCAAAAGTGCTACTGAGCTTCAAAAGGCAAAGACCAGTGATCCTGGCAGTTTCTATCCAGTACATCCATCCTTTGCCCTTAGTAAAATAATGGGAAACATACCAGCAAGCAATCTATACACAGAGGGAGGCTAAAGAACCCATGAGCCCTCAGCAGCAAGGACATATAAAGAATAAATATTGCCAGACAAATGTGTTTAAAAAAAGAAGCAAAGGCTGGAGGTGAGGGGGATGATGGAGAAAGAAAAGGTAAGGATACAACACCAGTGGCTCAAGCTAAACTAACTAACTATCTAGTGGGTTGCTACAAGGGTTGGTGTGAGGTCCACGGTGGTGGGTGCTTAACCGGGGGTGGGGGGCTGGTCAATCTCTTCTGAGCCCCCCTGGAGAGGGCAATGCAGTTCCTCTGGATCGTCAGGGCCAAGTGTCACAATCTCTGTCTTGCAGCTCGCTGCCTTTTTCTCTCTCCTCTCACTCTCCTCAGCTCTGATTCCCTGCTGAGCTCTTCCTTCCTCTTCTGCTTCCCCCAGGCCTCTCCCCATCCATTTCCCTCTTTCTTTCTTTCTTTCTTTCTTTCTTTACCCCCATATGCACCCATCCATCTATCCCTCCCCATACACACCTCTGTATCTAGCTATGGTTTTCCATAGTGCTCATCACTGTAGTGACTAACGGCTCTTCCTGGTTTTTTCTTCTCCTCTCTCCTTTCTTACCCTCCTCCTCTGCTTTCTCCCTCTCTCCCTCCTGTCCTCTCTGCTCTCCCCATTCTCACTGCCCTTCTCTCCTCTCTTTGGCCTCACCCGACGCCTTCTCTCTCACTCCTGCTGCTGTTTTGGGCTCTAAATTGCTGCCGCATTAGCTTGGCTGCTGACTCCCCACTCCCAGCCTGACGCTTTGACGCAATTAGCAGCCTGACCTCATTTTAACCTCGACGCCCCCCTCCCTGGGAGAAACAAAGCGACGTGGGGAACGCGGGCAGGATGCAGGAAGCTCTGAACAAAATGTGCTTCATCTGAGCCGGATGGCGCTCTCGCTCCGAGCGCGCCGGGGCCTGCTCCCACTCCCACTGCGCTCAATAGCGAACCCCCTGCTGGCTTCAGTGCTGCAGGATGGGGCCCCAGGGGTGTTCCAGCAGCTCACAGGCTCCAGCCTGGCTGTGCTTTGTCCTTCTTGCTCAGGTCTTTTATTCAAATGTGTCCTTTCTAGGGGGCATGGCAAGGCAGGCAGCGGGCAGGCTGTCTGGCTAGGCCCAGCCTTGCTGGGCGAACAATGGTTCAGGTGTTTTGCTGCTGTTGCTCTGTTAATATTCAACAGGGAAGTTAAGGGAGCTGGCTGCCTGTTCTGCAACAGCTGATGTATGGCAGGCTCCTTCTGCCAGCGGCACTGGTTGGCAGCACGCTGGCTCAGGGGCAGCAGCTTTAAAGGGACGCAGAGCCAGCCCTCCGAGCCTACAGTGGCCCAGGATGGAGAGGACTTCCAGAATGAGGGATGGAGATGGCACCACCTGATGTTAAGGACCCACCAGAGATTACAGCTGGGACTGGCCAGAAAACGAGAAATCTTGGTTGCGGTTTTGACATTTGGAACAAAAATAAGCCCTTTCGAAATCTTGCATGGAGAGAGAGAGAGAGAGTATGGCCCACAATAGCCAATGACTAGGGCACTCCAGTGGGATGTCAGAGACCCGGAGATCTGAACTGGGGTCTCCCACATCCCAGCTGAGGGCCTAAATCACTGAGCTAGAGTCTTTGGCCCAATCACTATTTAATTATTTATCTACAAAGTGGAGCAGCTCTACAAGGCCAGGCTGAGCCTAGAGTCTGGTGGTTAGGGAAGCCCTGGGTCTAGGCCTCTGGCCTTCTACATGCAAGGTGACTCTCTAGTAGGGTTACCATATTTCAGCAAGCAAAAAAGAGGACGGGAGGAGCCCCGCCTCCGTCCTGCCCTAGCCCTAGCCCTGGCCCTGCCCCTCCCACTTCCCGCCCCCCTCAGAACCCTCAACCCTCCCCCCGTTCCTTGTCCCCTGACTGCCCCCTCCTGGGTTCCCTGCCCCTAA
>NC_048305.1:35080129-35106849 GCF_013100865.1 Trachemys scripta elegans
CCAAAAAAGCCTCCCCCCGAACTCCCGCCCCCCCCTGTCTCTTGACTGCCCCCTCCAAAATCTCCCTGCCCCTTCTCCTGCCCCCTGGCCCCCTTACCCTGCCGCTCAGAACATGGTGTTGGGCTCTGTGCGGAGCCGGACACGTGGCTGCACTCCCCAGCGCAACACACAATCCGGTCCCTGCCCCTGCACAGTGCTGCCGGAGCGGGGCGCTGGGCTGCAGGGGCGGAGGAGCTGCCGAGGCCCGATGCAAAGGGCCCGGCAGGCCGGCCGGCTCAGAATGCAGGCGGGGGGGCGGGGAGGAGGAGCTCTACAGCTGCTCCGGAGTCCAGCCCAGCAAGCTGCAGGGAGAACGGCTCTGGCTGCCAGAGCCCCATGCGAGCGGCTGGCTTTCCTGCAGCCTTCCAGCCGCTCGCTCTGCTCTGCATGGGGGGAAATCCCGGACATTTTTAGTGATTTACAAATTCCCCCCCGGATGCTATTTTTAACACAAAAAGGAGGACATGTCCGGGTAAATCCGGACGAATGGTAACCCTACTCTCTAGCCCACAGGCTCTTGGCTATTCTTCTCTGTGGGTTTTACCAGAAATTCCAACCTGGACTGGAGAACTTATAGCCGCACTTGATACATTTCTCCAACAATGTCGGTTTTGACGGATCAGCGTTTTCGAATGGAAAAACATTTTGTGGAAAATTTCCGGACTGGCAGTAACTGTAGCCACAGGAGGCCACCGTGATGATAATGGGAACATCTACACAACTCTATTAGCATCTACACTAAAATATATCTCCCACCGATGTAAGTCGCCCACTACACCAACTTAATGACTCCACCTCCACGAGAGATGTAGCGCTTAGGTCGATATTGTTAGATCAATGCAGCGTCTGTGTAGACATTGTATTGCTTATATCGACTGTTGCTGCCTTTCATAATGCTCCACACTGGCAGTACAATTGGTACCAGTGCTCTTGGTGAGAACATGCACTGTCGACACAAGAAGCGCAGTGTGGACATGTCAAAGTGATTTAATTACTGTGGGGGCTGAATGTTGATGTAACGTAGGTTGACTTAGTTGTGTAGTGTAGACTTGCCCTTAGGCAGCTTCAGGAGGAGGAAGCTGAAGAGCGGCAGTAAGGCCTGCCCCTTGTCCACAACCGCTGGCTAAGTCACATGTGCAGCCACCTCACTCCGGTTCATAGTAACCGTCTGGTGCTGGGACTTCCCTACCCATCTGGTAGAGCATCTCATTGCGTGGTCTCCAAGGGAGAACTCCGGACCCACCAGCTCCGGGGGGGTTGTCATTAAATGAGCAAGCGGCTAGGAGTGAGGTGCTCTGCTGATTAATCACCCGGTTTGTATTACTGAGCAGCAGGGCTAAGAGAAGTGACATATGGGTGAGTCAGTGATGGGGCTGAATTCCTGCTCAGTGTCAGCTAAGGACATTCCTGCCATAGGACCCAATCCTGCATGACTGATTCAATGAGACGTGCCGGTGACGGCAGTGGTGAGGGTCCAGCCCTGGAGCGGGTTTATGACCTGGATACAGTAGGATCTCTCAGCACAGCGCTCACAAGAAAGAATGCCACCTATCGAACCACTGTCCCCACATCTTGCAGGACCCTGTAAAGGTACTCCTGGACTGAGGAAGGACCTGCAAAGACTAAAAGCCTCCTATTGTGGAGATTTGAGGCCCAGGACAGGAGATCGGGTGAAATAGCAGTCAGGTTAGAGCTCTGAAAAGGAAAGAAAGCTGAGAGCCGGCAGGGCAAAAACAGAGAACTGGCCATCATCTGAGGAGCAAATCCATGGGCCAACCTCCCACGCTTGGTGTCGCATGGTTCTATGAAGATGTCCTGAGACTCGTGCTTGAACACTGAGACTGCTGCCACCCGAAAGGTGAGGCTGATGGATGGACAGTGCCAGGGCAGGTGCAGCAGCAGTGGCACGGACACCAAGCAGTGTGGGGGGGTAAGGGCTAACAGCTTCACCTTGCGTGACACACATAAGTGCGGTGGCCCCCATGCATTGTGTGTGGTGCACACACAACCCGGGGAGCTCAGCCAGTGCAGTGTGCGGATGGCAAATCACTGTGTGAGTGTGTGGGATGGCTGACATCTGCTGCATGGCATGTCGGCTGCAAACGCTAGCCTGTGCGTGCATTGGCCAAACTTGCTGAAGTGACGCCGCTGAGGAATGAGGTAGCTGCCATCACCCGTGTCCCGTGGGGGTTTGCAGCACTTGCCAGCACTTAGGCTGGAGGCGGCTGCCACAGATGGCATCTCTGACATTGGGTGCGCTGCTCAAATGCTACCGAGCAACATTTCTGGTGGGACAGGTGCATGCCACAGCCCAATTCAATTCTGCAGCTGGCTGGGCAGGGAGGTACCAAGAGCCAGAGGTGGTGTTAGAATTTATGGTCTGCAAAGGAGCTCATGGGGCAGCTGCACTAATGCTAATGCATGAATGCACCCAGCAGATCCCTTTCTCTGCTCTCCTGAGCTTCTCCAGTGCTGGTGCCTGGGGCTGGTCTACAGTGGGGTGACTTTTGCACCAGTGCAAATCTCTTGTGTAGGTGCACTGAGGTAACATAAAATGTGGCATGCTGGTGCAGCGCACGTTTACATCAATACAAAAATCCCCATTGTAGACAATCTTCCCCTGCTTACTCAACCTCAGGATCCATCAACACTGCAATCTGGGGGTGACATTGCAGCTCACCTAGCCATGCCAGTGATAGTGTTAATTTAGCCAGCTCTGGTAGTGGAGCAGTGATACTTTGGCAACATGGGCTTCAGTGTGGGCTAGCCTGGACGGGTTTGTACAGCCCATGCTGCTACTGCTTCATTGCTCCAAGGAGTGTATGTCTACACCAGCAGCGAGCCCATCCTTGAATTGCAGTATAGACATACCTGCAGTATCAGGAAACTATTCCTAGCTTGCTAGTTCCAGCCCATTATTGGCTTTTTCACCTCCCCTTGTCCCATGTTAAATATCCCAGCCCTGTCTTTTACATCATCTAGCAAGAACCTAGAGACAGTTAGCAAGTAGTTCTCTTTGTTCCTTTGGTGGTAGAATGTGGATGTAAAGGAGTGATATGAAGGAGGGAGGCTCTTGGGGTGGAGGGGCTCCCAGAAATGTATTGGTAAAATTCAACCAGGTTAAAGAAAGGAGTGATGGGGGCGATTTCTCTGCCTCTGACGGCGTCACTATCTGTCTGGAGCAAGGCTAAAACCAGGTCATTGTGGATTGGTTCAGCAAGTCAGGGCTCTTCTCTGATGGCAGCTTACCTAGCGTACTCTGTCTCCTGAAGTCTTTAAACCCCAAATGGAGGCCTTGCCGCCTTTCTATAAATGATGGTGCAGTTCCACAAGAAGATATTGAGCTGGGTGGGCTCTCTGGCCAGGGTTATACAGGAGATCAGCCTAGATCTTGTGCTCCAGATGTGAGCTTTCTTATTTTAAAAAAATCCAATGACTGCAAAGAAAAGCATCACAATGTAATACAGAAGTAAGCTGATGCCTGAGTTTGCAGACAGCCTGAACCAACAGCACTAAGGTAAGTCTGCCCTGTGCCTATTCATGTCAAGGCATTGTTAACTCTGAACCCCAATGATGCCACCCTTTCACTGCTGATCTGTGTATTCAAGAAAGAAAAGGGACGATCATATTGTGAAGCTCTGCTCTGAGAGGCGTCTCATTTTTGGTATCACAGGTAGGTTGGGAGGGACCCACCATTTGTTTGGTTCCATGCAATGCTGACTTATTCCTGGGTGCCTCAAAATAGCTCTGAAGAGCACCTTTGTTGTCAGACCAGATGGCACCACACAGCAGGTATTTGCAAAATAATTTTCAGGAGACAATCTCCCCAGATTCCCAATAGAAAGTCTTGACCCTACGTACCTCCCATTTCCAACTACACAAGTGGAGCAGAGTCCTACATCATTAGACTCAGTAAATTCCTCTAACCGACCCCATCAAGGTGCAGCTTAGTCCAGGTTTGTTTACACAGTGATGCTGCATCCTGCCACACTCTGGTTACGAGAAAGCATCTGTGTTTAAAAGGGAATACAAGTTCCTTCCCCTTCCTCCTGCAGCGCAAGAAGCCCTGGGACCCGCGGGGCATATCACCAGTGAAGGGGACCATTTTTGTGGGAGACCCTTGTGGAAATATTGGCAGCACATCACTGATGTCCCTGTAATCCCTCTCCTCGGGCCAGATGGCTCCAGGTGACCCTCTGTAAGTCATCAACACTTTCCGTTATGGTGAGGAGCCCAAAACACGATGCTGTGGAGATGGTCAATCATAGTGTTTCAAACAGCTGGGTGTGCAAATACCCCATGGCCTCTATGATTTTAGTAGCATCAAGGAGTCGCCTTACCCACTAGCGCTGGCTTGTAATTACCAAGCCGGAGAAGATTGCCCTTTAGACGACCCTTGGATATGTAACAAACACCACAGGCAGCTTGGAAGGAAGTATTTCTAGCTATTTGCACCCTCTAGTCTTCAGATACCAGCATGTCATGCCCTCAGCCTCCCCTCCACCAGAGTTTCTATGCTCAGCTCTTTGCTGGGATTTGGCATGAAATGCTACAGAGCGGAGCGTCCAGGGTGTGAGAGGATGCAGGAAGGTTACATCAGCAATTGCTGACGGGTGTGAAGGGAATCGCACATTCCTTGTGTGCAGTGGATTAGACAGGAAGGCAAAGGGTATTGAGTGTCACTCACAGAATGAGAAGGGGCTACTTTCGGAGCGTAGGAAGATGCAACATGATCTAGCTATGTGCGTGTGTGTCTGCGTGTGTATGTGCATGTGTGAGGGTGCGTGTGTGTGTTGCGAGGCTGTTGCTCAGTCTGCACGGCAAGCGAGGGGCTCATCAGACAAAGCACAGCAAAGAGATCTATCTTGCAAGACAAGGCGACTGAGGTCACAAAAGATTGACAAGCCCTTTGCCCCACACCTGACTCCGCCTCCCATGCAGCTCTGAATGAACCTTCCCACCTGCTGGGAAGGTTGCTGCTCTGGCCGCTGTTCATTAACCAAAGCGATGGACGGGTTCATTTTCTCTCTCCAGACCCGAACTGTATCCAGGCTATTGGCTGGGGCGCTGTTTCCGCTCAGCGTTTGCTCTCCTGAAAGTTTACACAAATCCACGGCTGCTCCCGGTTAGAGCGGGAATCGCAAGCATCATTGCTTCTGCTTCACTGCTGCGTCAAGGCTGGTTTCAGCACTGCGGCAAGATGCTTTCAGGCCAGACCAGTCAGGATTGGTGAGAAATAGGTCGGCCTGAGACAGCATAAGGAAGCTACTAAATCCTAGATGCTGTGGGGAAAATGCCAAGGCCCCTGTCCTGTGTTAAGAGGAGGGAGGTGGAATCTGCAGCTTCAGCATTCACTTTGTGTTTGGATCCATCCTTGTATATAGTGCCTGCTATACAAGGGAGCCGGCAGCACCAACGGGTACCAGTCGGGGCTGGTTACTCTTCATACTGGAACCAGGGCCGCCTCCTGTTGCCACTGCTGTTCATCCATGCGCTGGAGCCGTTAGCCAGCATGAATCACATACTTGTTTTTTCTTTAAATGTTGCAAGTGGATTTAGTGTTCATGGCAGAGAGAGAGAACAGTGCTGGCTTCAGCCAGGCATTCTGCAGGCAGGAGGCACTCAAGCTGCCCCCACGGTCCTGCCGTGGCCTGCAGCTTCCCCTCTCCTGGGCTTCATACTTCTGCTCTTTAGTCTTGAGCCGCAGCCACCCCTGTTATTCCAGTCACGAGTTTCTGCAGGCAGCTTTGCTGATGCACCCCAGTCTTGCCCTGCAGCCTCCTCCTGCTAGTCCAGTCCTGCAAGTCTCCTGAGCAGAGCCTGGCAATTGGGCCAAAGCATGTGGCAATTTAGCGATGTGCCGAAATGACCAGTTAAGGGCCAGGGTGAGAGACTCCAGCTCAGTCATTCGCCTGTGGGACAGGAGGGGAGCACACAGCTCTAGAGATGAAAGGTGAGTGCACCAACCCACTGCAGAATCACCTGCCCCCAAAGGAGTGAGGAGCCACCTGCATGCGAGCTCTTGTGAGTGATGTTCTCATTACAGTTGAGCGAATACTGCAAGATAGACCCTGCAAATAGTCATTCCCTTTTGAAAATGAATCCTCAGTTCTTGGCCTGTGCCTAGGGTTGCCAACTTTCTAATTGTACAAACCCGAACACCCTTGCCCTGCCCCTGCCATGCCCCTTCCTGAGGCCCCACCCCTGCCCCACCCCTTCTCTGAAGCCCCCCCACTCACTCCAGCCCCCCTCCTCACTCTCTCATTTTCACCAGGCTGGCTCAGGGGTTGGGGTGCAGGAGGGCATGAGGGCTCCGGCTAGGGGTCCAGGCTCTAGGGTGGGACTGGAGCTGAGGGGTTTGGGGTACAGAAGGGGGCTCTGGACTGGGGACAAGGGGTTTGGAGTGCGGAAAGGGACTCAGGGCTGGGGCAGGGGGTTGGGGGCAGGAGGGAGTGTGGGGTGTGGGCTCTGGCAGGGAATTTGGGTGCAGGAGGCGGCTCAGGGCTGGGGTAGAGGGTTGGGGTATGGGATCTGGGAGGGAGTTAGGGTGTGGGAGGAGGTTCCAACCGGGGGAAGGGGATTGAGCTGTAGGAGGGGGTATGGGGTGCGGGCTCTCGCTGGGTGGTGCTTACCTCAGGCGGCTCCAGGTTGGTGGCACAGCGAGGCTAAGGCAGGCTCCCTGCATGCCCTGGCTTCGTGCTGCTCCTGGAAGCGGCCGGCATGTCCAGTCACTAGGTGGAGGCGCGACCAGAGGGCTCTGCAAGCTGCCCATGCTTGCAGGCGTTGCCCCCACAGCTCCCATTGGCTGCAATTCCCAGCCAATGGGAGCTGACGCTGTGGGTGGGGGCAGCGCACGGACCTTCCCTGATTGCCCCTGCGCCAAGGGGCTGGAGGGACATGCGGGCTGCTTCTGGGAACTGCGCAGAGCCAAGGCAGGTAGGGAACCTGCCTTAGCCTCGCTGCACCACCGACTGCACTTTTAACGGCCTGGTCAGCGGTGCTGACCGGAGCTGCCGGGGTCCCTTTTCGACCTGGCGTTCCAGTCAAAAACCAGACAGCTGGCAACCCTCAGGGTGACCAGACAGGAAATGTGAAAAATCGGGACAGGGGGTGGGGGGTAATAGGAACCTATATAAGAAAAAGACCCAAAAATCGTGACTGTCCCTATAAAATCGGGACATCTGGTCACCCTATCCTACTTGCACGCTGCATAGCCTGGGCCCAGGGCAACCAAAAGACCTTAAGGCTCTGGCACTAAACAGAGCGTTCTCAGGGCTGGTCCTAGCCTGCTGAATGAGTTTCCATAGGAACTAAGGTCCATTGCAAACTGACCTACCTTCTGCTCCAGGTAGCACTTCTCTGAGCCGACCTTCTCTAACATCCAGAGACAGTGTGGGCATTTAAAAAAAAAATCAGAACTCCCCCAAACAGAACCCTACTGAAGCAAAATCATCCACTGCACACGTCTTTCTCCTCCTGAGGAGAGAGAACAAGCCACATGTAACAGATGTTAGTCACATCACTTAATGCACTATTGGAAGGCGCTCAGGTCCATGGATGCTGAGAACGGAATAGAATAAAATAAAATAGAATTGGATTTCAATGGTGTTCACACCTCCTTCACATTCAGTCTCCATGAATATTGTAGCCAATGAATTTGCTGGCAGGCATGTTCTTCACACTGTCAACTGCTGCACAATATTCAGGGGAAGCAACGTTCAAATCCACAGCCACAAGTATCCACACCAGACACCTGATTCTGACAGTTACACTCATCCAATCAGGAACCATAAATGGTACCATGTGACTTATATCTCCCATCCAAAGGGCTTGAAGTTTGAATTGTGGAGATCAAATTATACTCACAGGTGAGCTGCTAGTCTGAGGCCTGGTCTATACTACCCGCCTGAATCGGCGGGTAGAAATCGACCTCTCGGGGATCGATTTATCGCGTTCCGTCGGGACGCGACAATCGATCCCCGAATCGGCGCTCTAACTCCACCAGCGGAGGTGGTAGTAAGCGCCGCCGACAAAAAGCGGCAGAAGTCGATTTTGCCGCCGTCCTCACAACGGGGTAAGTCGGCTGTAATACGTCGAATTCAGCTACGCTATTCACGTAGCTGAATTTGCGTATCTTAAATCGACTCCCCGCTGTAGTGTAGATGTACCCTAAGAATAAATGGCAGGAACTACTGGCCAATAAAAGAGGTAAAATATAATGCACAACCACAGTTCAATCCACAGCAGCTTTATTTTTCCTTTACTTATGTTTCCCACTGTAGTGTTGCCAGCTCTCGCAAGTTTCTCATGATGCTCATGGTAGTTGGGGTTTTTTTTAAGGTGATTATCTGACATTCTCAGCTTTTAATGAAAAAAGCAGTATGCTTCTATCCCTTCTGGTTACAGAGAAAAGCCTGGACGTGTGAAACCAGGAGGCTAATGAAAAGAGCCCCTCGTTTATTATTTTTAAAGTCTCGTGATTTTTTAAATCAGTCTCATGATTTTTGTAACCTTCAGTGTTATTAATGCTGTCACTGGATCTGCACTCGCTCTCTGGTGATCGGGTTCTCTGGCCTGTTACACAGGCGGTCACCCTAGATGATCACATGGGCCCTTTTGGCCTTGGAATCTATAGATGAATTTTCCAGACCATTGCAGAAGCCTCCTCTGAGTTCCCTCCTGGCAATTCCCCCAGCAAGGGGGAATTCCTAGCAGGTGTCAAGCTGGCTCCTACACCCCTCTGCTGGGGGCAAACTGAGGGGGGAGGAGCATGCTCGGGGAAAGGGATGCAGGTGGCGTGCAAAGCACTCTAAAAATCTACAGCAGGTTTGTGTTGCAGTCCATAGCCAGTGGGCTTGGTATAGAGCAGCCTGGAAGCTGCTCTGACCGGCTCTGGGAGTGGGGTTGCAGCAGAGAATTAGGGGGTGGGTAACCATCCTCCAGCCAGCCCTGCTGTCTGCTGAGCCAAGTTGATACCGGCTGAAGAAGAGAGTCTAGCCCTCAGGCGATGTCTACACTGTGCTGCAGTGTGGACTGCAGGGGCGTGAATTGCAGAGCGCACCAGTTGTTGCACGCTGATTGCCCCATGTGGACGCTGTTGGTGTGAACTAAATGGTACCTCATTCGCATTAACAAAACATCTTATAGTTTGCAGCAGCAGTGTCCACACAGATCAGAAAGTGCCCAACACTTTGGTGTGCTCTGCAATTCACACCTCTGTAATCCGCACCAGGGCTCAGTGTAGACAAGGCCTAAGTCTGCATGGAACACCCTTTATTCTTCTCTTCTCAAAAGCCATCAGCTCTGTCCTGTAACTCCTGGAGTTCCTTCCCCAGCATGCCCTGTTCAGACTATAACGGCTGGAAGTCTGGATTCTGCTTTCTCCCAGTGTCCTCTGCCTTCCCACGTTGTCTCTCAGTGTCCCCTCCACAGCATCATTCCTGGTGCTGCCTGCTTCTTTCACGCCCGCCTATCCCAGTAGGCCTTCAGAGCATGGACGGTGGGTGTAGGGTGACCAGATGTCCCGATTTTATAGGGACAGTCCCGATTTTTGGGTCTTTTTCTTATATAGGCTCCTATTACCCCCCACCCCCGTCCCGATTTTTCACACTTGCTGTCTGGTCACCCTAGGTGGGTGTAAGAGGCCAGGGGAGACTAAGCCCCGTCCCACCCCCTTTGGAGTGCACTGCCGCTGAAAGGGTGCCCCGGATGTGGCCCCACCTGCACTCTGCCCTGAGGCCCTGCTCCCATTAGTCCTCTTCCCCACAAGACCCCACCCTCGTTCCACCTCTTCCCATTCCCGCTCTGCCCACATGGGGGCCTCGGGGGAGGGACCCAAGAGGTGAGTGGTGAGTGGCAGTTGGGGAGACTGGGGGAGTGGCTGAAGAGGCGAGTGTGAGTAGTGAGCAGCTGGCCGTCCAGCAGGTGGGATGGGGGGGGACAGGGAAGGAGGTAAAGTGATGCATGCAAGCAGTGAGCGACCGGGGTGTGTGTGAAAGAGGCACAAGCAGCCTGGAGGGGGGGGACTTCGGGGAAAGGGGGGGGGGGGGGGGGTCTAAGGGAAGGAGTTTAGGCGGGTTGGGAGCAGGGGGGGGGTTTCGGGGGGAGGAGGCGAGTGGGGGTGGGCCTTGGGGTGGGGGCCACGGTCTGGGCGTGCCCAGCCTCCCCAAATGGAGGAGTCACCCATCACCCATGCTTCAGACCGCTCTCTTTTTCTTCCAGTTCAGCTTTCAGGGCATTAGCTCTAGTCACACAGATGTGTTGAGCTTCCTCTTCTGCTGTTGGCATCATCTTCTTTGCTAGGCACTGCCTAAGCAACTCGGTATTCTCACACTATGCTGGGCCCACGTTGGGTGGCTTTCCCTTTCCCTGACTTGGGTTTAGATTCTGCCAGCTGGGCCAGGCAGTATGCCAGAGCTTCAAAACTCAAGCTTACTCCTTGAGACCTTGTCAGCTGAGACCAGAGGCTCGCCTCCATTAGCCTCCATCACAGTTCAGTATTGTTTTCCACCCTCGGGAACTGTGTCCCATAGCCGGCATGAGCTCTAAAAGTCTGGACACGATCAGCGCTGCTGAGCAATGCAGCGCTATTTGCATCTTGGTCTCATTGTCCAAATCAGCAGACTCACCCGCGAGCACTCGTTGACACAAGCTGGGTTAAAGAGTGCCTTGTCTCACCTGCTTCTCACCTCGCTCAGCCACAGACCACGGTTGTCCAAAGGCCCGCGGCTCCGTGTTTTGCTGGGCATTATTCATCTCACCCATGGAGTGAGCAGAAGCGTGAGGGGTCCTTTTAGACTTCCAGGCCCACCAGATTTCTAAATCTGCTTGTCCATTTCTGCCATCACCATTACTTGGTTCTGCAATCACCATTACTCTGCTCCATCTTCGGGGACATGAAAAGCTGGGAATGTAGGTAGCACAAATGCCAGGCTGCTTGTTTTTTCCTTTGTCAGCCAGTGCCCATAAGCATTGCTCCATTGGCGTCAATGCTACCATGAGCCAAGGACGTGGGCTTTTGTTATTATTATATTCTGCTTGACGTTTATATTGTTTTATTTCAGACTTTTCTCCTGCTTACGGCGCCTTTTCACTCTCTGGAGCTCTATCTATCATCAGTACGTCTATGGCTCCGTCACCATTGGATCTGAGCCCCTCACAATCTTTAATGCCTTTATCCCCACAGTCCCTCTGTGCGGTAGGGCATTGCTATTTGCCCCCATTTTACAGCTGGGGAATGGAGGCACAGGGCAGGGAATTGACCCAGGTCTCCTAAGTTCTAGGCTAGTGCCTAACACCCCCAACCTTCATATCTCTCTTTTTGTTGGGGGCGGTTTCCAAAGCAGTGAAGGGGATTTGGCCACTCATCCACTATGAAAGTGAATGGAAGCTATTCCCTGCACTGTGTTGCCTATCTTAACCCATATCTTTATCAAAACAGATACTATGAGCTGTTGGCTTTCCAATATAACATGTCTGGGGGACTGTTGTCCACATCAAAGATGGCTACCAAACATTTCTCTTTGTCTCTTTTGCCCTTGACAATGATGGCCACGGATCTTCCAGTTCTGCGGCTATGGGCCTGCAGCCAGCAACTTTATTTTGGCTTTAGAAATGTACAAAAACCCTAGTTTTTTCCATTGGAGGGGAGGGTAGCTGGTTCTCCTGGATGGGCTTCAGGTATTATTATTATTGTCTGTATTCTGTTAGCACCTAAGAATCCCAGTCATGGACCATGACCCTGCTGTGCTAGGTGCTGTACATTTTTCTACTAGAAGAAGAAAGAATTTCGCAAGAGGCTTCTAATTTAGGAGACCTGAAAAACAAAGGTGTTTGCCCAGAATCCCCAAAAGCCCAACAGTGACATTTTCCATTGAAAAATGGCTCTTTTTTGTCGAAATGTCAATTTCCACAGGAAATGGCCATTTCAACTATTTTTTTCCAGGTTTTCATCCAAAACATTTCAATTTTTGGCCAGCAATACTGAAAATTGTCACCCAGCAACCGGGGTTCAGTTTTGCAGTGAAAACCTGAAAAGTTTCACGTGATTTTCTATGGCAATAACTAGTTGTTGTTGTTTTCATTCACATTTCTCATGAGGAAAAATCCCATTTCCTGACCGGCTGTACTGATCTTGGGGGAGCCAGCAAGCGTGGACTGTGCTGCCTCCAAATATACTTACACTCCACGTTTCCCCCACTCCCCTACCATCTCCTGAAAGAGGTCCTCTCCCTAGGTCTGCAAGAGAGGGCCCCCACAGCGGGAGATGTGAGATTCCCTTTCCCCACCCATGCTTTGGGACAATCACAAAGTCAGATCCCCTTATCCATCCACTTTTATCTTATCAGGCACCACAGTCAGAGAAGGCCTCAAACAGAACGGTCCAGAGCCAGGCCACTCCTGCATCCTCTATGGAAATGCACAGACCACAGGAGAAAAACACCTGGTTCAAATTCCTGATTAGACCAACAGCTTATGGGAGACAGTCATTTCCCTCCCCTCATTGGGGACCAGCCTGTGTAAGGCACTCGGGTGCTCAGTATCTCACAGCAGGGGTTCAGCATGTGCCATCAAATTATCTTTAGACCCTATGTCCCCTAAGGTGATGGGGACACTTCAGAAACAACAAATCCCAATGATGCGCGTGTAAGAATCAATGCCCCAAAGAGCTTTCAGTCTAAACAGACAAAGGGAGCACCATCAGCCCACTTTACAGATGAGAAACTGAGACATGGAAAATCTACATGACTTGCCCAGGGTCACACGGGCTGTATCTACACAGGCTGCTGCCGCGAGTGTCTAGCTGACAGATGTGGCCTTGCAGGGCTCATGCGACTGTGCTGAATATGGCCATGTAGATGTTGCGGCTTGGGCTGCAGCTCGGGCTCTGAAGCCCCCCTCCCTACGTCTCAAAGCCCGAGCTCCAGTCTGAGCCACAATGTCTGCACAGCTATTTTTAGCGCTGTAGCGTGAGCCCAAGTCTGTTGACCCCAGCCCTGAGACTTGCGGCTGCAGGCCACCGCTTGCTGTGTAGACGTTCCCACAGAGACTGCGGTAGAGGCAGACTGAAGCCAACTCTCTGGAGTCCCAACCTGGAGCTGTAACCACTAGCCCAGCCTTTCCATCTAGAAGAGGCTATTAGTAGTATTATATTAACTTTATCCCAGCAGCTGGCAGCCGCATAGTGAGATGAGCAAAATCGTGGTGAGCTAATACAAAGGAAACAAAATGACAAGGTAACTGTCTCCCTTGCAACACAGCCCAGTGCCTTGTCAGCAGGTCACAGGCCAGGCAGTCACCCTGGCATGAGACCATGGGGGCTGAATGCTTTTTCATCTCCCCACCCCCCATGCACTGGTGCACATATATTCTAATAGCTGCTTTTATCCGCCTCTCCTCCCCCTTGCAGCGCTCGAGAAAAGCATTCAGGTCAATATGTGGATGTTACCAGGGCCCGTTTACCAGAGCGACACAGCAAGGCGACCGAGGCGTGCACGAGCTGAGCAGAAGTGGTGGGCACTGCAAGAGGTGTATTAATGAGCTGTGACACTGCCTCTCTCTCTCTCTCTCTCATAGTCATGGGACCGGGGGATCGGCCCTGGTAAAGCCATGCCAGGGACCCGCAGAGAAGAAAAGCAGGCGGAATTGCCTGGCACAAAAGGCTGCTGGAATGCATGAGCAAAGGACGTGCGGTCTGCTTCCTTTCGAGGCAGAGACCGGGTGCCTGACCCTGGGCTGCTTTACTGATGTGAAGATTACAGCATATAGCATGGCTTGATTGTGACACAAAGGCTGGATTGTCGGTAGGTTCATTCTGACTAAACCCCACAGCTTTTTCCTGCTGAAAACATCCCTTGGCCTTTATAATTGGTCCCCTTTTCCTTCAGAAGGCGCCGAAGTGTAGCAGGAGAGTAACCATGCCCTGGATTTAATATTATTAGTGTATTACAGTCACACGTAAGGGCTCCACACAGAGTGAGCGACACTCCCTGCCACGAAGAGCTTGAAGTCTCAAAAGACAAGCCTGACCACAGCTGGGAGGGAGAGGAGACTTGCCCAAGGTCACGTGGAAAGTCAGTAGCAGAGATGAGATAAGCACCCCAGTCTGCTGAGTCCCAGCTTCATGCACTAGCCCTACTGACACCCACCATCTCATTTCACTTACACACCTGAACATCAGACAGATGGTAACAAAGATGGGGGCAAAGAGTGACCTGGAAGTGAAAGACTCAAGAGCGTCACAAATTGAGCCAGCCAGGCCTGCGCATGGATGCGTTAAGCTAGCTGGTCTTTTAACATCCGCCACACTGGGCTTCGGGGGTGCGTTCGAGTGACCTGCGGCAGCACACGTGGTTCAAAATGGGCATCAGGGCAGAAAACTGGCCAGGGAGGGGAGGAGGAGGAGCTGTGTCAGCCAGGGCCAGCTCCAGGGTTTTGGACGCCCCAAGCAGCCAAAAAAAAAAAGCCCCGATCGCGATCTGCGGTGGGAGGTCCTTCGCTCCGAGCGGGAGTGCGGGACCATCCACCGAATTGCCGCCGAATACCTGGATGTGCCGCCCCTCTCCGGAGCGGCCGCCCCAAGCACCTGCTTGCCAGGCTGGTGCCTGGAGCCGGCCCTGGTGTCAGCATATAGAACATTACATGGGATTACAGCCTGCAAAGTAGCAGTGTGTGTGTGGTGGGGGAAATGGGGCATACAGACCTATGAAAAGTTTGGGAGGGGACAAAACAAGGTCTTTGCCCACAGTAAATGATGCCCCTTGTTCAAAAAAGTTGAATCTGTTGCCCTTCCATTTGAGCTGTGACAGCCACTCTGTTTGAGCAGGCCTTTGGCCAGCAGCAGTGGGAGAAGGCACGGTGAAGGAGGTGGCTAGGGAGGGGCAGCTCCATGGCTGCAGAGGAATGCCAGGTGCTCATCTGCAGTCTCTCCGGTGCACCACAGCGCCTCCTACGGCCAGCAAGAGTACTAGCGGCTAGCCAGGAGAAGAAGCAGCCCAGGGAGAGGCACACAGAAGCCAGAGAGGAACCTGAGTGGTGTCACATTTGGTTTCTCTTCTGTCCAGGTGTTTCAGCTTCACGGGTGGGTGGAGCTTCACAGGTGGGTGGAGCTTTGGTGGCTGGAAGAGCTTCAGAGAGCATCACAGCCAATCAGTCGGACCCCAGACCTCTCCACTGCCGCCGTGTTCAGGCAAAATCGTGCCATGGGGCCGGCTGCATGCCCTGCCATTGGGTGCCACTCCCTGCCCACACCAGAGCGGTGCCAAATCAGTGTCCTCAGAGGAGTCTCTCCTGCACCTGCCCTGGGCTGAGCTGCTGGGATCCATTTGTTCTATCTCTGGGACCTTCTTCAGGGGCAGAGAATGAGGGACAAGCTGAGCTAGGGAGAGATCCTGCCAAGCCCTTATTTGGGTGAGCAAAGAGGTAGCAGGATCAGGCCATTGATGAGCTACGTCCAGGCTTCCTAGGGCAGAGAAGGGACTGCGAGCGGAACCGAGGGGCCGACCTCCCAGGGCTGGTGTGAGGATTAGCGAATGCCTGTCTAGTGCTCTGTAAACTTCGAGCTCTGCTGCAGGGGTAAGCCTTGGGGATAAAGCAATTGGCGAGGGAAAGCTGCATGTGGGGATGGCCTGGGGCGGGAGAGACAGAGGAGCTACCGGAGGAAATGAGATGATGGGTGAGGGGAAATTGACTATTGGGGGGAGTTTTCAGGAAGGAAAGAGCAGGCGGAAGCGAAGGAGGAAGGAGGGAAGAGAGGGAGGGAATATGAGCAGTTCCTGTGGGATAGGAGAAGGGAGAGAGACTAGGACAGGGACAAAGAGAGAGGACAAGACAAAGGAAGAGAGGGCAAAGGGATAAAAACAGGCGACCCGGAAAAGCAATGCAAATGGAAGGAGCAAAACCACTGACATGGAAAAAGGCAGCGAGAGGGGGAGGAAAAGGAACAAGGGATTTAAGGGATCATGCAGGGACGGCAGGAGAAAATGCAGCACATCTAAGAGAAGAGAGAGTGGAGTGGACTGAGGCCTGACCTACATGCAAAGTTGTACCATTTACTGAAAGGTGTGATTTCAAACCCATTGAGTTAAATGCGCAGCGCCCTGGGTGGATGCTCGCCTTTCAGTTTAAACCAGGCTCACTGCAATTGGATGTAAGCCAGTTAGGAACTGGTGTAAGTTAAACTCCAATAAGCCTCTCTTGAACCCAAATGGGAACGTCCACAAAGATTATTGAACCTGTTTAACTTCATCGGTTTGAAAAGTGCTGTAGGCTAAAATGATGTCAGCAAGGCCTTGACTGTGAGCTCTTTGGAGCACAGACTGTCTCTTGCCACGCGTTTGTACAGCACCTGATGTGCTGGAGTCCGAATCCTTGACTGGGGTCTCTAGGTGCTACTGTAATAGCAACAGTAACTAGGTTAAATGGACAGAGCCTAGGGAAAATAAACAGCAAGGTACAGGAAGAGTTTAGAATGCATTCTGGGGACATAAAAATGTAGAGAAAGGGGAAAAATCAGGAAACTGGCAATTCTGATTGTGACTGTATTAAATCATAGCTTCATAGAGGTGTAGGGCTGGAAGGGACCTCAGTGCCCATCCCCTGCACTGAGGCAGGAACAAGTGAACCTAGGACAGCCCTGGCAAGTGTTTGTTCAACCTGTTCTTAAAAACCTCCAGTGACGGGGATTCTACAACTGAAGTCTAGTCCAGCCTGGTCCAGTGATTAACTACGTTTTCTAGTTGGAAAGTTTTTCCTAATATCTAACCTAAATCTCCCCTGCTGCAGATTAAGCCCATTACTTCTTGTCCTACCTTCAGTGGATGTGGAAAACAATTGATCACCGTCCTCTTTAGAACAGCCCTTATCTGTTATCAGGTCCCCCCTCAGTCTTCTTTTCTCAAGGCTAAACAATCCCATTTGTTTAAACAAACGCTCTCACAGGTCAGGTTTTCTAAACCTTGGATCATTTTTGTTGCTCTTCCCTGGACTCTCTCCAGTTTGTCCACATCTTTCCTAAAGTGTGATGCCCTGAACTGGACACAATGCTCCAGCTGAGGCCCATCAGTGCCAAGCAGACCAGGACAATTACCTCCAATGACCCTCCTGTTAAAACTTTTTTATTTGTAATTATTACAGTAACACCCAGAGGCCCCAGCCAAGATCAAGGCCTTATTGGGCCAGGTGCTATTGCAAATCCCTAGTGAGACACAGTCCCTGTCCACAGGGCCGGTGCAAGGATATTTTGCGCCCTAGGCGAAACTTCCACCTTGCGCCCCTCCCTCCCCCCGCACATCGGTTCATTGAGGGGCAAATCCCAACAAACCTTTATAGACCCCAGGGGCCAGCCATGCCCAGGGGCTGCTCCCCAGACCAGGTTCCCTCCTCCCCCCCCCCCGGACCCCCCCTGGAGAGTGCACACCCCCCCGTGAGCCCTCCCCACCCCACCCCGGCAGCCCCCGTCCCGAGTCCACTCTCTGGCGTTGCTGGGCTTGGGCTGCTACAGCAGCTCGGCAGGGAGGAGCTGCCTTCCGGAGGCACCGGAGAGCCAGAGTGTTGGTGGCGAGCCCCAGCCATGAAGGAGCCAGCGCGGCGCAGGGGGACAGCAGCCCTGCAAAGGCGGCGGCACCACTAGCAGGGAGCAGCCGCGCCCGGCGCCCCCCCTGGGGGGGGCTCCTGCAGTGGATGCATGCGGGTGGCAGCCCCCGTGTGCCCTTGCAGTGCACAGGAGGCTCTGGTGGGGCTGGGGGAGGAGCAAGGGCATGGCAGGCCCAGGGGAAGGGGCAGAGACCTTGTGGGGAAGGCGTGGAGTGGTGGCAGGACCTGGGGCAGAGCAGGGGGTTGAACAGTGAGCACCCCACAGCACATTGGAAAGTTGGCGCCTGTAGCTCCAGCCTCAGAGTCAGCGCCAATGCAAGGAGCCGCATATTAACCTCTGAAGAGCCATGTGGGAGCCACAGGTTGGCACACCCCTGCATTATAGTCACAGTAACACTTCCTCTCTCCCACCCTCTGTCTGCCCTGTGAATTGAGATAGGAAGATCTGTGGACAGGCAGGGCTGGTGCAACCACTAGGCAAACTAGGCGGTCGCCTAGGGCGCCAAGTGGTTGGGGGCGCCTAGGGCCGTCCTTAGGCATAGGCAGTTGGGTAGGGCACCTGAAAATTTGGGGCACCACTGGGTCTTAGTGTCCACCCCTCTGGTTTTCCTATCCCTGTTCCGACGCTTCCTGCAGGCTCCGAGTCTTCCTGGGAAGGGGATCTAGCAGTTAAAAGAGAAAAAGCCTCCAGCCTGCCAGACCTATTAGCACAACACTGAAACTGTTAAAGAGCCATTCAAGGGGTAATGAAGCCATTTAACAGGCATTTGCCAACCCCCAGATATATACTGTCAGTTTCTGAATGTACTGACAAAAACAGTTTTGCATTATTGTAATATTTACTCAGGACATGTCAGTCTACAGGACCTTCGTTTAAAATTTGCTTTAAAAATATTTCATTAGTGAGTTGGTGAAGATTATAAAATCACATCTCTAAAAAATCCTTGCACAGATTTTTAGATGCACAATCTGAGTATTCATCTTTAGCCTTAAATGCTTGGATCTTCAGACATATGATTTTTTAAACAAACCCTTCAAAAGACCATCCTTCTCTAAAATACACATTTTAATTACTATAGTAAAAAAACTTACTTCCAAAGTCTTCCTGTCCTTTCTGTCCATCCATTTCTTCCTTCACCCCCTCTTCCCCGCCCCCCCCTTGAAGAGAGCCCTTAAAGGGACAACAGCCCTTTGCTTCCAGATAGCTGGACAAAGAGTTTCCCTTTCTTTACTTCTGACTATCTGATGAACTAATTTTAAGAGAACCCTCCAGCAAAATCAGTACATTAGTAAGATATAAAATCCTTTGTTATGCCTAAAATTTTGGAAACATCTTTTTTAAAGTTGATGAAATTTTATAAACATGTGTATTGTTATGGAGATCACACAAAGTAAATTAGTGTTCCCTTCTTCTAAAAGCAATGAACATTGTTATGAACACACTAAACCTCTGTGACTGATTAATTTAAAATAATGTCTGTTTCAGTGACTTAAATATGTAGTAATCTGGAATGATTACTTTATGAAGGCTTAAGAGTACATTTAAAATATAAAATCAGCTTAGAAATACTGATTAAGAAAATGTAAAACAGAGAAGAGCTGCATCATGTATTCCATAATATTTAATGTTGTATTCAGCAAGACAGCTGACTCACCCTCACTACAAAGTTTTTGCAAATAAATGTCTGACAAACTTCAGGCTATATCAAAAAACCTGTGACTGACATTTTTTTATTCCCAAGTTTAGTGCTTTTAATTAGGTACCTTCTGCATGTCCATTCTGCATGAAGGAGAGGGTACAGGGGTCTCTTCAGGGACCTGTAACTCTCCACCACCATGAGGTGGGCTGGGCGTCTTGTTATTCTTTCTGCCTTGTCCCTCTGCCCCCGCGGGGCTGCAAGCTCAGGCTGCCGTCAGGCATAGAGACACCAGTTTAATAATACACCTCTACCCAGATATAACGTGACCCGACATAACACGGGTTCGAATATAGGGCAGTAACCCCGGGGCTCCGGCAGCAGGGCTCAGGCGGCGTTTTAAAGGGCCCGGGGCTCCGGCTGCTGCAGGGAGCCCCGGGCCCTTTAAATCACTGCTGGAGCCCTGCCGCCACTACCGCGATATAACGGGGTTTCACCTATAATGCGGTAGGGATTTTTGGCTCCCAAGGACCGTATTATATCGGGGTAGAGGTGTACTGCATAGGGCCCCATAAATCCTAAGGACGGCCCTGGGGGCGCCAAAAAGCGGTGCCCTGGCTCGGCAGGGAGAAGCTGCCTTCCGGAGGCACCGGAGAGCCAGAGCGTCGGCTTGCGGGGGCGGCGAACCCCAGTCATGGAGGAGCCGGTGCAGCACAGGGGGGCAGCAGCCCTGCAAAGGCAATGGCGCTGCTAGCAGGGAGCAGCCGCATCCCCCGTCCCTCCTGCCCAGGCTGCAGCCTGGTGCCCGCCCCACCCCCGGGGGCTCCTGCAGGCTGCAGCAGATGCATGCGGACAGAGGCCCCCATGTGCCCCCCAGCTCTCCCCTCGCCACGCTCGGGCTCTGTGGCTCCCGGGCGTGTGAGCTGCCGCCGCCAGGGCACGGGGCCCTGAGCCTGCTCCGGGAGGGGTGGCGGCAGTGGAGAGAGGAAGTGTTGCTGTGACTATAATGCAGGGGTGTGCCAACCTGTGGCTCCCACACGGCTTTTCAGAGGTTAATATGTGGCTCCTTGCATTGGCGCTGACTCTGAGGCTGGAGCTACAGGCGCCAACTTTCCAATGTGCTGTGGGGTGCTCACTGTTCAACTCCCTGCTCTGCCCCAGGTCCTGCCACCACTCCACCCCTTCCCCCAAGGCCTGCCATGACCTCGCTCCTCCTCCCTTCCCACCAGAGCCTCCTATGCACTGCAAAACAGCTGATTGCGGTGGGCGTGGGGAGGGAAGGGGAGGTGCTGATTGGCAGAGCTGCCAGTGGGTGGGAGGCGCTGCGGGCTGGAGAGGGGTAGCACATGCGGGCTGCTGACGTATTACTGTGGCTCTTTGGCAATGTTCATTGGTAAATTCTGGCTCCTTCTCAGGCTCAGGTTGGCCACCCCTGCTAATGTGTTGATCAGACACAGTGAAGGGATGCTTCCAATTACACGCGCCAGACGACAGCTTTGCACTTTTTGGATATTCTTGTTCTAGGGTTTGCTGTACATTGGGTGATGAGGCTCCCGTGCGGGCTGTGCACTTTGCTCATCCCTGCAGCATGGAAATCACAGTGAGGACCAGCAAAGAATGGATTACAAAGAGCAGCGGGATAGGGCAACAAGCAACCCTTGGATGCTCAGAGGTGTTGAGAATCTCGGTTTGTTGGCAGGACCTGTGAAACCTTATTCAATAAAGGAACATGCACACGCAATGCTCATACACACCGAACTGGCCATTCCACTGCTCTGCAGCTGCTGGGGGAATGGGAAGATGTATGGCATGGGGAAGGCATCTGCTGAGCTTCCATTTCTCTAGCCAGCATTTACGGCAATAAACATATAGATGGTGGTTTAGAGAGCCCCCCCATTGATCCCTGTCTTGTCTAAGGCTCTGGATGCATACGTGAATTCTGAATGTAAGTCCCAGTAGAGAAGAATGAGATCAAACCCACAGTCCTAGCAGGGCAGCCGACAAATCGGCCTTTTGTTCCAAATTTTGAAAAATACATGAAAGTGAAAAATTCAGCAGCTCTGTCCCCTCAGACAGTCACAACGGGAAGGCAGCCATGGTGCAGCTGGTGACAGAAGAGACAGGAGGCAGGTCTTTTGCCTATTTTGAGAGGAATGGACTTGCATAATTGGAATTTTATCGGCTCCTGGGAGAGGTCTAAATAGAACCGTGTCCCCAGCTCTGCGAGCCAAGATCAAAATGGCAAAGGCTATGAGCCATCCTGCCACTGGCCATAAGCTGCTGAGGTCTGACAGGGAACTGCCTGGTCCGTTCTGTAATCGGGGCCATGAGGCAGCTTTACATCAGTCATTGTCAGAGAGAAGGTACCATCTGAGGGCCTGATCCCATGTCCATTGACAACACTGGAAGAATTCCCAAGGATTTCAGTGGGCCCCAGACAAGGCACTAGTCTGTCCCAGTTGCAAATTCCCCTCATTTCTGAGCGGCAACATGGTACAGTGGCCAGAGCACTGGGTTGGGATTCAGGAGACGTAGAGTCTATTCTTATCACTGACCTGCTGCGGGACCTTGTGCCAGTCACTTCACCTTTGTTTTCCTTTTGTCTGTCTAGGCTGTGAGCTCTTCAGACCGGGGCCTGTCTCTAGGTGTCTGTGCAGAGACTAGCACAGTGGGGCCCTGAACCCTGCTGGGACTTCTGTAGTACAAATAACCGTGGTTTATATGTCATGCTAAGGTAGGTGTTTTTAAACCCCTCGCTCCATTCATTTTAAGCTGTATGCACAAAAATGAAGCTCAGCCCTTTAGCTGGACACAGGGAAAGTGAAGAATGCAACCGGGCAGGTTTGCACAAAGATGGCTCCGCATTGCCGCCTCATTCCCGCATGCTTGTGTTTGTTAAGCAACACCAGCATGTAATCCAGCTCAAACAGGACTTTAGTTCCTGTCAAAGAGACTGATCCCTTCTTCCTTGGAGCCTGTCATATTGAAAGGGACATGTCTGGTCAAATACAGCCCAAAATGTAGGCTGGGGAAAAACGAGCAGAGGAGAACAAAGCAGAGAAGTGTTTTGATGGAATTTTTAAAAGCCCAAATAAAAGGGCTGTTAATATAAACATCCCCTTGTAGCGTCTGCGCTGTGCTAGGGCAAAAGGACAGCAAAGTGAAATTGACTAGAAACAAAAGAGATACTGACTAGTTTATTTTCACTGTCCATGGTGAGTGAAGTGTACAAAGCAATGAAACAGCTGAAACAGACAAGAAACGTAGGGTTCAGGTAGGGCACTATGCCCATTTACAGCAGCTGAGGATCTAGCCCTAGATTTAAAAAGTCTGTCCCCTTTAATAATAAAAGGTAGTGCTTGTTTTTATAATGTACGTAAGAATTTTTTTAAATGTATGATTTTTAGCCTGAGAGCATCGCTGAAAATTGGTCAGATGCCCAGATGCCACAGCAAGGCATGCCTAACCATCTTGTAACTAGCTAGCTGTGGCTCCACAGAATAGGTCATGCGGGTGTGAGACGAATCCTGATGGCTAAGGGGGAGAATTCTTCCCTCGACGTTTTCAAAGCCGTGTGACGGGATTTAGCCACACAACTCCCACTGACCTTAATAACTCGCATTGACTTAAATGGGAGCCGTGTGGCTAAGTCCTGGGCAAGGCTGGAAATGTAGGAGTAAGTGTCAAAAGTAATTTATTCAACACGTTTCTCAGGCTGCTAAACTCGGGGAAGCCAATTCTTAACAAGGATCTCAATAGCGCCGGAGCCAACAGAGACGAAAACCTATGAGCTTTCCCTTTTTAAAACAAATTTCCTCTCTTCCCCCACAGCTGGCGAAAGCTGCTGAATTGACAGCCCCGGAGAGCAAAGTCCTTTGTCTAACCCCAGAACAGGTGCAGAAGAAGTGCAACATTTCTTGCACCCTGTCCAATCAATGCCTGGCGCTGCCCAGATCTAGAGGGACCTGCTCTCTCAAGGAGAGAGGGAGTCAGTTTCCATGGCCCATTTAACCCCCAGGCTTTATGCTGAGACTGCCAGTGAGAGTACAGTCAATCATAGTGGAGCTTTTTGGAAGTGGATGGCAGCCTCTTAGGAACTGGAATCAGACCCACTGTCTCATTCCTAGACCACGAGAAACGTCCACAAGAAATGTGCAATCACACCAAGCTCACCTGGGCGCATGGTCCACCACAAACACTAATCTTCAGCCATGTTTGCAGAAAGGTTTGCAAACCATTCAACTGACCCATTCTAAATCTGTACCAGCAGACTCCGCACCCATTCTGAGTGAGTACTTGGGGGACTATTCCAGTGGCTCCGGGGCCTGTCCTGTGAGACTCAATGTTGATTTATGATTTCCATTGAAATGACGTGAAATTCACAGCTTCACAGAGCTTTAATGTGAAAGTCAGTAACTTTAACTGAAGTTTGCCTCAGAATTCCAGCTTCATTTGAACCCAGAACTCAGAGCAAAGCTCAAGAGGTAGAAAGCAACATAGGTGAACCCTTCTGACAAGTGAAATGAGAAATTTTGCACAATTCCAATAATTTCCCATAGCCTTATGAAGGCAGTAACGTCCCGTCACTACCAATGTGGGCCAGGAGCTGGTATCCCAGTGGCAAAAGGATCTGTATTTTAGAACCAATCCCTCTCCCATTCACCTTATTTATATTAATTTATGAGGCCTCGCTCTGTTCTCCATCATGGTGAATTCGGCTTTCATGTCCTGACTTTCCTTTAAGAGCTTAGCATAGAGAGATGGGCCCAAATCAAATGGCAGGACCATCGCACAGAGAGAAGCCAGTCTCCAGCTCCTTCTTCCCCTCAGTAACAACCAGGGATGCTGGAACAATTTGTACAGTGGGGGTGCTGAGAGCCATTGAACCAAACTGTAAACCCTGTGTATGATGGAAACCACTTCAAGCCAGGGGATGCGGCAGCACCCCCAGCACCCTAGTTCCAGCACCTATGGTAACAACTCAAATATTGTCTCAGAATCACAGCAATGTAGGACTGGAAGGGACCTTGAGAGGGCATCAAGTCCTGCCTTTGTACTGAGGCAGGACCAAGTAAGCCTAGACCATCCCTGACAGGTGTTTGTCCAACCTGTTCTTATTAACCTCCAGTGATGGGCATTCCACAACCTCCCTCAGAAGTCTGTTCCAGAGCTTCACTACCCTGAGAGTTAGGAAGTTTTTTCTAATATCTAACCTAAATCTCCCTTGCTGCAGATTAAGCCCATTTCTGCTTGTCCTACCTTCAGTGGACATGAAGAACAATTGATCACCGTCCTCTTTAGAACAGCCCGTAGCATATCTGAAGACTATCAGGGCCCTCTCAGTCGTCTTTTTTCAAGACTAAACATACCCAGTATTTAACCTTCCCTCACAGGTCAGGTTTTCTAAACGTTTTGTCACTTTTTCTCTCCTGCGCTCTCTCCAGTTTGCCCACATCTTTCCCAAAGTGTGGTGCTCAGAACTGGATACACTACCTCAGCTGAGGCCTCACCAGTGCCGAGCAGAGTGGAACAATTACCTCCTGTGTTTTACATACGACACTCCTGGTAATACGTCTCAGAATTACGTTAGCATTTTTCGTAACTGCATCACCATGTTGACTCATACTCAATTTGTGATTCACCATAGCCCCCGGATCCTTTTCTGCTGCCCATGATCATCAGTGATATGTAATAATGCAACTAAGGGAATCTAACGGCAATTCCCTGATGCACTAGTCTTAGCCTGTAGCATGCAACCTAGATCCCAAGTGGATGACATCTGTGATATGAGAGTGTTTAACATCTGGGCAGTGCAGAGTCCAGGCTGGGAACTTCTGGAGCCTAGCAGGGAGGTTATAGAACATGCTGGGAGTTAGAGGGTGGCCAAGCAGCTGTGAGAAGGGAGGAGCCAGGCAGTTGTCAGGGTCTAGCTGGCAGGTTAGTCATCTAGGGGAGGAGTTAGTCTCTGTCATTATTAGGGGGAGGGGTAGCTCAATGGTTTGAGCATTGGCCTGCTAAACCCAGGATTGTGAGTTCAATCCTTAAGGGGGCCATTTAAGGATCTGGGGCAAAAATCTGTCACATCTTGATCTACTTGGTCTTGCTGTGAAGGCAGGGGACTGGACTCGATGGCCTTTCAAGGTCCCTTCCAGCTCTATGAGATAGGTATAGGGGACTTGCTGGAGATTTTAGCAGTGGGAATGACAGCCCAGGACTGCAGTGCAGTTTGCTGAGGCTGACTATACATTCACTACATAGCTGTAGAGTTCAGGGTAGGTGAAAGCCGCTGCTGTGGTTTGAACATCCTTCTCTGATTTTTTGGCAGCTTTTCCCTCTTTTTCTCCTGGAGCAGTCCTGCATCTAAACTTGCTCTCTCTCGTCTGGCCTGACCGTTTCTAAAGGTGTTCACAGATCGGCTCAAAAGAGATTTGAGACAAACAGCAGTTGACAAGATGAGAGATAGGGGAGGGGTTTTGTGAAATGCTCTGTTCAGCACAGGTGGAACATTTTTCTTCGATACGCACAGTGGCTCTCATAGGAAATGCTATTGCATGTAAAAGGTGAACTTTGATGGGCCAAGACCTGAGTTCAGATCCTGTTTTCCCCCTGCAATTCTAATCACTACCATCTACAGGTGTATGCTGTGTTCACTGACCTAGTGTGAGTGAGTCCATCAACAATAGTGACAGAGACCTGATTTCAGGTCTTGGCAGGTATGTAAAGGAAAAAGTTACTAGCTGTAGGGTGACAGCCTCAATTACCTGAATATCATGGGGAGAGGCACTGAATGATTTCAGATAATCAAGGGATTGGATAATTAAGCAAATGTTAATGAAGGGTGGAGACCTTTCTCTGATAACCCAAACTTCCTGGTAACTGCCCCATAGTTTGGTTTAAGGTGAATTCGTTTAGAACAGTGACTCTCTACACTGATCTTTTATGATCGTTCAGAGAAAGCAAACAGCTTCCTTTGCTCGCTGTTCTCCACTAAAGCCAACACCAATAGGGTTACCATCCATCCGGGTTTCCCCGGACATGTCCGGCTTTTTCAGTGTTAAATGGCCGTCTGGGGGGGATTTCTAATCAAGTAGAAATGTCCAGGATTTCCCCCTTCCCCTCATGCAGAGTGTGGCACAGCTGATTGGACACCTGGCCTGATTGAAAGCCGCTCGCAGCCACTAGGGCCTCTAGCAGCCAGAGTCCCTCCCCCTCCCCCGCTCTCTCCTCCCCCACAGAGCAGCACGGCTGTGTTTGATTCCAAGTGGAGCCTGCATTTCTCCCTCTGCCGGGTGAGCGGGGGGAGCAGGGCAGGTGGCGGGTGTGTGTGTGTAGAGGCTGCAGGGGCAGGGGGCGCAGAGGCTGCAGGGCAAGTGGGGAGCAGGGGGCACAGAGGCTGCAGGGGCGGGGGGTGCAGGGGCTGCAGGGCGAGTGGGGAGCAGGGGTCACAGAGGC